>NC_141876.1:568512225-568814077 GCF_056163025.1 Triticum urartu
TGATCGTGGAGGAGAATATTTGAGTTACGAGTTTGGTGTACATTTGAAACAATGCGGAATAGTTTCGCAACTCACGCCACCCGGAACACCACAGCGTAATGGTGTGTCCAAACGTCGTAATCGTACTTTACTTGATATGGTGCGATCTATGATGTCTCTTACTGATTTACCGCTATTTTTTTGGGGTTATGCTCTAGAGACAGCCGCATTCACGTTAAATAGGGCACCATCAAAATCCGTTGAGACGACGCCTTATGAACTGTGGTTTGGCAAGAAACCAAAGTTGTCGTTTCTGAAAGTTTGGGGCTGCGATGCTTATGTGAAAAAGCTTCAACCTGATAAGCTCGAACCCAAATCGGAGAAATGTGTCTTCATAGGATATCCAAAGGAAACTATTGGATACACCTTCTATCACAGATCCGAAGGCAAGACTTTTGTTGCTAAATTCGGAAACTTTCTAGAGAAGGAGTTTCTCTCGAAAGAAGTGAGTGGGAGGAAAGTAGAACTTGATGAGGTAACTGTACTTGCTCCCTTATTGGAAAGTAGTACATCACAGAAACCAGTTTCTGTGACACCTACACCAATTAGTGAGGAAGCTAATGATGATGATCATGAAACTTCAGAACAAGATACTACTGAACCTCGTAGATCAACCAGAGTAAGATCCGCACCAGAGTGGTACGGTAATCCTGTTCTGGAAGTCATGCTACTAGATCATGATGAACCTACGAACTATGGAGAAGCGATGGTGAGCCCAGATTCCGCAAAATGGCTTGAAGCCATGAAATCTGAGATGGGATCCATGTATGAGAACAAAGTGTGTACTTTGGTTGACTTGCCCAAAGATCGGCAAGCAATTGAGAATAAATGGATCTTCAAGAAGAAGACTGACGCTGACGGTAATGTTACTATCTACAAAGCTCGACTTGTCGCAAAAGGTTTTCAACAAGTTCAAGGGATTGACTACGATGAGACCTTCTCACCCGTAGCGATGCTTAAGTCTGTCCGAATCATGTTAGCAATTGCCGCATTTTATGATTATGAAATATGGAAGATGGATGTCAAAACTGCATTCTTGAATGGATTTCTGGAAGAAGAGTTGTATATGATGCAGCCGGAAGGTTTTGTCGATCCAAAGGGAGCTAACAAAGTGTGCAAGCTCCAGCGATCCATTTATGGACTGGTGCAAGCCTCTTGGAGTTGGAATAAACGCTTTGATAGTGTGATCAAAGCATTTGGTTTTGTACAAACTTTTGGAGAAGCCTGTATTTACAAGAAAGTGAGTGGGAGCTATGTAGCATTTCTGATATTATATGTAGATGACATATTACTAATCGGAAATGATATAGAATTTCTGGATAGCATAAAGGGATACTTGAATAAGAGTTTTTCAATGAAAGACCTCGGTGAAGCTGCTTACATACTGGGCATTAAGATCTATAGAGATAGATCAAGACACTTAATTGGACTTTCACAAAGCACATACCTTGACAAAATTTTGAAAAAGTTCAAAATGGATCAAGCAAAGAAAGGATTCTTGCCTGTGTTACAAGGTGTGAAATTGAGTAAGACTCAATGCCCGACCAATGCAGAAGATAGAGAGAAAATGAAAGATGTTCCCTATGCTTCAGCCATAGGCTCTATCATGTATGCAATGCTGTGTACCAGACCTGATGTGTGTCTTGCTATAAGTCTAGCAGGGAGGTACCAAAGTAATCCAGGAGTGGATCACTGGACAGCGGTCAAGAACATCCTGAAATACTTGAACAGGACTAAGGATATGTTTCTCATATATGGAGGTGACGAAGAGCTCATCATAAATGGTTACGTTGATGCAAGCTTTGACACTGATCCAGACGATTCTAAATCACAAACCGGATACGTGTTTACATTAAACGGTGGAGCTGTCAGTTGGTGCAGTTCTAAACAGAGCATTGTGGCGGGATCTACATGTGAAGCGGAGCACATAGCTGCTTCTGAAGCAGCAAAAGGAGTCTGGATGAAGGAGTTCATATCCGATCTAGGTGTCATACCTAGTGCATCGGGTCCAATGAAAATCTTTTGTGACAATACTGGTGCAATTGCCTTGGCAAAGGAATCCAGATTTCACAAGAGAACCAAGCACATCAAGAGAGGCTTCAATTCCATCCGGGATCTAGTCCAGGTGGGAGACATAGAGATTTGCAAGATACATACGGATCTGAATGTTGCAGACCCATTGACTAAGCCTCTTCCACGAGCAAAACATGATCAGCACCAAAGCTCCATGGGTGTTAGAATCATTACTGTGTAATCTAGATTATTGACTCTAGTGCAAGTGGGAGATTGAAGGAAATATACCCTAGAGGCAATAATAATGTTATTATTTTATTTCCTTATATCATGATAAATGTTTATAATTCATGCTAGAATTGTATTATCTGGAAACATAATACTTGTGTGAATACATAGACAAACTAAACGTCACTAGTATGCCTCTACTTGACTAGCTCGTTAATCAAAGATGCTTATGTTTCCTAACCATAGACATGTGTTGTCATTTGATTAACGGGATCACATTATTAGGAGAATGATGTGATTGACATGACCCATTCCATTAGCTTAGCACCCGATCGTTTAGTATGTTGCAATTGCTTTCTTCATGACTTATACATGTTCCTATAACTATGAGATTATGCAACTCCCGTTTGCCGGAGGAACACTTTGTGTGCTACCAAACGTCACATGTAGGATCTAGAAGTAGATGTGTCTAGAGGGGGGGGGGGTGATTAGACACTTAGTGCTAAAGTTGCAATTTTTAGGCCTTTTTGGTTTGAGTGGAGTTTTAGGCACAATTTCAACATACACAATACATATCAAGCAAGCATGCAGAGAGTATATGAGCAGCGGAAAGTAAAGCATGCAACTTGCAAGAATGTAAGGAGAAGGGTTTGAAGAATTCAAAGGCAATTGGAGACACGGATGTTTTTCCCGTGGTTCGGATAGGTGGTGCTATCCTACATCCACGTTGATGGAGACTTCAACCCACGAAGGGTAACGGTTGCGCGAGTCCACGGAGGGCTCCACCCACGAAGGGTAATGGTTGCGCGAGTCCACGGAGGGCTCCACCCACGAAGGGTCCATGAAGAAGCAACCACCCACGAAGGGTCCACGAAGAAGCAACCTTGTCTATCCCACCATGGCCATCGCCCACGAAGGACTTGCCTCACTAGCGATAGATCTTCACGAAGTAGGCGATCTCCTTGCCCTTACAAACTCCTTGGTTCAACTCCACAATCTTTTCGGAGGCTCCCAAGTGACACCTAGCCAATCTAGGAGACACCACTCTCCAAGAAGTAACAAATGGTGTGTTGATGATGAACTCCTTGCTCTTGTGCTTCAAATGATAGTCTCCCCAACACTCAACTCTCTCTCATAGGATTTGGATTTTGTGGAAAGAAGATTTGAGTGGAAAGCAACTTGGGGAAGGCTAGAGATCAAGATTCATATGGTAGGAATGGAATATCTTGGTCTCAACACATGAGTAGGTGGTTCTCTCTCAGAACATATGAGTTGGAGTTGTGTATGTGTTCTGATCGCTTTCTCCACGAATGAAGAGGAGGTGGAGGGGTATATATAGCCTCCACACAAAATCCAACCGTTACACACAGTTTTCCAATCTCGGTGGGACCGAATCAACAAACTCGGTCGGACCGAAAAGGTAAACCTAGTGACCGTTAGAGATTTTCGGTGGGACTGACATGCAAGTCGGTAGGACCGATATGGTTAGGGTTTGGGCATAACGTAATCTCAGTGAGACCGATTACACAAACTCGGTGAGACCGAGTTTGGTAATAAGCTAACCAGAGAGTTGGCCAGGCAAACTCGGTGGGACTGATTTGCTCTTTTAGTGAGACCGAAAATTTACAAAAGGGAAACAAAGAGTTTACATTGCAATCTCGGTGGGACCGATTCGCTCTTTCGGTGAGACCGAAAAGTTACGAAAGGGAAACAGAGAGTTTGCAATCCCATCTCGGTGAGACCGAGATCCCTATCGGTAGAACCGAATTGCTAGGGTTTGGCAGTGGCTTATGACAAGTGAAACTCGGTGGCGCCGGATAGAAAGAATTGGTAGGTCCGAGTTTGGCTTTGGGTTTAGGTCATATGTGGAAGTGGGAAAGTAGCTGAGGATTTTGGAGCATATCATTAAGCACATGAAGCAAGAGGCTCATTAAGCAACACCTCATCCCTCCTTGATAGTATTGGCTTTTCCTATGGACTCAATGTGATCTTGGATCACTAAAATGTAAAATGAAGAGTCTTGAGCTTGAAGCTTTAGCCAATCCTTTGTCCTTAGCATCTTGAAGGAGTTCCCACAACCTTTAGTTCATGCCACTCCATTGTTGAACTTATCTGAAACATGCTAGATAGAAATGTTAGTCCAACAAGAGATATGTTGTCATCAATTATCAAAACCACCTAGGGAGCACTTGTGCTTTCATCACAACATAACTGGGTGATTATAAAGGATCTCTACAGGTGTCTCCAAAGGTAAATATTGGGTTGGCGTATTTTGAGATTAGGATTTGTCACTCCGATTGTCGGAGAGGTATCTCTGGGCCCTCTCGGTAATGCACATCACATAAGCCTTGCAAGCATTGCAACTAATGAGTTAGTTGCGAGATTATGTATTACGAAACGAGTAAAGAGACTTGCCGGTAACGAGATTGAACTAGGTATTGAGATACCGACGATCGAATCTCGGGCAAGTAACATACCGATGACAAAGGGAACAACGTATGTTGTTATGCGGTCTGACCGATAAAGATCTTCGTAGAATATGTGGGAGCCAATATGAGCATCTAGGTTCCGCTATTGGTTATTGACCGGAGACATGTCTCGGTCATGTCTACATTGTTCTTGAACCCGTAGGGTCCGCACGCTTAAGGTTTCGATGACAGTTATATTATGAGTTTATGAGTTTTGATGTACCGAAGTTAGTTTGGAGTCCCGGATGTGATCACGGACATGACGAGGAGTCTCGAAATGGTCGAGACATAAAGATTGATATATTGGACAGCTATATTCGGACACCGGAAGTGTTCCGGGTGATTTCGGAGAAAACCGGAGTGCCGGAGGGTTACCGGAACCCCCCGGGAGAAGTAATGGGCCTCATGGGCCCTAGTGGAGAGAGAGGGGCGGCCAGGGTGGGCTGCGCGCCCCCTCCCCCTCTGGTCCGAATTGGACTAGGAGAGGGGGGGCAGCGCCCCCCTTTCCTTCTCCCTCTCCCCCTTCCTTTCCCCCTCCTAGTAGGAGTAGGAAAGAGGGGAGTCCTACTCCTACTAGGAGGAGGACTCCTCTTCCTAGTAGGAGTAGGAAAGAGGGGAGTCCTACTCCTACTAGGAGGAGGACTCCTCCTCCTTGGCGCGCCCTAGGGCCGGCCGGCCTCCTCCCCTCGCTCCTTTATATACGGGGGCAGGGGGCACCCCTAGACACACAAGTTGATCCACGTGATCGTTTTCTTAACCGTGTGCGGTGCCCCCTTCCACCATACTCCTCGATAATACTGTAGCAGTGCTTAGGCGAAGCCCTGCAACGGTAGAACATCAAGATCGTCACCACACCGTCGTGCTGACGGAACTCTTCCCCGACACTTTGCTGGATCGGAGTCTGGGGATCGTCATCGAGCTGAACGTGTGCTAAAACTCGGAGGTGCCGTAGTTTCGGTGCTTGATCGGTCGGGCCATGAAGACGTACGACTACATCAACCGCGTTTTCATAACGCTTCCGCTGTCGGTCTACGAGGGTACGTAGATCACACTCTCCCCTCTCGTTGCTATGCATCACCATGATCTTGCATGTGCGTAGGATTTTTTTTGAAATTACTACGTTCCCCAACACCGGTACGGTTGTAATTCATTCCCATTCCTGGCATGGGACCTAAAAATGCACCCAAGGACACATGTATAATTTTTCTAGCCATTTTGGTGAACTGGAGCATGTATTTGTAGTTCAGATTTGAATTATGGACATTAAATGCCTAGGAAACTCAATTAGTGTATGAAAAGGCCAAACAAACCCTGAATAAGTTTAAATTTCAGCACAGATATCCTATCGTTCCATGTTGCCCGTAGAAGAAAATTCAATGCAAAAAGAGGCAGTGATTACGTTTCGCCCACAAGGGGGACACGTTTTCCTACCGGAACCACGAGGCTTCTTTGAGAGAAGCTCCGGTTTGTAAGAGGCTTGTAATAAAACTTGCGCCACAATGGACGAAAAATATTCCGCAACATATAAGTGCCATGTCGTGACACCATGCCAGGTTTCACGATTTTTGGCTTAGTTTTGGATTTACGGGGATTTAAAACCGAGATTCTTCTCACGAAATGTTTTCAAATAGCACCCGGTTCACTCACGAAAGCCGATATTCAATGAAAACTCCATGGAAACCATATTGAAAGTTTCATAAAAATCTGAAAAAATGTGGGATGTTAAGAAGGTGATGTTTTATTGCAAAACAAAATTTCAAGTTGAAAAACATTACTAGATGTGAGCTATGAAAAAGACAAATTCATCCCTGAATAGTGACATTACTATTCGGCACTATTCAACGCTGATTTTCTCTTTTTCATAGCTCACATCTCGTAATGTGTTTCAACTTGAAATTTTGTGTGGCAATAAAACATCATCCTCTTAACATCCCGCATTTTTTTGTCAATTTTTTTGAAACTTCAAAACATCTTTTTCTCGTGGTTTTCACCGGTTTCCACCGAATGTTGGTTTCTGTATGATATTCTCCCCCCCGCTGCACGCGCGATCTGAAAGTTTGATAAGATCGTCCATGTTATCAAATTCAAGACTTGCGACAGCATCGACACCCTCATCCTCCATGATCATGTTGTGCATGATCACACAATATGTCATCACTTCTCACAAGGTCTCCGGATCCCATTGTTTAGTAGGTCCACGAACAACTGTAAAACGTGCCTGTAGAACTTCAAATCCCCTATCAACATCCTTTCTTACTGCTTCTTGTCTTTGGACAAAGTTAGATTTTTTCTGCCAAACTGGGTTAGAGATGGTGTTCACAAAGATAGCCCACGGAGGATAGATACCATCAACCAGATAGTAGCCAATGTTGTACTCATGCCCATTGATAGTATAGTGGCAAGGAGGAGCTTTCCTTCAGTCAGCCTAGCAAACAATGGCGATTGCTGTAGCACATTGATGTTATTGCGAGACCCGGGCATGCGAAATAAAGCATGCTAAAGCCAAAGATCATGTGATGCAACTGCTTCAAGAATGACGGTGGGCTTCTTACCATGACCCTTATATTGCCCTTGTAAAGCTTTTGGGCAAAATTTTCCATTTTCAATGCATGCAGTCAAGAGATCCGAGCAAACTTGGCCACCCTCTTGCTTCCGAGATTGCCAAGAGCCTCTCAGTGTCTACGACAGTTGGTTCTCTAAGGTACAGAGGTCCAAACACCTCGACCACGACAGTTGCAAACCTGACCATGGCATCTCTGTATCTGTTCTCGGACATCCCTAGGTACTCGTCCCACAAATCAGTGGCCATGCCATATCCAAGCATCCGCAGTGTAGCCGCGCACTTCTGGTAACCAGAGAACCCAATCCGTCCCACATGTGCTTCTTCAAGATAAAGTAGTTATCAAAGGACCGGACGCCATGGTAGAGACGATCAAAGACATTTTTGCACATCTGAAAGCACCGCTGAAAATTGTCAACGAAGAGGGCATTGAATGAAAATTAGTCGTCCGTCAGCGTCAAATGGTCGTTGATGTCTACTACACAATTTATTCTTGTAGACTCGTGTTGGGCCTCCAAGCGCATAGTTTTTTAGGATAGTAGCAATTTTCCCTCAAGTGGATGACCTAAGGTTTATCAATCCATGAGAGGTGTAGGATGAAGATATTCTCTCTCAAACAACCCTGCAATCAAATACAAGAAATCTCTTGTGTCCACAACACACCCAATACAATGGCAAATTGTATAGGTGCACTAGTTCGGTGAAGAGATGGTGATACAAGTGCAGTATGGATAGTAGATATAAGTTTTTGTAATATGAAAATAAAAAACCCAGCAAGGTAGCAATTGATAAAAGTGAGCACAAACACTATTACAATGCTTAGAAACAAGGCCCAGGGTTCATACTTTCACTAGTGCAGTCTCTCAATAGTGCTAACATAATTGAATCATATAACAATCCCTCAACGTGTGACAAAGAGTCACTCCAAAGTTCTTATCAAGCGAAGAACATAAGATGCAATTGTTTGTATGGTACGAAACCACCTCAAAGTTATCCTTTCCGATCAATCTATCGAGCTATTCCTATAAGTGTCACAAACAACCATAGAGTTCATACTAAAATAACACCATATGATACACATCAACCAACTCTAATTTCACCTAGATACTCCAATGTCACCACAAGTATCCATGAGTTGATTATACGATATGCATCAAACAACTTCAGATTCATAATATTCAATCCAACACAAAGAACTTCAAAGAGTGCTCCGAGATTTCTACCAGAGAAAGTGGGACAAAAATATGCATCAGCCCCTATGCATAGATTACCCCAATGCCACCTCAGGAATCCGCGAGTTGAGTGCCAAAACATACAGCAAATGAATCGACATAATACTCCATTGTCACCACAGGTATTCATATGCAAGACATACACTACTGCAGGTTGCTGCTAATGCGACACTACAATCAAAGACCCTTTGACGAAACTGTGTACGATGCATTAATCGCAAACGGTGATGTAAAAACCCGTCAAAAAAGACGCAAAATGTTTGCGATGAATGATACATCAAACACGGTTCAAATTTTAGTTGCATGTGCGATGCTGGGCATATGGTTGATCCATACGAACCGTTTGCGATGAGACAGGACAACAGAAACGGGCAGCCAGATCAATGTGTGTGTGATATACGGCACACAGTTCAATCCGATGAACCATTTGCGATGATCGAGGTGACCAAAAATGATTCGGCGTAACAAGATGTGTGTGATATCGGGCAAACAGGTCGGTAATCAGAATTGTGTGCGATCATTATAGAAAGCCCTGATATGTCTCCAACGTATCTACTTTTCCTAACGCTTTTCATCTTGTTTTGGACTCTAATTTGCATGATTTGAATGAAACTAACCCTGGACTGACGCTGTTTTCAGCCGAACTGCCATGGGTTTTTGTGCAGAAATAGAAGTTCTCGAGATGGAACGAAACTTTGCGAGGATTTTTTATATCAATAATAAGAATTTCTGGAGCCAAGACCTGCTGGAGAGGGGCACCTGGGTGGGCACAACCCACCAGGGCGCGCCCAGGTGGGTTGTCCCCACCTGGTGGCCCCGTAGACCCTGAAACCGACACTATAAAATCCTATTTTTCCAGAAAAAATTTAGGGAGAAAGAATTATCACGATCCACGAGACGGAGCCGCCGCCACCTCCTGTTCTTCATTGGGAGGCCAGATCTGGAGTCTGTTTGAGGCTTCAGAGAGGGGGATCTTCGTTTTTCATCATCATCAACCCTTCTCCATCGCCAATTCCATGATGCTCCCCACCGGGAGTGAGTAATTCCTTCGTAGGCTCACTGGTCGGTGAGGAGTTGGATGAGATTCATCATGTAATCGAGTTAGTTGTTTTAGGGCTTGATCAATAGTATCCACTATGTTCTTAAATTGATGTTGCTATGACTTTGCCATGCTTAATGCTTGTCACTTTGGGCCCGAGTGCCATGATTTCAGATCTGAACCGTTTATGTTATCACCATTATATCCATGTTCTAGAACCGATCTTGGAAGTTATAGTCACCTACTACCTGTTATGATCCGGCAACCCCGGAGTGACAACAACTGGGCCCACTCCCGGTGATGACCGTAGTTTGAGGAGTTCATGTATTCACTATGTGTTAATGCTTTGTTCCGGTTCTCTATTAAAAGGAGGCCTTAATATCCCTTAGGTTCCAATATGGACCCTGCTGCCACGGGAGGGTAGGACAAAAGATGTCATGCAAGTTCTTCCAAAAAAGCACGTATGACTATTTACGGAATACATGCCTACATTATATCGATGAACTGGAGCTAGTGCCGTATCGCCCTAGGTTATAACTGTCACATGATGAATATCATCCAACAAGTCACCGATCCAATGCCTACGGATTTTCCCATATTGTTTCTGCTAAGTTACTACTGCTATCATCACTGTTATACTTGCTACAAAATTACTGCTATCACTGTTACTGTTAGTATTGCTGTTGTCATTACTATCAAAACTATGAAACTACTTTGCTACTGATCATTTTGCTGCAGATAATTAATCTCCAGGTGTGGTTGAATTGACAACTTAGCTGCTAATACCTTCAAATATTCTTTGGCTCCCCTTGTGTCAAATCTATAAATTTGGGTTGAATACTCTACCCTCGAAAACTGTTGCGATCCCATATACTTGTGGGTTATCAAGACCCTTTTCTGGCGCCGTTGCCGGGGAGCATAGCTATATTTGTTGAGTCACTTGGGATTATTATCATATTATCACTATGAATAATTTGAAGGATGCTAAGACTAAGATATTTCCCTCAAAGACGAGGGGAGGTAAGGAATTGCCATCCAATTCTGCTATAGATTCACCTTCTGTTATGAGTAAACTTGCAACACCACCACATGCTATTAATTCTGATATGTCGCAAGTTATTGATGATGCTAGTTCTACTATGAATGATGCTTATGATGATGCTAGTACCCTGCTTGTTAATGATGATGTGCCACTTGGTGAATTTCTTGATAAACAAATTGCTAGAGTTATACAACATGATGTTGTTGAATCTGATGATGAGCTTGAAACTGAAACTCCTGAAACACCTACTAGAACTAGCCTTCCTAGATATGAATTGCCTAAGGTACTGAAAGGTTATGTTATGAGTGAGGAAACAACTAGAGTTATTCTTGCTTGCAATGATAGAGATGATCTAGAGAAATTACTATGCAAGTATAAAGAAAAATCTCTGAATGCTAGAATGAAATGTGATCCTAAGTTTGCTACTTCACCTATCTTTATTGATGATAAGGATTATGAATTCTCTGTCAACCTAGAGTTAATTACTTTGGTTGAATCTAATCCTTTCCATGGTTATGAAACTGAAACTGTTGTGGCACATCTTACGAAGTTGAATAACATAGCCACCCTTTTTACCCATGATGAGAAAACTCGCTATTACTTTATTCTCAAATTATTTCCGTTCTCATTAAAGGGTGATTTTAAATCTTGGTACAGTACTATTTCTCCTGGTTGTGTGCGTAGTCCCCAGGATATGATTTATTACTTCTCTAAAAAATATTTTCCTGCTCATAAGAAACAAGCTACCTTATAGGAAATATTTAACTTTGTGCAAATCAAAGAAAAGAGTCTCCCACAAGCTTGGGGGAGGCTTTGCCAATTACTTAATGCTTTGCCTGATCATCCTCTTAAGAAAAATGAAATACTTGATATCTTCTATAATGGATTAACCTATGCTTCTAGGGACTTCCTAGATAGTTGTGCTGCTTGTGTTATTAGGGAACAAACTATTGGACAAGCTGAAGAATTATTGAATAACATATTGAAAAATTATGATGATTGGACTATTCCTAAACCACCACCTAAACCCACTCCGAAGAAGAGGGGTATATTATATCTCAGTCCTAAAGATATGCAAGAGACAAAGAAATATATGAAGGAAAAAGGTTTTAAAACTGAGGATGTTAAAAATTTACCTCCTATTGAAGAAATACACAGGCTTAATACACCACCATTGCCTAAGGTGGTAGAGATAAATTCTCTTATGAAGTTCAATGATAATGACAATCCTCACAATATGCATCCTAGCCAATGCCTTTATGAGTTTGAAAATTATATTAGAAAACAAGATCACTTCAATGCAAATGTTATGAAACAATTGAAATACAATTCTGATATGATTGCTCGCTTGAGTGACTTGTTATTTAGAATTTCAAATGATGTTATAGGTGTTGGAAAGCATGCTTCTATGGTTCAAACTCAGTTAGAACAAGTTGCTAAATCTCAAAGAGAGTTGCTTGATGAAATGAATAACAATCACTACTTCAGGATGCTGCTAACGCGACACTACGATCAGAGACCCTTTGACGAAATTGTGTGCGATGCATTAATCACAAACGGGGAAGTAAAAATACTGTCAAAAAGGTGCAAAATGTTTGCGATGGCGGAGCCATCAAACATGGTTCAGATTTTAGTTGCATGTGCGATTCAGGGCACACGGTTAACCCGTTCGAACTATTAGTGATGAGGCAGAACAATAGAAACGGACAACCATATGAATGTGTGTGAGATATACGGCATACAATTTGCTCCAATGAACCATTTGCTATTAGGGAGTGCAACATAAACGGTTAGCCAAATCAAGGTGTGTGTGATATAGGGCATACGGTTCACTCGGACGACCTGTTTTCAATTAGCGAACGCAACAGAAACAGTTCAACTTAACAAGATGTGTATGATACGTGGCAAACAGCCGACTCGGATGAACTGTTTGCGATGAGAAATTACAACACAGACGGTTGATACAGTTAGTTCGTGTGCGATTCTGTGTGTACAAAAAACTTTGAAAAATACAAACTAGTTGCTTGCGGTGGCTAGGAGTATCGCACACGATGTGTCGGAACACCTGGAGTGAACGGCCGCAAGGGTGCTATGCTGATCATGGAGTATGAGAATACCATCGTCGGAAGGCCGCCAGCTCAGCCTTTTAGTTTATATTTAATTATAATTATATGCATATGTAGGTCGTGAGTTCTGAGCCTTGCTGCATTTGTCATTTTAAATTATCCTAAATATGTAAGACAATTATTAATAATTATTAACCGTTGCCATTGTAACTTTGCCTCAACGGCGAGCAGAGCACGCGCATGGACGCCAGAGCGGAGCGTGCCGCGGCCTCCTTAACGGCGAGCAACCACGTGGTCAACTTTCTTCCATCAATAAATTTTGACCTTGTTTCTCGTCACATTGCTGATTACAACGCAATATGTAATTGCAAATCTGTTCACACCTGTCAAACTAATATTTGTTCACACTTAATTAGCACTGGGCTATAAAAACTACCCACTCAAAAATTACTGCACAGTTCCTCTCCCCATCACCCACAAAACTGTTTTTTCTGTCAAGTCGTTCCGCCATGACCGGTAGGAGGAGTTTAGGGTGGACATATAACCAGGCAGCAAAGACCAAGGCCGCGGAAGAACTAGAGAGGTCCTGTCGCGAAGCCGCAACCGCAACAGAGATATCCCGGCGCGCCGCAAAGCCCTCGAACAAGCTCTCACGGGCACGCGAGGGCTCTCACAAGCGCATTCACGGCGTCGGCCATCATGATGAGCCGGCATTCCTGAAGTCCTTCGCCGGCGACGACGACATTCTCGCTGGCATCACTACGTAGTAGGAGCTGGTCGACGGCTTGATGAAGATGCTCTAGATCACCGATGCCTTGGTTGACAAGGCGACCGACCTCGCCGAGCAACTCATGGGTGACAATGCGAAGCTCCTCAAGTTGGTCGCCGAGAAGGAGGAGGAGGTTGTTGGCTGGAAGATGCTACATGAGCAGAGCAGTGCCTCGGAGATGATTCTGAAAGTTGTTGTCGAGGAACTGATGGGTGGCTTGAGGAAGCTCTGGATCGAGCGCGAGTAGGAGGTGGAGGAATCCATGGCTGCTTTCAAGCAAAGTCGTGAGGAATTGAAGAAGGAGCTAGAGGATTTCGCCACCCGGCGATCCATCGACGAGTAGAGACAGTAGCGACCCAGATCGTTGTCTACAATTTCCTTCTTCTCTTGCCCCCGTGTCTTTTGGGCTTTGCCGCATGTGGCATTTTAAATTATCCGGAATATGTAAGACAATTATTATCTATGCCATTGTAAATTTGTCATCGTATTATCCGTTGCCATTTTATTTGTGGTCGTATTATCCGTTTCCCTATGTGGCAATTTAAATTAGGGCGGAATATGAGTTGAAAACATGAACAAAGCAAATGCTGCCATGGGATCATAAGCAAACACCCTACGTCCAGGTGCTTTAATTAACCCATTAATGGAGAAGTTGTGAGTGAGGCGGGCGACGACTGGTGCATGGAGGTCAAAGAGCTCGCTTCCCGGTGAGCATGGGCGGCCTTGCTGCTTGCATGTGTCCCGTCGAGCCTATGAGGTGGACATGATGCACGCGTCCAGTCGAGCCTGCGCGGTGGACTGCTCGCACGTGTCCCGTCGAGCCTGCATGGCGGACTTCTCGCGCTCGTCCCGTCTAATCAAACAGCTGCACGCACGCCACTGAGTATGGTTAAATTTCGACACGGTTAATATAATACAACCGTTTGCAATATTAATGTGTCAGCTTTTTGTTACAAAAAGGACTTCGTTGGCTACTAATGTGTGCGCCTCTTCTCAAACTGGACGATTTTTTTACCACGGCATATATGTGCCATGTCATGAAACCATGCCAAGTTTCATTGTTTTTGGGTGACTTTTTGATTTACTGGGATTTAAAAATCGAGATTCTCAATGTTTCAGGACGACAAGTTTGTAATTCATTCTCATTCCTTAAATGAGACCTAAACATGCACCCAATGACACATGTACGATTTCCCACCCATTTTGCTTCACTGGAGCATGTGGTTGTAGTTCAAATTTGAATTATAGACTACATTAAATTCATAGAAAACTTAGTAATTAGTAATATATATACAATGGCCAAACGAGCCTTGAACAATTTCAAATTTCAGCCCGACACTCCTGTTATTCTGTGTTGTCTGTAGAAAACAAAGTTCAAGGCGAGAAGAGGCAACGATTATCGTTTCACCCACAAGAGGGGCATGTTTCCCTACCGGAACCACGAGGGCTGCGACAGGCTCCGGTTTTGTAAAAGGCTTGTAATATAGCTTTGCCCAAATTGGACAATTATATGTACCATGTAGTGACACCATGCCAAGTTTCAGAATTTGCTGGTGAGTTTTGGATTACAGAGATTTAAAAACCGATATTCGCAATGTTTGTGGCCAAGCCAAGACGGCGAGACGGTTGAATTCGTTCCCATTAGTTCCATGGGACCTAAACATGCACCCCAAGGAAACATGTACGTTTTTTCTAGCCATTTTGGTGCACTGGAGCATGTATTTGTTGTTCGGATTTGAATTATGGACATTAAATGCCTAGAAAACTCAACTAATGAATAAAAAAGGTTAAACGAACCCTGAATAATTTCAAAGTTCAGCGCGAATCTCCAGTTGTTCTGTGTCGCGTGTAGAAGAAAATACGAGGCTAGAAGAGGGAGTGATTATCGTTTGGTCCACAAGGGGACACATTTCCCTATCGAAACCACGAAGGTTCTTGCGACAGGCTCCGGTTTGTAAGAGGTTTGTAATAAAGCTCGGCCCAAATTGACAATGTTTTTACCACGACATATATGTGCCATGACGTGACACCATGCCACCTTTGATGACATTCTGGTGAGTTTAGGATTTATGGGGACTTAAAAACCGAGAATTGAAATGTTTGAGGATGAGCCAGGACACCGGTACGGTTGTAATTCGTTCCCATTCCTGGCATGAGACCTAAACATGCACCCAAGGACACATGTATAATTTTTCTAGCCATTTTGGTGAACTTCAGCATGTATTTGTAGTTTAGATTTTAATTATGGACATTAAATGCCTAGGAAACTCAATTAGTGTATAAAAAGGCCAAACGAACCCTGAATAAGTTTAAATTTGAGCACATATATCATGTCATTCCATGTTGCCCGTGGAAGAAAATACAAGGCGAAAAGAGGCAGTGATTACGTTTTGCCCACAAGGGGAACACGTTTCCCTATCGGAACCACGAGGCTTCTTTGAGAGAAGCTCCAGTTTTTGTAAGAGGTTTGTAATAAGGCTTGGCCCAAATTGGACAATGTTTTTACCACGATATATATGTGCCATGACGTGACACCATACCACCTTTGATGACTTTCTAGTGAGTTTAGGATTTATGGGGACTTAAAAACCAAGATTCGGAATGTTTGAGGACGAGCCATGACACCGGTACGGTTGTAATTCGTTCCCATTCCTGGCATGGGACCTAAACATGCACCCAAGGACACATGTATAATTTTTCTAGCCATTTTGGTGAACTGGAGCATGTATTTGTAGTTCAGATTTGAATTATGGACATTAAATGCCTAGGAAACTCAATTGGTGTATGAAAAGGCCAAATAAACCCTGAATAACTTTAAATTTCAGCACGGATATCCTGTCGTTCCATGTTGCCTGGGGAAGAAAATTCAATGCAAAAAGAGGCAGTGATTACGTTTCGCCCACAAGGGGGACACGTTTCCCTACCGGAACCATGAGGCTTATTTGAGAGAAGCTCCGGTTTGTAAGAGGCTTGTAATAAAACTTGCGCCACAATGGACGAAAAATATTCCTCGACATATAAGTGCCATGTCGTGACACCATGCCAGGTTTCACGATTTTTGGCTTAGTTTTGGATTTACGGGGATTTAAAACCGAGATTCTTCTCACAAAATGTTTTCAAATAGCACCCGGTTCACTCACGGAAGCCGATATTCAATGAAAACTTCATGGAAACCATATTGAAAGTTTCATAAAAATCTAAAAAAATGTGGGATGTTAAGAAGGTGATGTTTTATTGCAAAACAAAATTTCAAGTTGAAAAACATTACTAGATGTGAGCTATGAAAAAGGCAAATTCAGCCCTAAATAGTGACATTACTATTCGACACTATTCAACGCTGATTTTGTCTTTTTCATAGCTCACATCTCGTAATGTGTTTCAACTTGAAATTTTGTGTGGCAATAAAACATCATCCTCTTAACATCCCGCATTTTTTTCAATTTTTTTGAAACTTCAAAACATCTTTTTCTCGTGGTTTTCACCGGTTTCCACCGAATGTTGGTTTCCGTATGATATTCTCCCCCCCCCGCTGCACGCGCGATCTGAGTCGTGTGTTCTGATTGGCCAGCACCCAAACCCACGGATCGTATGTGTGCACCGTGGGTTTATCCCAGATCGAACGGCAACCCTGAGCCCTTTCGACAGCACATGCAGTACATGGGTAAGCACTGTACGCATGCGTCGTGTAGCTCACGCTTCCTTCTCTACTAGGTTTTCATTCAAAATAGCACGTGCAGTTCATCTCATCCAAAATCAATTAGTTTTATAAAAAAATCTATTTTAAGATTCATGGAATTGTGCATTGTAATGGTAAAAACAAAAAGTGACAATTCATTTAGAAAACAAATTTGGGAAATTAAGATATGGAAGATTCTAGAGAACAAAGGAGAAGTGCTTGTGTTTTGAGGTTTGTGCATTATGCTTAAGTTCAACCATGGAGTCTTCTAGATTGTACATGTGGCAGAATTTGGTGGAATGTAGATAATATCCAATGGCCAGTAGTGCTCGGATTTTCCATCTCTATATCGTCGGATTGGCTTCATCCAATGACCAACTTTCAAAGTTATTCGCACACCGACAGCGCGGGATCTCACCCTCTCATCGATTTGTTCATACCAACCATCGACAGTGAGCACGTCATATGCTACACCCATCCTGGCAAACTTCCAGGTAAGAGACCGATCGGCCGTCTAGTTGCACAAACATATTCCTTTGTTTATAGCTCTATTTTTCTTTTTAGACGCAGGCCTAGTGAAGAAATTACAATTTGACAGGTAATAAAAAGTGAAACAAGTGACCGCAACATGCCAAAGATGTTATGAAAATGCCAACTACGTACACTAAAACCTGTATTCGACAATACTGCAGGTATCACAGTGAGTGGCCTAAGCAAGCATTTCTTCCAGCGCAATTCCAGGGCGTTCAAAAGGGGCACGTGGATGCATCGCAAGATACAGTCGGAGTGCAGCATGCACGCGATGTGGCACAAGACCGGCAATACCTTGCCGGTGATGGTCAACGGCCGGAGACGGGCAACAAAAAGGTTCTAGTGCTGCACACCAACAAGAACTTCGATCGTTCCGGCAAAAAAATAAAAAAGAACTTCGACCAGCAAAGGACCAACTGGGTGATGCACCAGTACCACCTCGGGGACCTAGAGCAAGAGAAGAAGCGGGAGCTGGTCTTCTGCAAGATTTTCTACCAGGCGAACACTAGGGCCAGGACTAAAAAGATTATAAGTTAGTTTGGTATTGGTACTTGTACTACCTTGTCGTCCGCAAGTTGGTATTGCTGTTAATGATCTTTCGGTATGAACTTGGCATTTGCTTCCAACCATCATGCCGAGGGTCGACATGGATATAAAGCTAAATCATTTGTTTCGAAACGAATTTTCAGGCACTTGATTTTTATTTGATGGGTAGCATAAGCACCCGTCGTTCAAATTCCCAGTTCTCCAATTTTTTCGAAACAAGTGCATGCACTTATTATCATGATGAAAAAACAATATACCTGCTGCATCCCAGTTATCAGTCTGTACTTGCAGAATTCTCTCGTTTGTTGAGCAGGTATATTTTTTTTTCAGGTCGAGCAAGTTTCAACTAGGTTGTAGACTACCTAGGCTTGGTTTTGTTTTTAACAGGCCTAGCCCATGACGACAACGGGGCACAAAGATCCAGCAGGTATCTACTGGCCTCTGGCCCGCCAGCGTTAGTTATATTTTGTCTTACAACATCCACTGGCACTTTTTTTACTGAATCAAACACATAGCCCAGTTCTATTTTCCTCTTGAAATGCCATGTCCTACTTCCGTTTTCTAATTTCTACCTATAGTTTTACTAGTTCATATACACGTATCATTATATTGAAAATACATAAAGTTCCCTTTTCATATTTACATACTTATTGTTGTTGTTGTTTTCCCTCCCAACACTGTTTTTTTACCACAGTTTTTCCCTTCAACCAACTCAATTGTCCCACGTCTTGTTTGCTTACAAAAACAAAACAATTTTTTTTTGGCAAATCAATAAGTTCTTAAATTTTTTTTTATCATTTCGGGATTACAACAGTTCGGACTCCACCAAAATATGCAAAATAAGGTTGAACTTTTTGACCGTGGTCCTGGGTAGAAAATGGGATGTAATAAATTACTTAAGAATTAACAAATGGGTTGCAAATTATTAAAAAAAATAGCAAATGGCCTCTATGTTGTCTGCCACAGATTTGGAGGTTGACTTGTGAGCCTACTAAGTTCATGCGTACACAAGGTTTCTCAAAAAAAGAAACTTAGTCAACAATCGACTCTACCAGCGTCAGACCGTTAGATGTCAATCTAATGGCAATCGTCCTTCTTCAGTCTCTGATCTTCCCGCTCCAGCCGTCCAAACCATTGCCGGCGAAACCACCTGCTCCCACCTCCTATGGCCGGTTGTGCTGCCGGGCAGGCCTCACGGCCCCACCATACTCGCATCCCTGGCCTAGCTATCCCTCTACTCACCCACACCTCCTGTCACTTTCCGATGACGGTAGCCGAACCAGTCAACCCTCGTACTCCCCACCGCGTGGGCAGCCACTGCCGCGTCTTCCCCAGCTCTGTGTCGTTCCCTTTGTAGGCCTCACCATCGTCCACAGCTCTGGTGCTCTCGGCGCGGCATGGTCAACGAACGACATCCACCGGAAGTGTACTGTACGTGGAGAGGCTGACAGCTGGGTCCACGGCCGCACACAAGGAAATGCCTCCTTATTACGCGCAAAATAATGGTTCTTCCACCTGACATCTGGGACTAACCAAAAGGGCCTCTGTATTTCACGAAAAGAAAACGTTCCAGCCACTGACAACTCGGACCCACCAGCTATATCTTTGCACGCAAAGAAGTGCTTCCTTATTACGCACAAAAAAATGAATACCCCCCCTGCTAGCTAGGACCCAACATAATGGGAGGCTGACTTGTGGGCCTACTAAGTTGACGGGGACAGAGGGCTTTGTCAACTTAGTCAATATGAACGATTCTAGCTCTAGTGACCGTACAATGTCCATCCAACGGTCGTAGTGCTTCTTCAACCTCTGGTCTTCTTGCTCCAGCCGCCCAAGCAAGGGTCGGCCGTGCCGCCTACTCCTGCCTCCCGTGGACGGCTGTGCTGCCACCCCTGACCATGCCATCCCTCTATACTCACCCACACCTCCTGTTATTCTCCGGCGACGGCAGCCACACACCGCACCCGAAGCAGTCAACCCACATACTCCCCTCCGCGTGGGCATCCACTGCCGTGTCTTCCCCGGCTCTATGTCGTCCCCTTCCTAGGCCTCGCCGTTGTCCACCGCCCTGGTGCTCTCGACGCGGCGTGGTCAATGTGGTCAACGAACGACTTCCATCGGAAGAGTACTATACGTGGAGAGGCTGACAACTGGGTCCACGGCCGCAGTAAGGAAATGCCTCCTTATTACGCACAAAATAATGATTCCTCCACCTGACAGCAGGGACCCACCGGACGGACCACTGTATTTCGCGAAAAAACGTTTCCCCTGACTGCTGGGACCCACCAGCTACATCTTCGCACACAAAGAAGTGCGTCCATATTATGGGCAAAAGAATGATTTGCCCCCCTGACTGCTGGGACCCACCAGCTACATCTTCGCACGCAAAGTAGTGCCTGACAATCAGGACCCACCTGGTCGAAGCGTACGTAGCGTTGTCATTCTGGTGGCGAACGTGTACGTACATACTGGTCGATCGGTCTGTCTACAGGCTGCAACGATGAACCGTGGCCGTGTAAGGAAGGGCACGTGTCATAGTAGAGGCGCACACGTGTCGTAGTAGAGGAGCGCACGTAGCATGTACACGTACGTACAACGGCTAGGGTGCAAGAAAGAAAATACGACCACGTACATACATACGGGCGGGATCTCGAATGCCTACTCGCTATATACGGACGGCCAGGGCTTGTGTACATGGAGAGGCAAGGGACGGCAACAACAGCGTACTGTTCATTGGGCAGCGAACGGGCTGGGTCGGAACGGAGAAACAACATCCTGTTCATCGGGAGGCAACCGACTGGGTCGGAATATGCCGTGTTCATCGGGAGCCAACCGGCTTGGATGGAACAGGCGATGGAAACGACACCTGACGTACCATAGAACAAAGGAAGCGGCCTTGTGTTCGACTGGCCACGGTCGAAATGGGATCCTGTTCATCGGGAGGGGTCTGGCGTACCGCAAAACGGAGGAAACGAGCCTCATACGGTCAAAATGGGGTCCTGTTGATCGGGAGGGGTGTGGCGTACCGCAAAACGAATGAAACGGACTTGTGTTGGAGCGCTATGGTCGAAACGAGGGTCCTGTTCATCGGGAGGGGCGTGGCGTACCGCAAAACGGGACTCCATGGGATACTGTTCATCTCCACCGTCGACCTCCTCCTGCCTCCACGGGGCTACTGTTCATCCACCGTCGACCTCCTCCAGCCTCCACCTGCGACTGTTCATCCACGGGCTCCTATTCATCTAGCCTCCACCAGCTACTGTCCAACCAGCCCTCTCCATAGGGTCCTATTCAACCAGCCCTCCACGGGCTAATGTTCATCCAACCCTCCACCGGCTACTGTTCAACCAGCCCTCCACGGGGTACTGTTCATCCAGGCCTCCATGAGGTCCTGTTCATCCAGCCCTCCACGGGGTCCTGTTCATCCACCAGCTCGATCGACCAGGGTACTGTTCATCCAGTGGCAACGGCCTCTACTACCACGGGGTCCTATTCATCCAACCCCCTCAACAACGCTCACTGTTCATCAAGGGAAGGAGGCAACAGTGTTCGATCGGCTTCAGTTAGCAGCAGTAGCGAAGGAATCACTCGGGTTCAGTTAACAGCAAGGGATCGATCGATCGCTCGGGTTCAGTAACGCGTAGCCTGCAGTGCAATCGCTCGGGTTCAGTTAGAGCCCAATTCTTCGCTCGGGTTCAGTTAGAGAAACACGCATCACTCGCCCCCTGACCACCCAACGTAACCGGGAACTCCCCGATATTTGATACGTCTCCAACGTATCTACTTTTCCAAACACTTTTGCCCTTGTTTTTGACTCTAACTTGTATGATTTTAATGGAACTAACCTGGACTGACGCTGTTTTCAGCAGAATTGCCATGATGTTGTTTTATGTGTAGAAAACAAAAGTTCTTGAAATGACTGAAACTCCACGGGATGTCTTACAATAAATAATAATAAATCCTCGCCAAAGATGAAGACCAGGGGCCCCACACCCTTCTCACGAGGGTGGGGGGCGCGCCCCCCCCCCTAGGGCGCGCCCCTCTACCTTGTGGGCCCGCTGGAGACCCCCCGACTCCAACTCCAACTCTATATAACTGCTTTCGGGGAGAAAAAATAGGAGAGAAGAAATCATCACGTTTTACGATACAGAGCCGCCGCCAAGCCCTAAAACCTCTCGGGAGGGCTGATCTGGAGTCCGTTTGGGGCTCCGGAGAGGGGGATTCGTCGTCGTCGTCATCATCAACCATCCTCCATCACCAATTTCATGATGCTCACCACCGTGCGTGAGTAATTCCATCGTAGGCTTGCTGGACGGTGATGGGTTGGATGAGATTCACCATGTAATCGAGTTAGTTTTGTTAGGGTTTGATCCCTAGTATCCACTATGTTCTGAGATTGATGTTGCTGTGACTTTGCTATGCTTAATGCTTGTCACTAGGGCCCGAGTGCCATGATTTTAGATCTGAACCTATTATGTTTTCATCAATATATGAGTGTTCTTGATCCTATCTTGCAAGTCTATAGTCACCTATTATGTGTTATGATCTGTTAACCCCGAAGTGACAATAATCGGGATACTTACTGGTGATGACCGTAGTTTGAGGAGTTCATGTATTCACTATGTGCTAATGCTTTGTTCCGGTTCTCTATTAAAAGGAGGCCTTAATATCCCTTAGTTTCCATTAGGACCCCGCTGCCACGGGAGGGTAGGACAAAAGATGTCATGCAAGTTCTTTTCCATAAGCACGTATGACTATATTCGGAATACATGCCTACATTACATTGATGAATTGGAGCTAGTTCTGTGTCACCCTATGTTGTGACTGTTACATGATGAACCGCATCCGTCATAATTATCCATTATTGATCCAATGCCTACGAGCTTTCCATATACTGGTTTACGCTTATTTACTTTCCCATTGCTATTGTTACAATCACTACAAAATACCAAAAACATTACTTTGCTTTCATTACTCTTTTGTTACCATTACCATCACTATCATATTACTTTGCTACTAAACACTTTGCTGCAGATACTAAGTTTCCAGGTGTGGTTGAATTGACAACTCAGCTGCTAATACTTGAGAATATTCTTTGGCTCCCCTTGTGTCGAATCAATAAATTTTGGTTGAATACTCTACCCTCAAAAGCTGTTGCGATCCCCTATACTTGTGGGTTATCAAGACTAATTTCTGGCACCGTTGCTAGGGAGCATAGCTCTATTCTTTGAGTCACTTGGGATTTATATCTGTTGGACACTATGAAGAACTTGAGAGATCCAAAAACTAAGATCTATCCCTCAACTATGAGGGGAGGTAAGGAACTACCATCTAGCTCTGCACTTGATTCACCTTCTGTTATGAGTAAGCTTGCGACACCTACACCTGCTTCTGCTATTCATTCTGATATGTCGCATGTTATTGATGATGCTACTTCTGCTATGCATGGTACTTATGATGAAACTACCTCTATGCCTGATATTACTATGCCACTTAGTGATTTTCTAGAGAAACGACTTGCTAGGGCTAGAGAGATTGAAAATATTGAATCTGATTATGAATATGAAAGTGATGATGAAGAATCACTTGTTATTCCGGAGGGTTATTTATTTGATCAAGATGCTTCTTTAGCTATTTTAGCCTGCAAAGATAGATATGAACTCAAAAGGTTATTAGCTAAATGGAATAAGCAATCTCCAAATGCTAGGATGAGACCTGACCTTGCTTTTGCTACTTGACCTATATGTGTTGCTGATAAGGATTATGAATTCTCTATTGATCCTGATATAATTACTTTGATTGAATCTGATCCTTTTCATGGTTATGAATCTGAAACTGTTGTAGCACATCCTACTAAATTAAATGATATAGCCACCTTGTTCACTAATGATGAGAGATCTCGCTACTTTTATATCCTTAAAATATTTCCGTTTTCATTAAAGGGTGATGCTAAGATATGGTTTAATTCTCTTGATCCTGGTTGTGTGCGTAGTCCCCAGGATATGATTTACTACTTCTTTGCCAAATATTTCCCTGCTCATAAGAAACAATCTGCTTTAAAGGAAATATACAACTTTTTGCAAATTAAAGAAGAGAGTCTCCCACAAGCTTGGGGGAGGCTTCTCAAGTTACTTAATGCTTTGCCTGATCATCCTCTTAAGAAAAATGAAATACTTGATATCTTTTATAATGGACTAACCGATGCTTCCAGAGATTACCTGGATAGTTGTGCCGGTTCTCTTTTCAGGGAAAGAACACCGGATGAAGCTGAAATCTTATTGAATAATATGTTGACAAATGAAAATAATTGGGCACCTCTTGAGCCAGCTCCTGAGCCAGCTCCTGCTCCAATTAATGATCCTATTCCTAAACCAACTCTGAAGAAGAGAGGTGGTCTATTTCTCAGTCCTGAAGATATGCAAGAGGCAAAGAAATCTATGAAAGAAAAAGGTATTAAAGCTGAAGATGTTAAGAATTTACCTCCTATTGAAGAAATACATGGTCTCAATTTACCACCCGATGAAGAAATATATGATCTTAATCCTTTATTTATTGAAGAACCTCCAGACCTCGATAACCCGACACAGGTAGTAAAGGTAAATTCTCTCTATAGATATGATAAAGCTGAAATCCCTCCTGCTAAAATTTCTAGTCAATGCTTGGATGAGTTTGATAATTTTATGTTTAAGCAAGAAGACTTCAATGCTTATTAAAACAAGATGCCGATATGATTAAATACTTGGGTGATTATATGGCAATATTAGAGGTGAACTTAAACTTGTTAGCAAACATGCTTCTTTGGTTACCACTCAAGTAGAACAAGTACTTAAAGCTCAAAAAGAATTGCTCAATGAGATGAATAGTAAGAAAAATGATTATGCTGTTAAAGTGGCTACTAGAACTGGTAGAATGACTCAGGAACCTTTGTATCCTGAAGGCCACCCTAAGAGAATTGAGCAAGATTCTCAGAGAAATAAAATTGATGCACCTAGTTCTTCTAAAAAGAAGAAAAAGAAAAATGATAGAACTGCACAAACTTCTAGTGAACCTATTGTTGAACCACCCGATAATCCAAATTATATCTCTATGTCTGATGCTGAAACACAACCTGGTAATGAACATGAACCTAATGAAAATGTCAATGATGATGTTCATAATAATGCTCAACCTAGTAATGATAATGATATAGAAATTGAACCTGCTGTTGATCTTGATAACCCACAATCAAAGAATCAACGTTATGATAAGAAAGACTTTGTTTCTAGGAAACATGGTAAAGAAAGAGAACCTTGGGTTCAAAAACCCATGCCTTTTCCTCCCAAACCATCCAAGAAAAAGGATGATGAGGATTTTGAGCGCTTTGCTGAAATGATTAGACCTATATTTTTGCGTATGCGATTGACTGATATACTCAAAACAAATCCTTATGCTAAGTACATGAAAGATATTATTACAAATAAAAGAAAGATACCAGAAGCTGAAATTTCCACCATGCTTGCTAATTATACTTTTAAGGGTGGAATACCAAAGAAACATGGGGATCTAGGAGTACCTACTATACCATGCTCCATTAAAAGAAACTATGTTAAAACTGCTTTATGTGATCTTATAGCCGGTGTTGGTGTTATGCCTCTCTCTTTATATCGTAGACTTGATTTGAATAAGTTGACACCTACTGAAATATCTTTGTAAATGGCTGATAAATCAACTGCTATACCTGTCGGTATTTGTGAGGATGTGCCTGTTGTAGTTGCAAACGTTACTATTTTAATGGACTTTGTTATTCTTGATATTCCCGAGGACGTAGTATGTCTATTATTCTTGGAAGACCTTTTCTTAATACTGCAGGGGCTGTTATTGATTGAAACAAAGGCAATGTCACTTTTCATGTTAATGGTAATGAGCATACGGTACACTTTTTGAGGAAACAACCTCAAGTTCATAGTATCAATTCTATCGGAAAAATTCCATCGATTATATTTGGAGGTTTTGAATTTCCTCTTCTTACTATCAAGAAGAAATATGATATACTTATTATTAGGGATGTGCATATCCCTGTTGAGGTAACCTAGTGTTATTCGAAATTTCTCCGGTTTCATGTTAATCGGAATGGGTTTGTTAACAAGACTTGATCAACCTTGTTAGTGGATTCCTTTTGATGATCATGAGATGGATGAAACTAGAAGCACAACCTTTTGCACCCTCTCTATACTTTTTGTTATTTAGTTGAAATAAAGTAAAAATAAATAATTTTCTGTCTGTTATCTGATTATCCGTGCAATATAAAAATACCTTGAAAATAAAAGTTCTCCAGATGCCCTGAAAATTAAATATGATTTTTATAGAATATTTGAGTATTTATGGAACAAAGAACACACCAGGGGGCCAACCACCTTGCCACGAGGGTAGAGGGCGCGCCCACCCCCCTAGGGCGCGCCCCCTGCCTCGTGGGCCCATGGTGGCCATCCTCCACTTATTCTTCTAGCCACACACTTCATCTTCCTCCCCCAAACACGAAAAACCAACTCAAACCCGAGTCCAAGCTCGTTTTGCTGCCATTTTCGATCTCGTTGCTCAAAGCACCTCTCACAAAACTGCTTGGGGAGATTGTTCCTTGGTATGTGACTCCTCCATTAGTCCAATTAGTTTTTGTTCTAGTGCTTTATTCATTGCAAATTTGTGTTGCTTAGGTGACCCTGTTCTTGAGCTTGCATGTCAAACTTATATGGTCAAAAGTAGTTTTGATGCATGATATAGGCCCTAGGCACTTGTAGGCGTAGTTGCTATCAATATTATTGAGTTTGGTTTACTTTTATTTTGAAGTTACTAAAAATTTCAGAATTTTCCAGAGGAAGAAATATGCTTAGGAAAATGTTCCAAGGTGGTTATTCAAAGAAGCAAGGACCCAGGCTTGCAATGCGTGATACTGACGAAGAGCCACCAAGAGACGCTCCAGTGCGTCCTTGTGAGTGGCCTTCTGAAAATTTTATGGATCAAGCGGGAATTAAAGAAGAATTTAACGCATATTTGCGTAATGCCGATCTTGAGGACTTTGAGGCAGACAAATGCCCCTAGTATCATGAGCTCACAAGCTCTTTTGTGAGGAGGTTTGAGTATTCATCTTCACGTAATTCTCCTTCTATCATGTTTGATCTTTATGATAAATCTTATACCATGGACCTAGAGGATTTCACTCTTGCTTGCAAACTTCCACAATGGGGTAGTGTTAGGGATCCCCCTAAATCTGAATTTAGAAACTTTCTTGCTAGTATAACTGTAGGGGAATCGAGAGATATAACGCAAGCTACCATAGGGAGCATTCACTTTCCTACTATACATTATTTTGCTCTCTTCATAGGTAGGTGCATAAATGCTAAGGATGAAGCATGTCACATGTGTGTCCCTGACCTTAGCATTCTCAGGAGTGCTGTGTCAGGAGACCAATCTTATCATATGGGAGCCATTGTAGCTTGTAGGTTGCATCATAATAGACATAATGGAGATTTCTTTGGAGGAATTTATGCAACCCGCTTAGCTAAATTTCTTGAGATAGACATTCGTGAAGGAGACATGGAGTTGCCTCCTTCTTATTTAGATTTTGATTCTATGGTTTCCCACCATTTTGTTGAGAGGAATGAATCACCTCTCCAGTACCGACTAATCTTTGACAGACGTCGTGCTGTCCATATTACTCTCCCTGCTCCTGCTTTCTTTGATTATCAGGCAAGAGGAGGATATACTATTACCAGATAGGAGGCAGATGAGTACGAGAGGAGAGCGGAGGCCGCTCGTCGCCACGCTGCAGCTCAGGAGGAGATAGCCGTTGCATCTCAGTACGACCCCAACTATTATTATGGATATCAGCCAGGCCAGCCGTGGCCATAGACCAACTTAGGCCAAAATCCTAAGGTTGGGGGAGTACGTATTTCTCACCGACATTACATTTATGTCCACACACACTCATTTCCAGATGTCGGTGCTCATACTTTTTCATTGTATCATCCATGCTAGTTTATTTTCTTTTATGCTTTCTTCTTGTGTGTTTAATAAACCTTAAGAAAACCAAAAAATTATTTATAGCTTTTAATTATTTTACTTTCCATGCTTGTAGTAGTAATTAAAAAGAAAACCCAAAAATATTTCCTATTCTTCTTTTGCTTGTTGGGAGCTTTCCCGGGTAAATAGTTTTATTTCTTTTCTTTTCTTTGGGGGTC
The DNA here is from genome assembly GCF_056163025.1 of Triticum urartu. Classification (NCBI taxonomy): domain Eukaryota; kingdom Viridiplantae; phylum Streptophyta; class Magnoliopsida; order Poales; family Poaceae; genus Triticum; species Triticum urartu. Next base: position 568,540,649 of record NC_141876.1, read on the forward strand.
AGTAGGAGAAGACCATGATTAAATTGTTGAAATGGCTTTTATATGCATTATTGTTTATCTGATAAAAGAGCCCATATTGCCTTGTCTTCTCCTGTTTATTGAATGCTCGCAGATTCCAGCTTAGTCCAATGCACGTGCACTCTTATTATTATTCACATCGTTCGGTCGTGCAAGTGAAAGGCAATTATGATGATATATGATGGACTGACTGAGATGAGAAAATCTGATATGAACTTGACCTCTTTTGTTTTTGTAAATATGATGAGTTCATCGTTCTTGATTCAGCTTGTTATGAATAAACATGTTTGCAATGACAATTAGAGATCATAGTTTCTTGTGCCATGCTTGATTAGCTATGAGTTATAATGGTTTACCTTGCGTGCCAACATGCTATTAAAATGGTTATGATGTGGTATGATAGGGTGGTATCCTCCTCTGAATGATTTAAGTGACTTGACTTGGCACATGTTCACGCATGTAGTTGAAACAAATCAACATAGCCTTCACGATATTTATGCTCATGGTGGATTATATCCTACTCATGCTTGCATCCAATGTTTATTAATTTTAATGCATGTACATGGTTGTTGTCGCTCTCTAGTTGGTCGCTTCCCAGTCTTTTGCTAGCCTTCACCTGTACTAAGCGGGAATACTGCTTGTGCATCCAAACTCCTTAAACCCCAAAGTTATTCCACATGAGTCCACTATACTTTCCTATATGCGGTATCTACCTGCCGTTCCAAGTAAATTTGTATGTGCCAAACTCTAAACCTTCAAATAATCATCTTGTTTTGTATGCTCGAATAGCTCATGTATCAACTAGGGCTGTCTGTATCTTCCATGTTAGGCGGGTTATTCTCAAGAGGAGTGGACTCCGCTCCTCACTCACGAGATAAAGGGCTGGTCACCGGGATGCCCAGTCCCATGCTTTATGCAAACTAAATCAAAATAATTGCAAACAAAACTCCCCCTGGGACTTGATGTATGTTGGAGGAACTCGTTGTTTCGAGCAAGCCATGGATTGATGTTTGTTGGTGGAGGGGGAGTATAAACTTTACCATTCTGTTTGAGAACCGCCTATAATGTGTGTAGCATGGAAGATATCGCCATCTCTTGGTTGTTATGTTGACAATGAAAGTATACCGCTCAAAATATTATTCACCTCTATTTTAAAACCGAGCTCTGGCACCTCTACAAATCCCTGCTTCCCTCTGCGAAGGGCCTATCTATTTACTTTTATGTTGAGTCATCACCCTCTTATTAAAAAGCACTAGCTGGAGAGCGCAGCTGTCATTTGCATTCATTACTGTTAATTTATATTGGGTGTGACTATGATTGGATCTCTTTTACCATGAATTATAATGTCTAGTCAGTCCTTGATCTTTAAAGGTGCTCTGCATTTATGTTTTGCGGTCTCAAAAAGGGCTAGCGAGATACCATCTTGTTATATCATATTATGATTGTTTTGAGAAAGTGTTGTCATCCGAGATTTATTATTATGGCTTGCTAGTTGATTATGTTATTGATATGAGTAATCATGAGACATGAGAATTATTGCAAATGTGGTTAGTTATAATCTTCTATGAAAACTTGAACGCTAGCTTGACATATTTACAACAACAAGAGCAAACAGAGTTTGTAAAAGTTTTTCTTTATTTCTTTCAGTTTGTCAACTGAATTGCTTGAGGACAAGCAAGGGTTTAAGCTTGGGGGAGTTGATACGTCTCCAACGTATCTAATTTTCCAAACACCTTTGCCCTTGTTTTGGACTCTAACTTGTATGATTTGAATGGAACTAACCCGGACTGACGCTGTTTTCAGCAGAATTGCCATGATGTTGTTTTATGTGCAGAAAACAAAAGTTCTCGGAATGACCTGAAACTCCACGGGATATCTTACAATAAATAATAAAAAATCCTCGCCAAAGATGAAGACCAGGGGGCCCACACCCTTCTCACGAGGGTGGGGGCGCGCCCCCTACCTCGTGGGCCCCCTGGAGACCCCCCGACTCCAACTCCAACTCTATATAACTGCTTTCGGGGAGGAAAAAATAGGAGAGAAGAAATCATCACGTTTTACGATACGGAGCCGCCACCAAGCCCTAAAACCTCTCGGGAGGGCTGATCTGGAGTCCGTTCGGGGCTCCGGAGAGGGGGATTCGTCGCCGTCGTCATCATCAACCATCCTCCATCACCAATTTCATGATGCTCACCGCCGTGCGTGAGTAATTCCATCGTAGGCTTGCTGGACGGTGATGGGTTGGATGAGATTCACCATGTAATCGAGTTAGTTTTGTTAGGGTTTGATCCCTAGTATCCACTATGTTCTGAGATTGATGTTGCTATGACTTTGCTATGCTTAATGCTTGTCATTAGGGCCCGAGTGCCATGATTTCAGATCTAAACCTATTATGTTTTCATCAATATATGAGTGTTCTTGATCCTATCTTGCAAGTCTATAGTCACCTATTATGTGTTATGATCCGTTAACCCCGAAGTGACAATAATTGGGATACTTACCGGTGATGACCGTAGTTTGAGGAGTTCATGTATTCACTATGTGCTAATGCTTTGTTCCGGTTCTCTATTAAAAGGAGGCCTTAATATCCCTTAGTTTCCATTATGACCCCGCTGCCACGGGAGGGTAGGACAAAAGATGTCATGCAAGTTCTTTTCCATAAGCACGTATGACTATATTCGGAATACATTCCTACATTACATTGACGAATTGGAGCTAGTTTTGTGCCACCCTATGTTATGACTGTTACATGATGAACCGCATCCGGCATAATTATCCATCATTGATCCAATGCCTACGAGCTTTCCATATACTGGTTTACGCTTATTTACTTTCCCGTTGCTATTGTTACAATCACTACAAAATACCAAAAACATTAATTTGCTTTTATTACTCTTTTGTTACAGTTGCCATCACTATCATATTACTTTGCTACTAAACACTTTGCCGCAGATACTAAGTTTCCAGGTGTGGTTGAATTGACAACTCAGATGCTAATACTTGAGAATATTCTTTGGCTCCCCTTGTGTCGGATCAATAAATTTGGGTTGAATACTCTACCTTCGAAAGCTGTTGCAATCCCCTATACTTGTGGGTTATCAATATTTTCCATGCCCTCACTTCTACCAAGGTTTTTTTCCATCACGGACGGCCCAAAGAATGTCATGCAGCTGCGTCTCTGGCCCGCCCAGGACGAAAAGCCCATTTTCTCTCATGATTTTTTGTCATAGAAGTAGGACCCCACCACATCTATGATGATACCGGGTTTTGTCACAATTATCGTCATAGAAGTGTCATAAGTATGACAGAAAAAAAATCGTTTGGCCCAAAATATCACGGATGTGTCATTTTTTTTGTAGTGCTAGTATAGTATGCTAGTATTCCATCAGTGGCCCTATATTCTTGTCCGTCTGCCTTGCTATACTACCGGGCCGTGATCACTCGGTAGGTGATTGCGGGTTTATACTTATATACATAATATATGATACACGGTGGTGACTAAAGTCGGGTCAGCTCGTAGAGTACCCGCAAGTGATTCCGATGTGGGGCCTGAAAGGACAGGTGGTTCCATCCCGGTAGTGGTGGGCCTGGGTTCCTGATGGCCCCGGACTGTTACTTTGTGGCGGAGTGATAGGGCAGGTTGAGACCACCTAGGAGAGAGGTGGGCTTGGCCTTGGTCGGCGTTCGCGGTTACTTCAAAATAGTACACTTAACGAGATCTTGGTATTTGATCTGAGTCTGGCCACTGGCCTATACGCAGTAACCAACTACGCGGGAACAGTTATGGGCACTCGACGTCATGGTATCAGCTGAAGCCTTCTTGACGTGAGCGACTGAGCGGCGCGCGCCGGGTTGGACTGCGTAACGCAACTTCCTTGGTAATGGAGGTTGCTAGGTCTGCTCACCGGCCGCCCATGCAACGTGCAGGTGTCCAGTGGGCGATGGGCCCAGACCCCTACGGCATAGGATTTAGACCGGCGTGCTGACCTCTATGTTGTGTCTAGGTAGGGCTGCGACGTGTTGATCTTCCGAGGCCGGGCATGACCCAGGAAAGTGTGTCCAGCCAGAAGGATCAAGCGTGTTGGGTAATGTGGTGCACCCCTGCAGGGAAGTTTACCTATTCGAATAGCCGTGTCCCTCAGTAAAAGGATGAACTGGAGTTGTACCTTGACCTTATGACAACTAGAACCAGATACTTAATAAAACACACCCTTTCAAGTGCCAGATACAACCGGTGTTCTCTCTCTAACAGGGTGACGAGGAGAGGATCGCCGGGTAGGATTATGCTATATGATGATACTTGGTGAACTTACCATCTACTCTCTTCTACCGCTTCAAGATGGAGGCTGCCAGAAGCGTAGTCTTCGATAGGAATAGCTATCCCCCCTTATTCTGGCATTCTGCAGTTCAGTCCATAAATACTACCCTTTTCATTGATACCAATGCATATGTAGTGTAGATCCTTGCTTGCGAGTACTTTTGATGAGTACTCACAGTTGCTTTGCTCCCCCTTTCCTTTCTTCCTGGTTGTCGCAACCAGATGATGGAGTTCAGGAGCCAGACGCCACCGTCGACGACAACTCCTGCTACACTAGAGGAGCCTACTACTACGTGCAGGCCGCCACCGACGACCAGGAGTACTTCAGGAGGATCCCAGGCAGGAGGCCTGCGCCTCTTTCGATATGTATCCCAGTTTGTGCTAGCCATCTTATGGCAACTCGTTTAACTTATGTCTATACTCAGATATTGTTGCTTCCGCTGACTCTTGTGTCTTTGACATTTGTATTCGAGCCTTCGAGGCCCCTGGCTTGTAATATAATGCTTGTATTATTTTATTTGTGTCTAGAGTTGTGTTGTGATATCTTCCCGTGAGACCCTGATCTTGGTCGTACACATTTGCGTGTATGATTAGTGTATGGTCAAATCGGGGGCATCACAGTCAGTTTGTCAACTGAATTGCTTGAGGACAAGCAATGAGTTAAGCTTGGGGGAGTTAATATGTCTCCGTCGTATCTACTTTTCCAAACACTTTTGCTCTTGTTTGGGACTCTAATTTGCATGATTTGAATGAAATTAACCCGAACTGACGTTGTTTTTAGTAGAACTACCATGGTGTTGTTTTTGTGTAGAAATAAAAGTTCCGGGAATTGGAAAAAACTTTTTGGAGAATTGTTTTGGAATAAAAGTAAAATACTAGAGCAAAGACCCACTGGAGGGGGTCGGCTGCCCACTAGGCACCAGGGCACGCCACCCCCTCTAGCGCACCCTGGTGGGTAGTGGGACCCACGAGGCTCCGCTGACTCTAATCTGGATACTATAAATTCCTATTTCCCAAGAAAAAATAGGAGAGGAAGTTTCATCACGTTTTACGACACAGAGCCGCCACCACCTCTTGTTCTTCATCGGGAGGCCACATCTGGAGTCCGTTTGGGGCTCCGAAGAGGGGGATCTTCCTTCTTCGTCATCATCAACCATCCTCCATCACCAATTTCATGATGCTCACCGGGGGGAGTGAGTAATTATTTTGTAGGCTTGCTGGACGGTGATGTGTTGGATGAAATTTATTAGGTAATCGAGTTAGTTTTGTTAGGGCTTGATCCCTAGTATCCACTATGTTCGGATAATGATGTTGCTATGACTTTGCTATGCTTAATGCTTGTCACTAGGGCCTGAGTGCCATGATTTCATATCTGAATCCTTTATGTTTTCACCAATATATTTGTGTTCTTGATCCTACCATGCAAATTGTATGCACCTATTACGTGTTATGATCTGCATACCGCAAGGTGACAATAATTGGGATTCTTTCCGGTGATTTTCCATAATTTGAGGAGTTCATGGATTCACTATGTGTTAATGATTTGTTCTAGTTCTTTATTAAAATGAGGCCTTAATATTCCTTAGTTTCCTTATGGACCCTGCTGCCACGAGAGGGTAGGACAAAACATGCCATGCAAGTTTTTTTCCATAAGCATCTATGACTATTTACGGGATACATGCCTACATTACATTGATGAATTGGAGCTCCTTCCGTGTCGCCCTAGGTTATAACTATTACATGATGAATATTATCCAACATTATCACCAATCCAATGCGTACGAGCTTTTCACATATTGTTCTTGCTAAGTTACTATTAATATTGCTACTGTCACAATTGCTACAAAATTACTGCTACCATTGTACCATTACTGTTGCTACTATTACCACTACTATTAAACTATCATACTATTGTGCTACTAATCACTCCATTGCAGATATTTAGTCTCCAAGTGTGGTTGAATTAACAACTCAACTACTAATACTTACAAATATTCTTTGGCTCCCCTTGTGTCGAATCAATAAATTTGGGTTGAATACTCTACCCTCGAAAACTGTCGCGACCCCCTATACTTATGGGTTGTCAGTCATGCCCTCGTGGCTCTTCTGACCTGGCTCCGATGCTCTATGGCTCTCTTTTGGTCCATGAAAAATCACCATAAATTTTCATCCCATTCCGAGAACTTTTATTGCTGCACAAAAAACAACACCACGGTAGTTCTACGGAAAATAGCGTCAGTCCGGGTTAGTGTTACTTCTCGAATGGATCTATAAATTTTTATTGTTCCATGCTGTTATATTATCAATCTTGGATGTTTTACATTCATTTACTAGCAACTTTATATCCTTTTTTGGGACTAACCTATTGACATAGTGCCCAGATCCAGTTGTTGTTTTATGCTTGTTTTTTACTTCGCAGAATATCAATATCAAACGAAGTCCAAATGCGGCGAAACTTTTTGGAGATTTTTTTCTACCCAGAAGACACCCAAGAGGCCCAAGATGTGCTCCAGAGGGGCCCTGTGGGGCCCACTAGGCACCATGGCGCACCAGGGTCCCCAAGCGCGCCCTGGTTCGGCCACCGGGTACCCCTCCACCACCTCTCAGCTCTATAAAAAGTCAAATATTCCAGGAACCCTAGGGGATTCGACGAAACACAATTCCAGCTTCCGCAAGTCCCAGAACCACGAGATCCAATCTAGAGGCCTTTTCCGGCACTCTGCCGGAGGGGAAAACAATCATGGAGGGGTTCATCATCCTAATTGGTGCTCCTCCGATGATGCGTGAGTAGTTTGCCAGAGACCTATGGGTCCGTAGGCAGTAGCTAGATGTCTTCTTCTCTTTTTTGATCTTCAATACTATGTTCTCCTTGATGTTCTTGGAGATCTATTTGATGTAATGACTTTTTGCAGTGTGTTTTGTTGGGATCCGATGAATTGAGAGTTTATGATCAGTTCTATCTATGAATATTACTTGAGTCTTCTCTCAACTCTTTTATGCATGATCTTTATATCCTCATATTTCTTCTCTGAAACTTTTGTTTAGTTTGGCCAACTAGATTGATTTTTCTTACAGTGGGAAGAGGTGCTTTGTGATAGGTTCGATCTTGCGGTGCTTATTCTCAGTGACAGAAGGAGACATGATACACATGTATCGTTGCCATTAAGGATAAAAAATATGGGATCTATTCCTACATGAATAGATCTTGTCTACATCGTGTCATCGTTCTTATTGCATCACTCCATTTTTCCATGAAATTAATACACTAGATGCATGCTGGATAGCGGTCGATGTGTGGAGTAATAGTAGTAGATGCAGGCAGGATTCGGTCAACTAATCTTGTATGTGATGCCTATATACATGATCATTGCCTTGGATATCGTCATAATTATTTCCTCTTCTATCAATTGCCCAACAGTAATTTGTTTACCCACCTTATGCTATTTTCTCGAGAGAAGCCACTAGTGAAATCTACGGCCCCTGGGTCTATTTCCTATCATATTATTTTTAGGTCTATTATTTCAAAAACACAAAAATACCTTGCTGCACTTTTTCTTTATTTTTTGTTTTTGTTTTTGTCAGATCTATTTATCAAATCTCATACAATTTTATCTATCTCAATACCGAGGAGGGATGGAAAACCCCTCTTACACGTTGGGTTGCAAGTATTTGTTATTTGTGTGCATGTGATGTTTACATAGTGTTTCTTGGTTCTCCTACTGGATTGATAACCTTGGTTTCATAACTGAGGGAAATATTTACCGTTGTTGTGCTGCATCATCCTCTCCTCTTCGGGGAAATACCAACACAGATACAAGCAATCAGTTAGTTCCATTCTAATCATAACAAATCCATATAAAATTGTTATAAAATTGCATGAATATTTCATAAATTATATATACGTTGGAGATGTATCAGCATCCCCAAGCTTTATTCTTGCTCGTCCTCAAGTAGGTAAATGATAAAAGAAATATTTATGAAGTGTGAATGCTAGCATAATGCATAAGTTTGATCAATGATAATTCCAATCACTTTTTCTAACATCATAATAGCAACTCTTTTTCATAAAACTCACCATTATAAAGTAGCAATCAATTCACAATGCATTCTCTTGAAACCAAACAACCTATGTTCTTAGTCACCAAACAATTCCAATTCAACTTATTTTTGACAGTCTAAGTAAGAGCTCCACATGCTCAATTATCATATAGTCTTCTATGATTGCTAGTACTCAAAGCATATTTTTAGAACAAATAGCATCCATCAAACACAGAGAAAGATAGGGGCTTAATGTTTCGCCTTCCAACATATTTAGATAGAGATAATTGTCAACAATAATAATTCATGCTTAAATATATTTGAATGGCCATATGGCTTGGATCTTTCCCACCACATGATTCTTGCAAACTAAAGAATAATTGAAGTTGAAATGAGAATGAATACTTATTGACTCTTGCATAAAAGTAAATACATAAAGTAATAGATAGGCCCTTCGCAGAGGGAAGCTTAGGTTGTTATGCGCTTTTGATTTTTGGATGTCCAAGCTCTTAATGCAAAGGAACGTCACGTTATATTGCCCCTTGTGATAGCAACCTTTATTATGCGGTCTATCGCTTTTATTTCTTTACCATCACTAGCTCGTACAATGCTTATTTTCCCTTGCAATAAAAGATCATACATATTTTAGGAGCAATTTTTATTTCCTTTTGCACTGATGAAAACTTACTTGCAGGATCTTATTCAATCCTTAGGTAGGTATGGTGGATACTCATGACAAGAAACTGAGTTTAAGGGTTTTTTGATGCACAAATAGTATCTTTACTTAGTAAGAAATTTTGTCTAGGAAAGGATCCTAAGCAAACACCACATGTTGGGGGATCCATAACAATATAACTTCTATGCAAATATACCCAAACATAACTCATTATGTTGTCTTCCTTGTCCAACTTCTATTGATTTGCTAAAGTTTTAAAATAATTAATGGGTATTCACAATCGGAGAAGATTTCCAAGATAATATATTTATATGTGAAAGTTCTCTTCCTTATACTAATAATTCATGAATTGCTTGTATGACCAATATTGTGACTGTCAAGCTTCAATAGATTTCACTTTCTAACACCAATGTGAAACTAGTACTAGACATGATACAAGCATATGAAGCACATATAATTTCAACTCTGTATTCGATAATTTACTCTTAGGATATAAAGGAAGAATGAGAGTAAATGACAAATGACTCCAAAATATATAAGTGAAGATCAATGAGTAGTCAAATAATTAAGTAGCTATGTGAGGACTCTCTCTCATTTAAAAATTCAGATCTTAAGTATTTTATTCAAACAGCAAATAAAACAAAAAATGACATTTCAAGAATAGCACATCTCGTGTTAAGAAGCAAAAACTTAGGCTCAACCAATACTAGCCGATGATTGTTGATGAAGAAAGGTGGGATGCCTACCGGGGCATCCCCAACCTTTGATGCTTGAGACTGATATGTCTCCAACGTATCTATAATTTATGAAGTATTCATTTTGTTATTTTATCATTCTTGGGTGTTTTACAATCATTTTATAGCAACTTTATATCATTTTTTGGGACTAACCTATTGACCCAGTGCCCAGTGCTAGCTGCTGTTTTTGCTTGTTTTTTTACATTGCAGAAAATCAATATTAAACGGAGTCCAAACATCGCGAAACTTTTTTGTGGATTTTTTATGGACCGGAAGGAAACCAATGGGCCAGAGCTGCACCTGGGGGTGCCCCGAGGGGGGCACAACCCACCAAGGCGCGCCAGGGCCCCCTGGCATGCCCAGGTGGGTTGTGCCCACCTCGGTGGCCTCCCGCACCCCTTCTTTGCACTATAAATTCCCAAATATTCCGAAACCCTTCGGGGTTAACATAGATCAGAAGTTCCGCCGCTGCCGGGCTCCGTAGCCACAGAAAACCAATCTAGACCCATTCCGGTTCTCTGGTGGCCATCTTCATCATCCCGGCAACCACCACGATGAGGTGGGAGTAGTCCACCCTCGGGGCTGAGGGTTTGTACCAGTAGCTATGTGTTTAATATCTCTCTCTCTCTCTCGTGATCTATATCATGGGCTTTGTTAATATAGTTGGATCATATGATGTTTCTCCCCTCTATACTCTTGTTGTGATGAATTGAATCTTCACCCTTTGAAGTTTTGTCATGTTGGATTGAATGTTCAGATTTGAGAACACATGATGTATGTCTTGCGGTATGAATACTTGAGGTGACATTGGGGTATCTTATTGATTCGCTTGATATACGTTATGGCACTCAACTTACGGATTCCCGTGGTGATATTGGGGTAATCTTTGCGTAGGGGTTGATGCACATTTTTATTATCCTTTCTTCGATAGAAACTTCGGGGTGTCCTTGTAGTTCTTTGTGTGGATTGAGTATTATGAATATGAATTTGCCTTGGTGTTATTCTAGTACGAACTCTAGGATAGATCGAACGGAAACAATAGCTTTGTGTTATTTTAGTATGAACTCTTAAATAGATCGAACGGAAAGAATAGCTTTGAGGTGGTTTCGTACCCTACAAACAATTCCTATCTTTTGTTCGCTGCTAATAGGAACTCAGAAGTGATTCTTTATTGTACTTTGAGGGATAATCATATGATCCAACTATGTTAGCATTGTTGAGATATTGCACTAGTGAAAGTACGAACCCTAGACCTTGTTTTTAAGCATTGAAACATCGTTTTTGTGCCCGTTTACTATTTTCTACCTTGCTGTTTTTGTTTATTCAGATTATAAAAATATATTTCTACCACCAATATTACACTTTTATCACCATCTCTTCGGTGAACTAGTGCACCTATACAATTTGCCATTGTATTGGGTGTGTTGGGGACACAAGAGATTTCTCGTATTTGGTTGCAGGGTCGTCGTTTGAGAGAGACCATATTCATCCTACACCTCTCATGGATTGATAAACCTTAGGTTGTCCATTTCAGGTAAAATTGCTACTGTCTTACAAAACTCTGCGCTTGGAGGCCCAACACGTGTCTACAAGAATAAAGTTGCGTAGTAGACATTAGAGACTTATTGGAATATTAAATTGGGATGCCTTGGTCATCCCCAAGGTTGAACTTTTGTGTCTCCTTAATTCCTCTCATATCACGGTTTCCCTAAATCTCAAAAACATCATCCACGCAAAACTCAACAAGAACTTGTGAGATAAGTTAGTATAAATCAATGCAAAACCTTATCATTCTCTACTGTAGAAAATCACTAAAATTATAATTCAACATTGCATACTAAATGCCTCTGCATATTTAATACTCCTATCCTCAAATGTAATCATTAAACAAGCAAACATATGCAAACAATGCAAACATAACAACAATATGTCTAAACAGAACAATTTGTAAAGGATAGAAGAAGACTCATACTTATTTAACTCCAAAAATTCGTAAAAATTACCACACTGTAGATAATTTGTTGTATCTTACTTTGTATAAATTTCAAGATTTTACCCCGTTCTAACTTTTCTTAAGAATTCAGACAATAATAGAAAACTTTTTGTTTTCAAACAGCAACACAGACTTGCAAAATAAGCATGGTAAAAGCTATACTTGACATTTTTATCGAAATAAAATATTTAAACCATTACTATAAATAACAGCAAGCAAGTCTAAACAAAATAAAAAGACGCTCCAAGAAAAACACATCGTGTGGTGAATAAAAAATATAGCTCCAAGTGAGGTTACCGATAATGTTGAAGAGGAAAGAGGCAATGCCTTCCGGGGAATCCCCAAGGTTGTGCGTTTGGGTCTTCCTTGAATATTAACTTGGGGTGCCTTGGGAATCCCTAAGCTTAGGGTCTTGACACTCTTATTCTCCTCATATTGACATCTCACCAAAAACTTGAAAACTTCAATCACACAAAACTTAACGGAACTTTGTGAGATAGGTTAGTATGATAAAGAGTAACTCATTCACTGTGGTACTGTCAAGACAAGATTAATAACTGTTCTCACACAATTCCTACTATACCCTACAATTTCTACAGTTTATATTAACCAATATAAGCCATAGAAACTATAAAACAAGCAAACTATGCATTGAAAATAGAGTCTGTCAAAAACAGAACAGTCTGTAATGAATAGAACAATGACCATACTTTTGTAACTCCAAAAATTCTGAAACATTAAGAAAACATAGGAAATCTATATGTAAATCATGTGTAAAAAATTCAGAATTTTCAGACACTCCAGTGATTTTCAAGAATTCTGTTACTGGGCGCAAAAGTTTCTGTTTTTCCATAGAATCAAGTCAACTATCATCCACACTATCCCAAAGGGTTTACTTGGCTCTTTATTGAAAGAAATGCTATAAAACATGATTACTACAGTATCTTAATTATGTGAACACACAAAAACATTATTATAAGTATTGGGTTGTCTCCCAACAAGTGCTTTTCTTTAATGCCTTTTAGCTAGGCATGATGATTTGAATGATGCTCGCATGAAAGTAAAGAATTGAAACATAATGGGAGCATCAGGAAGCATATGACTAGAAAATTTAATACTAACCCACTTCCTATGCATAGGGATTTTGTGAGAAAACAAATTATGGGAGCAAGAATCAACTAGCATAGGAAGGCAAAAAAAGTTCAAGATTTTCAACGTAAAGAGAGATGCTACCTCTTGAGCATGCGTTGGTTTTCCCTTGAAGAGAAAAGGCTGATGCAACAAAGTAACGTAAGTATTTCCCTCAGTTTTTGAGAACCAAGGTATCAATCCAGTAGGAGACAACGCACACGTCACCTACTACCTGCACAAACAATCAAGAACCTTGCAGCCAACGTGATAAAGGGGTTGTCAATCCCTTCACGGCCACTCGCAAAAGTGAGATCTGATAAAGATAGTAAGATAAATATTTTTGGTATTTTTGTTGTATAGATTGGAAATTAAAGATTGCAAAATAGTAAACGAGATGCGATGTAAATAAAAGAGATGCAATATAATAAGAAAGAGACCCGGGGGCCATAGGTTTCACTAGTGGCTTCTCTCAAGATAGCATGTATTACTGTGGGTGAACAAATTACTGCTGAGCAATTGATAGAAAAGTGCATAGCTATGAGAATATCTAGGAAATGATTATGAATATAGGCATCACATCCGTGTCAAGTAGATCGAAACAATTCTGCATCTACTACTATTACTCCACACATGACCGCTATCCATCATGCATCTAGAGTATTAAGTTCATAAGAACAGAGTAACGCATTAAGCAAGATGACATGATGTAGAGGGATAAACTCAAGCAATATGATATAAACCCCATCTTTTTATCCTCGATGGCAACAATACAATACGTGCCTTGCTGCCCCTACTGTCACTGGGAAAGGACACCACAAGACTGAACCCAAAGCTAAGCACTTCTCCCATTACAAGACAGATCAATCTAGTAGGCGAAACTAAACCGATAATTCAAAGAGACTTGCAAAGATATCAAATCATGCATATAAGAATTTAGAGAAGAACCAAATAATATTCATAGATAATCTTGTTCGTAAACCTACAATTCATGGGATCTCAACAAACACACCGCAAAACAATATTACATCGAATAGATCACCAAGAACATCGAGGAGAACTTTGTATTGAGAATTAAAGAGAGAGAAGAAGCCATCTAGCTAATAACTATGGACCCGAAGGTCTGTGGTAAACTACTCATGCTTCATCAGAGAGGCTATGGTGTTGATGTATGTAGAAGCCCTCCATGATTGATCCCCCCTCCGACAGATCGCCGAAAAAGGCCCCAAGATGGGATCTCACAGGTACAGAAGGTTGCGGCAGTGGAAAAGTGGTTTCGTGGCTCTCTGCGATCGATCTAGGGTATAAGGGTATATATAGGCGGAAGAAGTACGTCAGTGGAGCTACATGGGGCCCACGAGGGTGGGGGTGCGCCTACGCCCCCTAGGCGTGCCCTCCTGCCTTGTGGCCGCCTCACGGAATTCTAGACTTCCACTCCAAGTCTTATGGTTTGCTTTCGGTCCAAGAAAGATCATCGCAAAGGTTTCATTCCGTTTGGTATTCCTTTTCTGCAAAACTCTAAAATAGGAAACAACACAGAAACTCGCACTGGGCCTCCGGTTAATATTTTAGTCCCAAAAATAATATAAAAGAGCATATTAAAGCCCATTAAACATCCAAAATAGATAATATAATAGCATGGAACAATCAAAAATTATAGATACGTTGGAGACCTATCAAGCATCCCCAAGCTTAATTCTTGCTCGTCCTCGAGTAGGTAAATGATAAAAACAGAATTCTTGATGTGGAATGCTACCTAACATAATTATCAATGTAATTTTCTTTATTGTAGCATGAATGTTCAGATCCGAAAGATTCAAAATAAAAGTTTAATATTGACATAAAAATAATAATACTTCAAGCATACTAATAAAGCAATCATGTCTTCTCAAAATAACATGGCCAAAGAAAGCTATCCCTACAAAATCATATAGTCTGGCTATGCTCTATCTTCATCACACAAAATATTTAAATCATGCACAACCCCGATGACGAGACAAGCAATTGTTTCATACTTTTGATGTTCTCAAACTTTTTCAATCTTCACGTAATACATGAGCGTGAGCCATGGACATAGCACTATAGGTGGAATAGAATGGTGGTTGTGGAGAAGACAAAAATGAGAAGATAGTCTCACATCAACTAGGCGTATCAACGGGCTATGGATATGCCCATCAATAGATATCACTGTGAGTGAGTAGGGATTGCCATGCAACGGATGCACTAGAGCTATAAGTGTATGGAAGCTCAAAAAGAAACTAAGTGGGTGTGCATCCAACTCGCTTGCTCACGAAGACCTAGGGCATTTTGAGGAAGCCCATCATTCGAATATACAAGCCAAGTTCTGTAATGAAAAATTCCCACTAGTATATGAAAGTGACAAAATAGGAGACTCTCTATCATGAAGATCATGATGCTACTTTGAAGCACAAGTGTGGAAAAAGGATAGTAGCATTGCCCCTTCTCTCTTTTTCTCTCATTTTTTGTTTCGGCCTTTTCTCTTTTTATGGCCTCTTTTTTTATATTTTCTTTTTTTTCATCCGGAGTCTCATCCCGACTTGTGGGGGAATCATAGTCTCCATCATCCTTTCCTCACTGGGCAATGCTCTAATAATGATGATCATCACACTTTTATTTACTTATAACTCAAGAATTACAACTCGATACTTAGAAAAAAATATGACTCTTTGTGAATGCCTCCGGCGGTGTACCGGGATGTGTAATGAATTAAGAGTGACATGCATGAAAGAATTATGAATGGTGGCTTTGCCACAAATACGTTGTCAACTACATGATCATGCAAAGCAATATGACAATGATGGAGCGTGTCATAATAAACGGAACGGTGGAAAATTGCATGGCAATATAAAATGGCTATGGAAATGACATAGTAGGTAGGTATGGTGGCTGTTTTGACGAAGGTAAATGGTGGGTTTATGCTGCCGGCGAAAGTTGCACAGTACTAGAGAGGCTAGCAATGGTGGAAGGGTGAGAGTGCGTATAATCCATGGACTCAACATTAGTCATAAAGAACTCATATACTTATTGCAAAAATCTATTAGTTATCGAAATGAAGTACTACGCGCATGCTCCTAGGGGGATAGATTGGTAGGAAAAGACCATTGCTCATCCCCGTCCGCCACTCATAAGGAAGAAAATCAAAAAATAAACCATGCTTCGACTTCATCACATAACGGTTCACCATACGTGCATGCTACGGGAATCACAAACTTTAGCACAAGTATCTCTCAAATTTACAACTAATCAACTAGCGTGACTCTAATATCACCATCTTCATATCTCAAAACAATCATAAGGAATCAAACTTCTCATAGTATTGAATGCACTTTATATGAAAGTTTTTATTATACCCATCTTGGATTCCTATCATATTAGGACTAATTTTATAGAAAAACACCATGCTGTTCTAAAGGACTCTCAAAAGATATAAATGAAGCACATAGAGTATTCTAATAAATTACGATTCATGCGTGTCTCTCCCAAAAGGTGTGTACAGCAAGGATGATTGTGGTAAACTAAAAAGCAAATACTCAAATCATACAAGACGCTCCAAGAAAAACACATATCATGTGGTGAATAAAAATATAGCCTCAACTAAAGTTACCGGTAGACGAAGACGAAAGAGGGGATGCCTTCTGGGGCATCCCCAATCTTAGGCTTATGGTTGTCCTTGAAGTTTACCTTGGGGTGCCTTGGGCATCCCCAAGCTTAGGATCTTGCCACTCCTGATTCTAAAATCCATCAAATCTTTACCCAAAAACTTGAAAACTTCACAACACAAAACTCAACAGAAAATCGCATGAGCTCCGTTAGTATAAGAAAATAAACCACCACTTTAAGGTACTGTAATGAACTCATTCTTAATTTTTATTGGTGTTAAACCTACTGTATTCCAACTTCTCTATGGTTCATACCCCCTGATACTAGCCATAGATGCATCAAAATAAGCAAACAACACGCGAAAAATAGAATCTGTCAAAAATAGAACAGTTTGTAGCAATCTGAAGGTTTAGAATACTTCTGTAACTCCAAAAATTCGGAAAAATGAGGAAGACCAGGACAATTTGAATATTGATCTACTGCAGTTAGAATTGGTATTTTATCGCTCTCTGGTAAAAAACTGAAAATTATTTTCGTGAGCGCACACTTTCTGTTTTTATCAGCAAGATCAAACAACAATCACCCAAGAAGATCCTAAAGGCTTTACTTGGCACAAACACTAATTAAAACATAAAAAACACAATCATAACAGATGATAGATGAATTATTTATTACTAAACAGGAACAAAAAGTAAAGAACAAAAATAAAATTGGGTTGCCTCCCAACAAGCGCTATCGTTTAACGCCCCTAGCTAGGCATAAAAACAAGGATAGATCTAGGTATTGCCACCTTATCCCTTTTGGTGATAAAGAGAGAATTTCTTATCTAAAGCACTTATCTTTCTATTTTGTGAGAGTATATGGCCATTAATGGTAGAAGAAAGATTAAGCACACTATGAAATTTTGCATCTGAGCTAGCCTTCATCTCTTTGATAATTTCATCCTGATAAAAACACAGAAGAGAGGTGGATTCAACTTTTTTCACTCATGGGGTGCCCAAATATAGCTTTCATCTTTTCATAGGTATCGATGGCATCCCCCCTTAAGAAAACCTTCTTCAAAAATAGAATCCAAAACTTGCTTCAAAGAAGAAGGTAAGCCAACATAAAACTTTTTAAGTAGATCTCAATTTGATATTGGGGCACATAGCTGGCTCGGATCCTTAATAGCATATCCCAAGCATCTTTCAAAGATTCATCAAGCAAATAACTAAAAATTCCGGGATTATCTTCATCAAAATTATTCAAGTTTTCATCGATAATCCCAGTAGGTCTTTCCGTAGCATCATTATTTGTGAGCTTAGAAAGGACAGAGGGACTATCCAAAGTATTAAAACCCGGGAGAAAACCCTTAGCCCCTTTTGGTTCGGTCATGATGATAGAACGGCAAAGGATTTCGAAAATCATTTTAGAAGTCGCGGAGAGAAAAACGAGAGGCGAATGGCAAATAATGTAATGTGAGGGAGAAGAGTTTATGATGGGTACTTGGTCTGTCTTGACTTGGCGTAGATCTCCCCGGCAACGGCGCCAAAAATCATTCTTGCTACCTCTTGAGCATGCGTTGGTTTTCCCTTGAAGAGGAAAGGGTGATGCAGCAAAGTAGCATAAGTATTTCCCTCATTTTTTGAGAACCAAGGTATCAATCGAGTAGGAGACAACGAACAAGTCACCTACTACTTGCACAAACAATCAAGAACCTTGCAACCAACGCGATAAAGGGGTTGTCAATCCCTTCACGGTCACTCGCAAAAGTGAAATCTGATAAAGATAGTAAGATAAATATTTTTGGTACTTTTGTTGTATAGATTGGAAAGTAAAGATTGCAAAATAGTAAACGAGATGCGTTGTAAATAAAAGAGATGCAATATAATAAGAAAGAGACCCGGGGGCCATAGGTTTCACTAGTGGCTTCTCTCAAAATAGCATGTATTACGGTGGGTGAACAAATTACTGCTGAGCAATTGATAGAAAAGCGCATAGTTATGAGAATATCTAGGCAATGATTATGAATATAGGCATCACGTCTATGTCAAGTAGATCAAAACGATTCTGCATCTACTACTATTACTTCACACATCGACCGCTAGCCAGCATGCATCTAGAGTATTAAGTTCATAAGAACAGAGCAACGCATTAAGCAAGATGACATGATGTAGAGGGATCAACTCAAGCAATATGATATAAACCCCATCTTTTTATCCTCGATGGCAACAGTACAATACGTGCCTTGCTGCCCCTACTGTCACTGGGAAAGGACACCACAAGATTGAACCCAAAGCTAATCACTTCTCCCATTGCAAGAAAGATCAATCTAGTAGGCCAAACTAAACCGATAATTCAAAGAGACTTGCAAAGATATCAAATCATGCATAAAAGAATTCGGAGAAGAACCAAATAATATTCATAGATAATCTTGTTCATAAAACCACAATTCATTGGATCTCAGCAAACACACCGCAAAAGAATATTACATCGAATAGATCTCCAAGAACATCGAGGAGAACTTTGTATTGAGAATCAAAGAGAGAGAAGAAGCCATCTAGCTAATAACTATGGACCCGAAGGTCTGTGGTAAACTACTCATGCTTCATCAGAGAGGCTATGGTGTTGATGTATGTAGAAGCCATCCATGATCGATTCCCCCTCCGGCAGATCGTCGGAAAAGGCCCCAAGATGGGATCTCACGGGTACAGAAGGTTGCAGCGGTGGAAAAGTGGTTTTGTGGCTCTCTACGGTCGATCTAGGGTATAAGTGTATATATAGGTAGAAGAAGTACATCAGTGGAGTTATGTGGGGCCCGTGAGGGTGGGGGGCATGCCTACCCCCTGGGCACGCCCTCGTGCCTCGTGGCCGCCTCACGGAGGTCTAGACTTCCACTCCAAGTCTTTTCGTTTGCTTTTGGTCCAAGAAAGATCATTGCGAAGGTTTCATTCCGTTTGGTATTCCTTTTCCGTGAAACTCTAAAATAGGCAAAAAAACTAGAAACTGGCACTGGGCCTCCGGTTAATAGGTTAGTCCCAAAAATAATATAAAAGAGCATAGGAAAGCCCATTAAACATTCAAAACAGATAATATAATAGCATGGAACAATAAAAAATTATGGATACGTTGGAGACGTATCAAGAGGAAAGTTGATATTAGTGAGATATGTAAAAGCATATGTTCCTCTCTCATAATAATTTTCAGTAGCATCATGAATGAGTTCAACAATATAACTATCACATAAAGCATTCGTTTCATGATCCACAAGCTTAGAATTTTTGTTGCTCTCCACATAAGCAAATTCTCATCAATAATAGTGGTGGGAGCAAACTCAACAAAATAACTATCATGTGATACTTGATTGGCATAATCAATTTGAGCATTAAAATCATCAAGAGAAGTTTCATGGTTATCATTATTCTTTATAACATACATGTCATCACCATAATCATCATAGATAGCAACTTTGTTGTCACAATCAATTGAAACCTCTTCCAAAATAGTGGATTAATCACTAAACAAATTCATGACCTCTCCAAATCCACTTCCATAATTATCACAATAAGATTCAACACCATCCAAAGTAGTTCGATAATTATTATCTGAAGTTGACACTCTTCCAAACCTACATTCATAAATATTGCAATCATAAATAGGAGGCATGCAATCATCATAACAAATTTGCACACCAAACCTACATTCATAAATACTGCAATCATAAGGAGGCATGCAATCATCATAACAAATATCATCTTCATCAAACATGGCATCCCCAAGCTTATGGCTTTGCATATCACTAGCATCATGGATATTCAAAGATTTCATACTTGCAATCATGCTCATCATTCAAAGTTTTGATGCCAAACCTTTTATTGAATTTTTCTTCTATCAATTGAGCACAATTTTCCGCTCCATCATTTTCAAGAAAGACATGATAAAGACAAAAAACATGAGGGAACCTCACTTCCATTTTTTGTAGTTTTCTTTTATAAATCAAACTAGTGATAAAACAAGAAACTAAAAGATTCAATTGCAAGATCTAAAGATATACCTTCAAGCACTCACCTCCCCGGCAACGGCGCCAGAAAAGAGCCTGATGTCTACTTGTAGCGACCCAATCCCAATGGACTGTAGTCTCAGTGCATAAGTGTCATCCCTGGATCGATATTTCTGACACACACAATACTCGAGGATTTATAACAGAGTTTAATCACACACTTATTACATCGAGTGTCTCATAAAGAGTACTCATTACAATAATATGGCTAAAGGCCATCTAAATAACTTGCGGAAGCATTGAAGATAAATGAGTCCATCCAACTCCACGACAAAACTGAGTGCATGACAATGACCTATTGCACCTTACTCTTCGTTTGAAAATTCTGCACCATGATATGTTGCAGTCGTGTAGGTCAGCACATGGAATATGCTGGAAAGATAACACTATAGAGCAATGAGCAAAACAACAGCTATCACTACATGCATATTTGGCTGGTGGAGGCTCTACGGTTATCATTTGCATAAAGCTAATTTTTCCCTACAACAAAGGAGTAGATTTTAATTAACTACAAAGTTTATGTCATTATCGAGAAGGTTCCTCCAACTCAATCCCAAAGTAATAGTAATAACCCAACAAATTCATTAAGTAAAGTGATGAGATGAACCAATAATTCAAATACCAGATACTCAAGATGTCCATAACCAGGGACATGGCTAACCATGATTAGTTTATACACTATGCAGAGGTTTGCGCACTTTTCCCCATAAGACTCGACCACATCCATGATCAGATGATCGAGGCATAGTCTTTCTGAAGCATTAACTCTTTACTCTAGGTAGATAGTACCACCTACTTTCCCCAACATCTGCTAGCCTACCACTGAAAGAGGTCACACAACTTACTCAACTATGTCAGAGCCGATAATGGCTTGTGGCTGCACACGGAAGTTTCTGAGCAAGAATAATTTTATGATCCCTTTGAGCCTGGGTGGCATTCCATAGGATGATCACACGGGTACTCCGGGATATCCTAGGACAACACTGGATTGCTCCAGGTGCGCACAACCAATCCACCCAGATGTGTATTTAAGTAGCCATCTTAAGTTTCCCTTAGTTAAATATTAAATCTCACAACTTTCATGAATCTCACATACCAATCCCGTCTACGAGCATGGCTAAGAAAATATGAGCATAACGTATAATTCCCGAGGTTGATGAAAAGACAATAGGTTCCTACCTCATCATCTACTTCCCATATCCACATGTTCACAATCATACTCATGCAATGTTTGAGGGTTGAAACTAATGCATAAAAACTAGGTAATAAAGGGATATGATCAAAGTGTAACTTGCCTTGCTGACGATCGAATAACCATAGAAATTCATAGTAGCAAGCTTTGCACTCCGAAAACTCTATCACAAGCAAACAATAGCATACATAAGCACTCAAACAAAATATGCAAAGGAAAAACCAAAAGAAAAGATCTAAAAAGAAAGTTCAAGTGGAGAGCTTCGATTTGCAAAAAGAATCAATCGGAATCGGAGATATGAAACTCAAACTATAATGAAAAGAAGTTCAAATTCAAATCTTCTTGGAACGAAATTTTTAAATTTTCAAAATCATGTTCAAGTTGTTTATCTTGACAGAGTGGAACAAGGCGAAGATTTTGGCGTTGGTTCCATTGGATTTGGACAAACGAGCAAAAAATAGTGAGGGCTTGAAGACCAGGAACTAATCTGTGATGAAAAATAATTTACAGATAGGTCCCTGGCTAAAAATTAAACTAAAAAGAAAAATCTAACGAATGAACGTTCGCTACCGAAACCTAACGAACGAAAACTGTTCGCTACCGAATACTAACGGACGAACATCCGCTAAATAACTATCCTAATAAAAATAAACTGAATCTAAAAGAAAAACCAAAAAAACCAGTTCGGTGGTTCGATTTATGCCGGTTCGTCGTAGAAAACCGGCGGCGGTGGCGACGGCAACTCCGGTGAGGGCCGGGCGGTGCGGCAGTGGCGGGGTGGTGCGGGGCGACGGCGAGGCGGCGGCTAGCGACACGGGGCGGTGACGCGGGCAGCGTGCGAGGCGGCAGCGAGGCGAGGCGGCTTGGTCGGCGTCGGCGCAGCAGTGCGGGCGGCGGAAGTTGACGGCGTTGCTTGAGGGGAGAGGGGGGTGGCCTCGGCCTTTAAAGGGGCCGGGGGAGGCGCGGCTTGGAGGAGAGGGCGGCTGCGGCGGCGTCGGACTCTGGCAGAGTCCGGATTCGGGATGGCCGGCGAGGCGGTGGCGCGCTGGGCCGGCCGAGCTTTGGCCCAGTCGGTCCGATTTTTTTTCTTTTTTTAAATAATAAATTCGCCGCAGAGAAAAATCAAAAACAAAATAAAATAAAATCCTAAAATTCTAAAAATAATTTTCACGATCCTCTCCTAATATTTAGGACAATGTGAACATTTTTCTAGGCTAAATGCACTTTTTGAAAATGCATATTTTTCCATAATTTAACCGAATAAAATATCAAATAAAATATATTTTTATTCAAAATTAAATTTCCATTATTTCCTCGCTATTTTGAAGAAGTCATATTATCTTCTCTCATTATTTTATTTATTTTGAAATAATTGGAAAAATAATTTTAAATAAAAATTAGCTTGACCCAAATTACAAATTTTGAAAATTCAAAAATGTAATTTTATGAAAACCTCCAACTCTCTCAAATGGTCCTTGAGTTGCTTAAGGTCTCTTGGATCAAAATGTCCAAATAAACCAAATAAAAGATGCAAAATTGTGGATGCATATGATGATCTAATGATTAACATCCAAATTGGAAATTGGGATGTTACAAAGCTACCCCCTTAAGAAGAATCTCGCCCTCGAGATTTGGGTTGGCTAGCAAAAAGGTGTGGGTGGTCTTTCCATAGGTCTTCTTCTCGCTCCCGGGTGGCTTCTTCCTCGGTATGGTGGCTCCACTGAACTTTGCAGAACTTGATGACCTTGCTGCGTGTAACTCGGTTAACCAACTCGAGAATCTTGACGGGTTTCTCCTCGTAGGTTAGGTCACTCTCCAACTGAATTGCTTCCAGGGGCACCGTATCTCTCAGAGGAATATCGGCCATCTCTGCAACTGGGAAACATGAAACACATCATGAACTCCTGACAAACCTTCGGGTAACTCCAACTTGTAGGCTACTTCACCCATACGTTCCAAAACTCGGTATGGTCCTACAAATCATGGGACTAACTTTCCTTTGACTCCAAATCGTTTAACTCCTCGAAGTGGGGATACACAAAGATATGCCCCCTCTCCGACTTCATAGGCTACCTCCTTGCGCTTAGTATCTGCATAACTCTTCTGTCTGGACTGAGCTACCTTGAGTCTATCGCGTATCAACTTGACCTTCTCTTCAGTCTCTCTGATTAAATCTGGCCTAAACAATTGTCGGTCTCCAACACCATCCCACATCAACGGTGTCCTCACCTCCTTCCATACAAAGCTTTGGAAGGGGCCATCTTCAAACTAGCAGCTTGGTAGCTGTTGTTGTACGAGAACTCTGCATAAGGTAAATTATCATCCCAACTAGATCCATAATCTAGCGCACAAGCTCTCAACATGTCTTCCAAAATCTGATTGACTCTTTCAGTCTGTCCATCTGTCTACGGATGAAAGGCTGTACTAAATTCTAGCCTGGTACCCAAAGTCTGGTGTAATTAACTCCAACGAGGTAAACTGTGTTCCTCTATATGATACGATGGTCCTCGGAACTCCATGCAGACATATGATCCTGGTCATATATATCTTGGCTAACTTCGCGCTCGTATAAGTGGTTTTCATGGGGATAAAGTGAGCCACTTTGATTAAGCGATCTACTACTACCCAAATGGAATCATATCCTGATCGTGTCATGGGTAATCTAGTGGTGAAATCCATGCCAAGCTTATCCCACTTACATTCAGGTATCGGCAAAGGCTGAAGTAATCCTACTAGCTTCTGATGTTCTGCCTTAACTCTGACATACATCACATACGTCTACATACTCAGCAATATCCTTCTTCATACCTGTCCACCAGAAACATTCCTTCAAATCCAAATACATCTTGGTGTTTCCTAGGTGAATTGAGTATGGCTAATCATGAACTTCCTGAAGAATTAACTTCCTCATCTCTGGGTCATTGGGCACATAAATACGATCCTAAAACCATAAAGTTTCGTGTTTATCCTCACGAAAACCTTTGGCCTTTCCTTTATCTCCGCAATCTCCTTATCAGTTTTCTAAGCTTCTCGAATCTTTCCCAACAATGTGGACTAAACTGCCATTGATGCAACAAAACCTCTCGGAACTATCTCCATTGGAAGTTCTCTGAGATCTTCGGCTAACTCCTGAGGTAATCCTTCGGTTATGAGGGTATTAGCATAACTCTTGCGGCTCAACGCGTCTGCTACAATATTGGCCTTTCCTGGATGATAATGTAGTTTCATGTCATAATCCTTTATGAGCTCCAACCATCTCCTCTGCCTGAGGTTCAACTCCTTCTGCGTGAAGATGTACTTCATACTCTTATGATCCGTGTATACATCACAACGGTTTCCAATAAGAAAGTGTCTCCAGGTCTTGAGCGCATGCACTATGGCTGCTAACTCCAAATCATGCATGGCATAATTCAACTCATGAGGTCGAAGCTGACGTGAGGCATATGAAATAACTCTTCCATCTTGCATAAGTACGCCTCCAAGTCCCTGGCGAGAAGCATCACAATATACTTGGAAATCCTTGTGTATATCCGGAAGGATTAGTACTGGGGCTGTAACTAAACGTTTCTTCAACTCCTGAAAACTGGCCTCACATTCTTCGGTCCATTTGAACTTGGTATCCTTCTTCAATAACTCTGTCATGGGCTTCGCAATCTTGAAAAAATTCTCAATGAATCTCCGATAGTATCCCGCAAGTCCAAGGAAACCGCGTATCTCTCCAACTAAGGTGGGTGCCAACCACTCGGTGACAGACTGAACCTTCGGGTCTACTGCTATACCTTCTCCACATATAACATGTCCGAGAAATCCGACTTCCTTCAACCAAAACTCATATTTGCTGAACTTGGCATATAACTGATGTTCCCTAAGCTTCTTGAGAACCAAGCGCAAATGTTCTTTGGGTTCTTCTTCATTCTTCGAGTACACTAATATATCATCAATGAACACCACAACAAACTTATCCAAGAACTCCATGAACACCTTATTCATCATACTCATAAAGTAGGAAGGGGCGTTAGTCAAACCAAAAGACATGACCGTGTACTCATATAGCCCGTACCTTGTGGTAAAAGCTGTCTTAGGTATATCCTGTTCTTAGATCTTCAGCTGGTGGTATCCTGATCGAAGATCGATCTTGGAGAATACTTTAGCTCCCTGCAGCTGGTTAAACAAATCATTGATCATTGGTAGTGGGTATTTGTTCTTGATTGTCACCTCATTCAATGCACGATAATCAACAACCATTCTCAAGGATCCATCCTTCTTATCAACTAAGAGCACTGGGGCTCCCCACGGTGATGAACTTGGTTGAATATAACCTTTCTCCAATAACTCCTCAATCTGCTTCTTAATCTCCTCCAGATCATTTGCGGGCTTCCGATACGGTCTCTTAGATATTGGTCCGGCGCCTGGTAACAGCTCGATCAAAAACTCTATGTCTCGGTCCGATGGCATGCCTGGTAATTCCTGCAGAAATACATCGGGATATTCCTTCACAACTGGCACTTCCTCTTGAACAACTCGCGAGAGTGAATTTACTTGAGTCCTCCTTGGCACATGCCTAGACACGTACTTGATCCGTTTACCTTCTGGGGTGGTGAGGAGAATTGACTTACTAGCACAATCGATGTTTCCTCCATACTTTGATAGCCAATCCATGCCTAGTATTATATCCAATCCTTGTGATTCCAAAATAATAAGGTCTGAGGGAAAAACATGCTTACCAATGGTCAATGGCAACCGATCACACCATCGGCTGGCCATATACTCCACTCCTGGTGAGCTTACTAACATGGGTGACCTAAGGGATAAGGTTGGAAATTTAAACTTGTCCACAAATCCCCTTGATATGAATGAATGCAATGCACTAGTGTCAAAAAGAACAAGGGCGGTAAATGACTTAATCAAAAACTTACCAATCACTGCATCAGGCTGCTCTTCAACTTCCTCCACGTTGATGTGGTTCACCTGACCTCTGGTGAAGGGGTTTGGCTTCTTCCCCGAGCTTCCATTTCCATTTCCATTCTTTGCTTCAGGACACTCGGTGGCGTAGTGTCCTGTCTTCCCGCACTTGAAACAAGTAATGTGACTTAGATCCTTCGTGGTAGGTGTAGCGGGGTTGGAACAGTTCTGACTGGTGTTTCCTCCATTCCCATTACCTTTCTTAGGGCCACAATGGTTGTGTGAACTTCCTCCATTATGAGAATGGCCTCCATGGTTATGATGGGTGTGTCCTCTCGAGTATGCGGTAAAACGAGGCTTGTGCTGAGCTCTAGAGTTGTACTTCCCCTGTCCATACTTCCATTTGCGGTTCTCTATCTGTTGCTGCTTGGCTTCAATCATGAGGGCCCTGTCTACCAACTCTTGGTAGTTGGTGAATGTTTCCACCATCAACTGCATACTCAGCTCATCATTCAGCCCCTCAAGAAACTTCTCCTGCTTCGCGACATCTATGGCCACATCACCTGGGGCGTAGCATGCTAACTTGCTGAACTCATCCACATACTGCGCCACAGTATGATTTCCCTGGCGTAAGTTGCAAAACTCATGCTTCTTCATGCTCATGGCTCCAGTTGAGACATGTGAAGTGCGGAATGCTTGCTGAAACTGATCCCAAGTGACATTGGCCACGGGGAAAGTGGCGGTGTAGTTCTCCCACCATGAGGCTGCGGGTTCATCCAGTTGATGTGTGTTAAAGTGCGCCTTCTCAGCATCTATGCAACCTGCGGTGGTCAGCTCCCTTCCAATCTTGTGGAGCCAGTCATCAACAACAATCAGCTCGGTGCTACTAGAGAACACCGACGGATTCAACCTTAGAAAACGGGCTAAGTTGTCCACTGGGGGTGGTGGCGGTGGGTTGTTGTTGTTGTTGCCTTGGTTCTAGATTAGCAACTGCATCAAGGAATTCTGTTGTTGGATCAACTGAGTGAGCTCCGGCAGGAACACGAATCCGGGGTCATGTCTCAGAGGCATCTGATAGGTTTAGAGGGGTTAGAACAAAATAGAGTGAGGTCTAAAGAGATATTTCACTACCCATATGCACATGAGTAAAACACATTCATTCCACACCACTCAATTCAAACAAGATTCATACAATTGATCTAGGCTACCATTACAAAATCTCATGGACTACTACTATATACATGAAAGTACTCTAATGGTAATATGGTGGTCAACTAGAAATTTTGATCGGTGGAAGACTCCATAATATCTGCTCCAGCTTCGTCTTCATAATCATCATCACTATCGGGGTCGGAATCTGTGTTGTCTAGTATGATGTAATCTTCTAAACGAATGTCCACTCCAGGTTCAGGATCCCCCATGAATATTCCTAGCTTCTTCTTCAGGTCTTCATTCTTCTCCAATAGTACAACAATTTCCTCTTCATATCCATCGCGCGTAGCTTTAAGCTCTTCCTCCAGCTCCATGTTCCGGGTCATCACCTTCTTTGTGTCTATCATGTTGGCCCACATCTGGTTCTCATAGCGTTGAATGTGCTGGTTCAACTCATGTATGTAGGCTGCAATGGATTTATCCTTCCTGGTGTGAATCATCTCCCATTGCTCATCTCGGCGTCCACATATTTGGTAGGTGGTGTCTTTAAGATCCTTGTGGTACACCTCTGCTATGCGTCCAATGGCGATGTGGGCGGCCATGCTCTTTCCTAAACTCTAGGTTGGTGCGTCAAAGGAAAACTCGATGGGCTCGGTAATTGGTGCAAAAGTCCTTCCTGGAACATGAACTTGAATCGTCTAGCGCTCCTCTTCTGGTAAAGTGGCGGTGAAGGTTCCGGTGAAGCTTGGTATGCCGATGTTCAGGTACCTAGTGACTTCCTTCAAGTGTCGTCCGAAAGGTATGTCACCATACGGTTGATTGAACTTGTTCCTTGGATCTGACATCTATAGTATAGAAATAGAGAAGCGTGAGAAATGAGCAGAGAAGAGTATCATGTGGCTTTGCCTAGTGGTCGTGTCCTACAGTCAGCGTGCGCTCTGATACCATCTTGCAGCGACTCGATCCCAATGGACTGTAGTATCTGTGCATAAGTGTCATCCCTTGATCAGTATTGCTGACACACAGTACTCGAGGATTTATAACAGAATTCAATAACATACTTATTACATCGAGTGTCTCATAAAGAGTACTTATTACAATAATATGGCCGAAGGCCATCTAAATAACATGGGGAAGCATCGAAGATAAATGAGTCCTTCCAACTCCACGACAAAACTTAGTGCATGTCAACTACCTATCGCGCCTTACTCTTCGTCTCAAAATTCTGCAACATGATACGTTGCAGCTATATGGTTATCATTTGGCTGGTGGAATATGCTGGCAAGATAACACTATAGAGCAATGAACAAAATAACAGCTATCACTACATGTATATTTGGCTGGTGGAGGCTCTATGGTTATCATTTGCATAAAGCTAATTTTTCCCTACAACAAAGTAATATATTTAATTTAACTACAAAGTTTATGTCATTATTGAGAAGGTTCTTCCAACTCAATCCCAAAGTAATAGTAATAACCCAACAAATTCATTAAGTAAAGTGATGAGATCAACCAATAATTCAAATACCAGATACTCAAGATGTCCTTAACCGGGGCCATGACTAACCATGATTAGTTTATACACTCTGCAAAGGTTTGCACACTTTTCCCCACAAGACTCGACCACATCCATGATCAGATGATCGAGACATAGTCTTTCTGAAGCATTAACTCTTTACTCTGGGTAGACAGTACCACCTACTTTCCCCTACATATGCTAGCCTACCACTAAAAGAGGTCACATAACTTACTCAACTATGCTAGAGCCCATAATTTCTTGTGGATGCACACGGAAGTTTCTGAGCATGAATAATTTTATGACCCCTTTGAGCCTGGGTGGCATTCCGTAGGATGATCACACGGGTACTCTGGGATATCCTAGGACAACACTGGATTGCTCCAGGTGCCCACAACCAATCCACTCAGATGTGTATTTAAGTAGCCACCTTAAGTTTCCCTTAGTTAAATATTAACTCTCACAACTTTCATGAATCTCACGTACCAATCCCGTCTACGAGCATGGCTAAGCAAATATGAGCATAACGTAGAATTCCAGAGGTTGATAAAAAGACAATAGGTTCCTATCTCATCATCTACTTCCCATATCCACATGTTCACAATCATACTCATGCAATGTTTGAGGGTTGAAACTAATGCATAAAAACTAGGTAATAAAGGGATATGATCAAAGTGTAACTTGCCTTGCTGAAAACCCTAGAGATTCGTAGTAGCAAGCTTCGCACTTTGGAAACTCTATCGCAAACAAACAATAGAATACATAAGCACTCAAACATAAGATGCAAAGTAAAAACCAAAAGAAAAGATCTAAATAGAAAGTTCAAGTGGAGAGCTTCGATTTGCAAAAAGAATCAATCGAATCGGAGATACGAAACTCAAACTATGATCAAAAGAAGTTCAAATCCAAATATGCTTGAAACCAAATTTTAAATTTTCAAAATCATGTTCAAGTTGTTTATCCGGACAGAGGGGAATAAGACGAAGATTTTGGCATTGCTTTCATTGGATTTGGACAAACGAGCAAAAAGTAGTGTGGGTTTGACAACCAGGGACTAATTTGTGATGAAAAATAATTTACAGATAGGTCCCTAGCCGAAATTAAACTAAAAGTAAAAATCTAACGAACGAACGTTCGCTACCGAAACCTAATGAACGAAAACTGTTCGCTACCAAATACTAACGGACGAACGTCCGCTAAATAACTATCCTAATAAAAACAAACCGAATTTAAAAGAAAAACCAAAAAAACCGGGTCGGCGGTTCGATTTATACCGGTTTGTTGTAGAAAACTGGCATTGGCGGTGGCAACTCCGGCGAGGGCGGGGCAGTGCTGCAGTGGCGGGGTGGTACGGGGCGACAGCGTGGCGGCTAGCGGCTCGAGGCTGCGACGCGGGAGGCGGCGGCGGCGCGGCGGTGCGGGCGGCGGAAGGCGGCGGCTTGGGTAGCGGGAGGCGGCGGCGCGACTTGAGGGGAAAGGGGGTGGCCTCAGCCTTTAAAGGGGCCGAGGGAGGTGCAGCTTGGAGGAGAGGGCGGCGTGGTGGCGTCGGACTCCGGCAGAGTCCGTATCCGGGATGGTGGGCGAGGCGGTGGCGTGCTGGGCCGGCTGGGCTTCGGCCCAGTCGGTTCGATTTTTTTAAATAATAAATTCACCACAGAGAAAAATCAAAAGTAAAATAAAATAAAAATCCTAAAAATCCAAAAGTAATTTTCGCGATCCTCTCCTAATATTTAGGACAATGTGAACATTTTTCTAGGCTAAATGCAATTTTTTGAAATGCATATTTTTCCATAATTTAACCGAATAAAATTCAAATAAAATATATTTTTATTCAAAATTAAATTTCCATTATTTCCTCGCTGTTTTGAATAAGTCATATTATCTTCTCTTATTATTTTATTTATTTTGATATGATTGGAAAAATAATTTCAAATAAAAATTACCTTGACCCAAATTACAAATTTTGAAAATTCAAAAATGTAATTTCATGAAAACCTCCAACTCTCTCAAATGGTCCTTGAGTTGCGTAAGGTCTCTTGGATCAAAATGTCCAAATAAACCAAATTAAAAATGCAAAATCATGGATGCATATGATGACCTAATGATTAACATCCAAATTGAAAATTGGGATGTTACACTACTACACAACTTATTCTTATAGACTCGTGTTGGGCCTCCAAGTGCAGAGTTTTGTTGGATAGCAGCAATTTCCCTCAAGTGGATGACCTAAGCTTTATCAATCCGTGGGAGGTGTAGGATGAAGATAGTCTCTCTCAAACAACCCTGCAATCAAATACAAGAAAAATCTTGTGTCTCCAACACACCCAATACAATGGCAAATTGTATAGGTGCACTAGTTCGGCGAAGAGATGGTGATACAAGTGCATCATGTATAGTAGATATAGGTTTTTGTAATATGAAAAAAAAACAGCAAGGTAGCAATGGATAAAAGTGAGCACAAATAGTATTGGAATGCTTAGAAACAAGGCCTAGGGTTCATACTTTCACTAGTGCAATCTCTTAATAGTGCTAACATAATTGAATCATATAACAATCCCTCAACGAGCGACAAAGAGTCACTCCAAAGTTCTTATCCAGCGGAGAACATAAGATGAAATTGTTTGTAGGGTACGAAACCACCTCAAAGTTATCCTTTCCAATCAATCTATGGAGCTATTCCTATAAGTGTCACAGACATGCCTAGAGTTCGTACTAAAATAACACCATATGATACACATCAACCAACTCTAATGTCACCTAGATACTCCAATGTCACCACAAGTACCCGTGAGTTGATTATACGATATGCATCAAATAACTTCAGATTCAAAATATTTAATCCAACAAAAAGATCTTCAAAGAGTGCCCCAAGATTTCTACTGGAGAAAGTAGGACAAAAACATGCATCGACCCCTATGCATAGATTACCCTAATGTCACCTCGGGAATCCGCGAGTTGAGTGCCAAAATATACATCAAGTGAATCAATGTAACACCCCGTTGTCACCATGGATATTCAAGTGCAACACATACATAAAGTGTTATCAAATCCAACAAGTATTCAATCTGCTAATAGTGAAACCTCAAAGGTAGAAACTCAATTCATCACAACAACATAGAGAGGGGGAAACATATATGATCCAACTATATTAACAAAGCTCGTGGTGCATCAAGATCATGCCAAATCAAGAACACGAGAGAGAGAGAGATCAAACACATAGCTACTGGTACATACCCTCAGCCCCAAGGGTGAACTACTCCCTCGTTGTCATGGTGACCATCGGGATGATGAAGATGGCCTCCGGTGATGATTTCCCCCTCCGGCAGGGTACCAGAACATGGTCCCGATTGATTTTTTGTGGGTACATAGGATTGCGGTGGCGGAACTTCTCATCTAGGGTTCTTTTCAGGGTTTTGGGTATTTATAGGAATTTTTGGCGTCGGTTTCACGCCAAGGGGGCCCATGAGGGAGCGACAAGCTCGGGGCGCACCCTAGGGGGGCTAGGATTGTCGTGCCCTTGTGGCTCTTCTAGCTTAGCTCTAGTGCTCTGTGGGTCTCTTCTGGTCCATAAACAATCACTGTAATTTTTTGAGCCATTCTGAGAAGTTTTATTTCTGCACAAAAAACAACACCATGGTAGTTCTGCTGAAAACAACATCAGTACAGGTTAGTACCATTCAAATCATATCAAAACCATATAAAATTGTTATAAACATGGCATGAATTCTTCTTAAATTATAGATACGTTGGAGACGTATCTGTCGCACGCCCTGTTGCGGTTGAGCACTCGATGACCCTTGATCGATCCCTTGTAATTGAGAGCATGCTCTTCCACATGCTCCGAGTCTACAAGGACCACCTACATCATCGTTGTCTTATCCATGTAGTCCTTGTTGGATGACTCAACATGGTGACCGTATATGTATTTCATATCCAAATCCATTGCTTCGAAGAAGAAGGGACAAAAAAATTAGCATGGGTATTTCACCGACCAGTTGTCGGGCATGGTGAGTATGGTAGGAAAGGATGGTACTTGTGTGGCGCTAGAAGGAGATGTGTGGAATGACGGCTGAGGAGAAGCGGTGTGGAGCCCAGGGTGTACCGTTGGAGGTGATGGATTCGTCGAGTTCTGGCATGGATGTGGCGGGGCGGCCAGGGTGGTGGAGCGTCGGCGATGGCAAGAGAAAAATGAAAGAAGAGAAAATGGGAAGATGGAGGCGCGGGTCCGGGAGTGGTTTTGGTGGGGGTTGGGTGGGCCAAGGGTGTCCGAACACCCGCAAAGCCCCCACCCCCAAGTTTGTCTCGGGTTTGCGGGAAAAAGTGTGTCTAGATCGGTCGACAGACCGATACAGACCCGCGTTAGATGGCTAAACACATCTGAACTGCGTAGTCCAAACGGTTGCAGGCAGTTTGCGGGCCCGCTTTGGAGATGCCCTAAGTGACTCAATCAAACATAAAAAGAAAAAAGGGGAAAAACTAGCCCACACAGATCTTCATGTAAAATCAGTGACATAGAACTTAATTTTGTAATACTTATGACATATCTAGATATGCTTTAGCAGAATCAATATTGTATATGTCGTTTACAACTTGTTGTAGTTGTGTGGCACAACATGGAGCTGGTTTGTTCATGATTTGCATCATGGACACCACCTCTGTTTGCTGTAGAGTGGATTGTTACAAGGCAGTGTGCCTATGTGCCTTGTGCCAATGTGTCGCTGTGATCTTTACTGGCTTGGGAGGGGATACATGATCTAGTCAGACTAATCAGTCCCAAGCAAGATATAAGATACATGGTGTGCTACGTGTTGGCCGGCGGGTCGCGATCCGTCTGGTCTATGATGCTCAGCCTGAGACCATATCGTGTGTTCATGTTCCTTATTTTCCTTAGTGCAACAAGAACCTTATTGCAATTAAAACCGGGTCCTTGTTGCAGAAGCATCCCCAGCTCACGGTTGTCAATGTTATCATTGCAACAAGTAACAAAAGTCTTGCTATAACTGCAACATGACTATTGTTGCAATTGAATCTCTGTCTTGCTGTCATGTTCACCGCCATTGCAACAAGACCCTTATTGCAATTGTCACTTGACCTTTGTTGCAAAAAGCATCTCCGCTCATGGATCGGAGATTGGGAGGTCATTGCCATCGGGGACCTATGTCATCATTGTCGCCTCCAACCCCAAGTCCATCCACCCGAGCTCCCATTCCGAGCCCGTTGTGTCGGTCGGTGAGCTCGCTGGAGTAGCACATCGTCACGCCCTTCTCCTTCCTCCCATCCTTCTCACCCCTTCTACTCTCTCACCTTCCTCTCTCCTTCGCAGATCTGCAAAACCACCCGAGCTTGGCTAAGCTGCCGTGCCTAGCCATGATGTCGCCACATGTTGGAAACCGCCCTATCCTTCCCTGGTTGGTCCGCAACAAACCTTTTGTTGTGCTCGAAGGGATTGCAACAAGTGCCACATCAAAAAAGCTATCCTATGGTGGCTTGTTGCGAGCCATCTGATGAAAGGCATGTCTAATGGTCACGAGACAGTGCGACAAAGGTGGTTGGTTGAGAGGAAGCGTTTTTAATAAGATATTTGGACATGCTATTTATAAATTACCTTAAAAATCACGTTAGTCGATGTTTTCCGCCATTGGATTAAAATCTAACAAAAAACCCAACGGCTGTCGTTTGTCTTCCTCCTCATATCGTCCCCTTCCTCCAACCGCATCACTGCCCCAAGTCTCCACCTCCACCAGCCTGTCACCGGACATCCCTCAATACCCTACCCCCTAAACACCTCTTCTCGGGCACGAGCAACCCGCCCCGGAACCTGAACCATCAACCTCAGACCCCCCTCACAAGAAATGCCACTATGTGTCGTCCCTAGCTATGGTTGCTCCTGGCGACCTCGTTTCCGGCCAGAAATCGACTGACTCGAGTTGCATATTCAAGAAACTTACCATAACAAACACAAAAGATAATACATGATTCAACAGGGGAATGTCTTGAAACAACACAAATAGTAATGACAGAGATTACACTGAAAACCATCCATATATGATACGACTACCCACCTTAGTGGTGGCCGTTGGTTGGGTGATCGGACGGCGATGCCCCATCGGCCCTAGCAGCGGTGGTGGCCATGACAACCGAGTACAAGAGCTGCCCTGCCTGCCGCTCCACCTCCTCCCTCACCACCTGCCGTATCGCCGCCATTAGTCGCACGTCATTGTCCCCCACACCCACTGGTGGTGGTGTCTTTTCCTTTTCCTTTGCCTTTGCCTTTGCCTCCTCTGAGGCCTTATCTGCGGCCATCTGGGGCAGGCCTAGGCTCAAGGTCAGTGACGGCATTGGCATCGGGTCATCAATAACAGCAGTAACTACACCATGCGCGGCGGCCGGTGGCGACCCGTTCATCACCATGACTTGTTCCTCCTGCTGCATCTTCGCTCTCACAGCCGATCCGGACGATGAGGAGGAGGCGGCGACACGTGCGGCGGTGGCAGCGGCCATGGCCTTGGCGCGGCGCTGGCACCTGCGGAGGTTGGAGTTCCAGTGGTTCTTGACGGAGTTGTCGGTGCGGCCGGGGAGGAGTCGCGCGATGTCGGCCCACTTGTTGCCGTAGCGTGCCTGCGCGGCGATGATAAGAGCATCCTCCTGCACCGTGAAGGGGCGGTGCTGCACAGCCGGGCTGAGCTGGTTGCACCACCGCAGCCGGCATGACTTGCCCGTGCGCCCGGGGACACTGGCGCTGATCACGCTCCACCGTCGCGCGCCATGCTGCCGGACGAGGGCCACCAGCAGCGCGTCCTCCTCAGGGCTCCACGACCCCGTCTTGATCGGCGCCGGCACCTCCATCGCGCCAGTGCGGTCGTCTTCGACGCAAGCAACGGCTGGAATCATCTATCACATAGAGGAGTGGTGGTGACTGGTGATGAGCGGCGCGGCGTCGAGCTGGCTATATAGCGAGCGCGTGCGTGGTCACTGGTGTAAGTGTGTGTTGTGTTGCGTGGTCTGTTGCAGGCGTTGTTGTCTGCATTGCAAGTGGCTGGGGCGTCGACGTGGATGGCTAGAAAGAAAGAAAGGCATCCGTTTCTTTTGTCGCACCACGACAAGCAACATATGCACGCCAGGGTGTAGTAAGGGTGTCACTACAAGTGAGAACAGACATATATTGTTGAAACAGATGGACGTGCATGCCAACCCAGCAGTAGAGCATATGATCCATCTATCTAATCTAATGTAGTAATACTTTAGATTGAAGAAGGGTGCAAGCGGTGACCTGCTTATCCCGTGTGAAGCTCCTCTTGTTCACCACTTGCTATAAAAATAAACAATAAGCTTGTATTTTGGAATTGTCCGTGAGCCTGTCCCACTTGCATCATTCATTTGGAGGCTCATATGAAGAAGAATGATCCCTCTGCCACACACTATCTTATTGTTTCCTTTTATTCCGATGTTGATATATAGATCATGAACCGTGGCGAGAATCGTATTCCCAAGAGGTTGGTTATATGATTCTAAAAAAACATGTTGATTATATGGAAATGCAACAAGGTTACAAAATGTAGGAAGAACTTCAACCTACTTAACAAAAATTTAACAAAAAAGTATGTATTAATTAACCAAATCAACATTAAAAGTAAACATGCTCCGTGAGTGTGTGTTGTGTTGCGTGGTTTGTTGCGGGCGGTGTTGTCTGCATTGCAGGTGGCTGGGGCGCCAACATGGATGGCTAGAGTAAAAAAGGTGTCTGCTTCTTTTGTCACACCATGACAAGCAACAGATGCATGCCAGGGTGCAGCAAAGGCATCCCTGTCAGCGAAAGCGGACGAACAAGATCAAAGTGGGTAGACGTGCATGCCAACCCAGCAGAAGAGCATAAGATCCATCTATCTAATCTAACATAGCAATGATTTAATTTATTTTGAGTAGGGATGCAAGAGGAGGCCTTCTTATCCCATGTGAAACTCGTCCTTAATTCACCACTGTTTGTAAAATTAACACTAAGCTTGTATTGCGGAATTGTCGGCAAGCTCGTCCCACTTGCATCCTTGATTTGGGGCCCATTTGGGGGCCGTATGTAAAAGAATGAGCCCTCTTCCACCCACTATCTTAGTGTTTCCTATAATTTTGGTGTTAGTTGATGACCCACAAGTATAGGGAACCTATGGTAGTCCTTTTGATAAGTAAGACTGTCGAACCCAACGAGGAGCAGGAGGAAATGACAAGCGGTTTTCAGCAAGGTATTCTCTGCAAGCACTGAAATTATCGGTAACATATAGTTGTGTGATAAGATAATTCGTAACGGTAGCAAGTAACAAAAGTAACTAAGGTGCAACAAGGTGGCCCAATCCTTTTTCTAGCAAAGTACAAGCCTGGACGAACTCTTATATAAAGCAAGCGCTGCTGAGGACACGTGGGAAATGTTGTCAAGCTATTTTTCATCATGCTCATGTGATTCACGTTCATTACTTTGATAATTTGATATGTGGGTGGATCGGTGCTTCGCTGCTTCCCTTCCTTGGACAAGCCTCCCACTTATGATTAACCCCTCTCGCAAGCATTCGTAACTACGAAAGAAGAATTAAGATAAATCTAACCATATGATGAAACATATGGATCCAAATCAGCCCCTTACGAAGCAACACATAAACTAGGGTTTAAGCTTCTGTCACTCTAGCAACCCATCATCTACTTATTACTTCCTAATGCCTTCCCATAGGCCCAAATCATGGTGAAGTGTCATGTAGTCGACATTCACATAACACCACTAGAGTAAAGACAACATACATCTCATCAAAATATTGAACGAATACCAAATTCACATGATTACTCATAACAAGACTTCTCCCATGTCCTCGGGAACAAACGTAACTACTCACAAACCATATTCATGTTCATAACCAGGGGAGTATTAATTATCACTAAGGATCTGAACATATGATCTTCCACCGAATAAACCAACTAGCATCAACTACAAGGAGTAATCAACGCTACTAGCAACCCACAGGTACCAATATGAGGTTTTGAGACAAAGATCCGATACACGAGATGAACTAGGGTTTGAGAGGAGATGGTGCTAGTGAATACATTGATGGAGATTGACCCCCTCTCGATGAGATGATCGTTGGTGATGACGATGGCGATGATTTCCCCCTTAGGGAGGGAAGTTTCACTGGCAGAACAGCTTCGCCGGAGCCCTAGATTGGTTATGCCCAAGTTCCGCCTCGATATTGTGGCGCTTCGTCCTGAAAGCTTGCTTCTTATTTTTTCTAGCTAGGTCAAAACACACCATATAGCAGAAGATGGGCATCGGGGGCCTGCTAGGTGGCCCATAAGGCAGGGGGTGTGCCCTCTACCCTTGTGGATGATAGCTGGCCCCCTCTGGTGCTTTCTTTGCCCAATATTTTTATATATTCCAAAATAAATCTCTGTGAAGTTTCAGGACTTTTGGAGTTGTGTAGAATAGGTCTCTAATATTTGCTTGTTTTCCAATCCAGAATTCCAGTTGTCGGCATTCCCCCTCTTCATGTAAACCTTATAAAATAAGAGAGAAAAGGCATAAGTATTGTGATATAAAGTATAATAACAGCCCATAATGCAATAAATATCAATATGAAAGCATGATGCAAAATGGACGTATCAACTCCCCCAAGCTTAGACCTCGCTTGTCCTCAAGCGAAAGCCGATATCGTAAAATATGTCCACGTGTTTAGAGATAGAGGTGTTCATAAAATAAAATACGGACATGAGGGCATCATGATCATCTTTATAACATCAACATATATTATCATATAATTTCTTATGCTAAAGTACAATTCATTCACAAGGTAAAGCATGAATCAGAAACTTCATTGAAAACTAACAAACTATGATCTTAGTCATTGAAGCAATTGCAATTTATCATAACATCAAAAAGAGTCAATTCAAGAGCTTTTCAACAAGTCCGCATACTCAACTATCATTTAATCTTTCACAATTGCTAAATCTCACGCGATACTTATGTGTTCAAAGCTTTAATCGGGCACAGAGAAAGATAGGGGCTTATAGTTTTGCCTCACAACCTTTTACCTCAAGGGCAATGTCAACAATAATACTTTATGATAACCTACATCTGAGTGGATATATATATCTAGATCTCTCGAACACATAGTGCTTGCCAAAAGAAAAAGTGTAAAAAGGCAAGGTGATGATCACCATGACTATCATATAAGGGTAGAAGATAAAAGTAAAAGATAGGCCCTTCGCAGAGGGTGATGCCGCTTGAAGCAACTGATGTCTACTACACAACCTTCTTCTTGTAGACATTGTTGGGCCTCCAAGTGCAGAGGTTTGTAGGACAGTAGCAAATTTCCCTCAAGTGGATGACCTAAGGTTTATCAATCCGTAGGAGGCGTAGGATGA
Source organism: Triticum urartu (assembly GCF_056163025.1). Lineage (NCBI taxonomy): Eukaryota > Viridiplantae > Streptophyta > Magnoliopsida > Poales > Poaceae > Triticum > Triticum urartu. Next base: position 568,580,374 of record NC_141876.1, read on the forward strand.
AGATGGTCTCTCTCAAACAACCCTACAACCAAATAACAAAGAGGTTCTTGTGTCCCCAACACACCCAATACAATGGTAATTTGTATAGGTGCACTAGTTCGGCGAAGAGATGGTGATACAAGTGGTATATGGATGGTAGATAAAGGTTTTTGTAATATGAAAATATAAAAACAACAAGGTAACTAATGATAAAAGTGAGCACAAATGGTATTGCAATGCGTTGAAACAAGGCCTAGGGTTCATACTTTCACTAGTGCAAGTCCTCTCAACAATAATAACATAATTGGATCACATAACTATCCCTCAACATGCAACAAAGAGTCACTCCAAAGTCACTAATAGTGGAGAACAAACGAAGAGATTATGGTAGGGTACGAAACCACCTCAAAGTTATTCGTTCGGATCGATCTATTCAAGAGTTCGTACTAGAATAACACCTTAAGACACAAATCAATCAAAACCCTAATGTCACCTAGATACTCCAATGTCACCTCAAGTATCCGTGGGTATGATTATACGATATGCATCACACAATCTCAGATTCATCTATTCAACCAACACAAAAGTACTTCAAAGAGTTCCCCAAAGTTTCTACCGGAGAGTCAAGACGAAAACGTGTGCCAACCCGTATGCATATATTCCCAAGGTCACGGAACCCGCAAGTTGATCACCAAAACATAAATCAAGTGGATCAATAGAATACCCCATTGTCATCACGGGTATCCCACGCAAGACATACATCAAGTGTTCTCAAATCCTTAAAGACTCAGTCCGACAAGATAACTTCAAAGGGAAAACTCAATCCATTAAAAGAGAGTAGAGGGGGGAGAAACATCATAAGATCCAACTATAATAGCAAAGCCCGCGATACATCAAGATTGTACCACCTCAAGAACACGAGAGAGAGAGAGAGAGAGATCAAACACATAGCTACTGGTACATACCCTCAACCCCGAAGTTTTTAGGGTATATGGGAGGAAGAAGTACGTCGGTGGACCTCCGGGCTGTCCACGAGGCAGGGGGGTGCGCCCTGGGGGGGGGGGGGGGCCCACCCTCGTGGGCAGCACGGGACTCTCCTGCTCCAACTCTGATACTCCGTGGGCTTCATCTGGTCCAAAAATAAGTTCTGTGAAGTTTCAGGTCAATTGGACTCCGTTTGATTTCCCTTTTCTGCGATACTCTAAAACAAGGAAAAAACAGAAACTGGCACTAGGCTCTGGGTTAATAGGTTAGTCCCAAAAATAATATAAAAGTGCATAATAAAGCCCATAAACATCCAAAACAGATAATATAATAGCATGGAACAATCAAAAATTATAGATACGTTGGAGACGTATCAGCATCCCCAAGCTTAATTCCTGCTCGTCCTCTAGTAGGTAAATGATAAAAACAGAATTTTTGATGTGGAATGCTACCTAACACATTTCTCTAAGTAATTATCTTCATTTTGGCATGAATGTTCAGATCCATAAGATTCAAGACAAAAGTTTAATATTGACATAAAAATAATAATACTTCAAGCATACTAACTAAGCAATCATGTCTTCTCAAAATAACATGGACAAAGAAAGTTCATCCCTACAAAATCATATAGTTTGGTCATGCTCCATTTTTGTTACACAAGAATGCTTTCATCATGCACAACCCCGATGACAAGCCAAGCAATTGTTTCATACTTTAGTAATCTCAAACCTTTTTCAACTTTCACGCAATACATGAGCGTGAGCCATGCATATAGCACTATGGGTGGAATAGAATATAATGAGGGGGTTATGTGGAGAATACAAAAAGGAGGAAGTCTCACATCGACGCGGCTAATCAATGGGCTAGGGAGATGCCCATCAATTGATGTCAATGCAAGGAGTAGGGATTGCCATGCAACAGATGCACTAGAGCTATAAATGTATGAAAGCTAACAAAAGAACTAAGTGGGTGTGCATCCAACTTGCTTGCTCACGAAGACCTAGGGCACTTGAGGAGGCCCATTGTTGGAATATACAAGCCAAGTTCTATAATGAAAAATTCCCACTAGTATATGAAAGTGACAAAACAAGAGACTCTCTATCATGAAGATTATGGTGCTACTTTGAAGCACAAGTGTGGTAAAAGGATAGTAGCATTGTCCCTTCTCTCTTTTTCTCTCATTTTTTGGGCCTTCTCTTTTTTTCTCTCTCCTTTTTGTTTGCTTTTTTCTTGTCCGGAGTCTCATCCCGACTTGTGGGGGATTCATAGTCTCCATCATCCTTTCCTCACTGGGACAATGCTCTAATAATGATGATCATCACACTTTTATTTACTTACAACTCAAGAATTATAACTTGATACTTAGAACAAGATATGACTCTATATGAATGCCTCCGGCGGTGTACCGGGATTGCAATGAATCAAGTGTGACATGTATGAAAAATTATGAACGGTGGCTTTGCCACAAATACGATGTCAACTACACGATCATGCAAAGCAATATGACAATGATGATGCGTGTCATAATAAACGGAACGGTGGAAAGTTGCATGGCAATATATCTCGGAATGGCTATGGAAATGCCATAATAGTTAGGTATGGTGGCTGTTTTGAGGAAGATATAAGGAGGTTTATGTGTGAAAGAGCATATCATATCACGGGGTTTGGATGCACCGGCGAAGTTTGCACCAACTCTCAATGTGAGAAAGGGCAATGCACGGTACCAAAGAGGCTAGCAATGATGGAAGGGTAAGAGTGTGTATAATCCATGGACTCAACATTAGTCATAAAGAACTCACATACTTATTGCAAAAATCTACAAGTCATCAAACACCAAGTATTACGCGCATGCTCCTAGGGGGATAGATTGGTAGGAAAAGACCATCGCTCGTCCCCGACCGCCACTCATAAGGAAGACAATCAAATAACCCCTCATGTTTCAAATTTGTTACATAACGTTTACCATACGTGCATGCTACGGGACTTTGCAAACTTCAACACAAGTATTTCTCAAATTCACAACTACTCAACTAGAATGACTCTAATATCACCATCTCCATATCTCAAAACAATTATCAAGTATCAAACTTCTCTTAGTATTCAATGCACTTCATATGAAAGTTTTTATTATATCCCTCTTGGATGCCCATCATATTAGGACTAAATTCATAACCAAAGCAAACTACCATGCTGTTTTGAAGACTCTCAAAATAATATAAGTGAAGCATGAGAGTTCATCTATTTCTTCAAAATAAAACCATTGCCGTGCTCTAAAAGGATATAAGTGAAGCACTGGAGCAAATGACAAACTACTCCAAAAGATATAAGTGAAGATCAATGAGTAGTCGAATAGTAATGCAACTATGTGAAGACTCTCTAACATTAAAGAATTTCAGATCTTGGTATTTTATTAAAACATCAAGAAAAATAAAATAAAATGATGCTCCAAGCAAAACACATATCATGTGGCGAATAAAAATATAGCTCCAAGTAAAGTTACCGATGAACGAAGACGAAAGAGGGGATGCCCCAGAAGAGCTTAGGCTCTTGGTTGTCCTTGAATATTTCCTTGGGGTGCCTTGGGAATCCCTAAGCTTAGGCTCTTGCCACTCCTTATTCCATAATCCGTCGAATCTTTACCCAAAACTTGAAAACTTCACAACACAAAACTTAACAGAAAACTCATAAGCTCCGTTAGCGAAAGAAAACAAAACACCACTTCAAGGTACTGTAATGAACTCATTCTTTATTTATATTGGTGTTAAACCTACTGTATTCCAAGTTCTATATGGTCTATAAACTCTTTTACTAGCCATAGATTCATCAAAATAAGTAAACAACACATGAAAAACAGAATCTGTCAAAAATAGAACAGTCTATGGTAATCTGTAACTAACACAAACTTATGGAGCCCCAAAAATTCTAAAATAAATTGCTGAACGTGGGGAATTTATCTATTAATCATCTTAAAAAAGAATTAACTAAATATCACTCTCCAATAAAAAATGGCAGCAATTCTCGTGAGCGCTAAAGTTTCTGTTTTTTACAGCAAGATCAACAAGACTTTCCCCAAGTCTTCCCAACGGTTCTACTTGGCACAAACACTAATTAAAACATAAAAACTCAATCATAACATAGGCTAGATAAATTATTTATTACTAAACAGGCGCAAAAAGCAAGGAACAAAAATGAAGTTGGGTTGCCTCCCAACAAGCGCTATCGTTTAACGCCCCTAGCTAGGCATGATGATTTCAATGATGCTCACATAAAAGATAAGAATTGTAACATAAAGAGAGCATCATGAAGAATATGACTAGCACATTTAATTCTAACCCACTTCCTATGCATAGGGATTTTGTGAGCAACCAACTTATAGGAACAATAATCAACTAGCATAGGAAGGCAAAACAAGCATAACTTCAAAACTTTAAGCACATAGAGAGGAAACTTGATACTATTGCAATTCCTACAAGCATATATTCCTCCCTCATAATAATTTTCAGTAGAATCATGAATGAATTTAACAATATAACCAACACCTAAAGCATTCTTTTCATGATCTACAAGTATAGAATTTTTACTGCTCCCCACATAAGCAAATTTCTTCTCATGAATAGTAGTGGGAGCAAACTCAATAAAATAACTATCATGTGAGGCATAATCCAATTGAAAAGTAAAATCATGATGACAAGTTTCATGGTTATCATAAATCTTTATAGCATACATGTCATCACAATAATCATCATAGATAGCAACTTTGTTTTCATAATCAATTGGAACCTCTTCCGGAATAGTGGATTCATCACAAAATAAAGTCACGACCTCTCCAAATCCACTTTCATCAATATAATCATCATAAATAGGAGGCATGCTTTCATCATAATAAATTTGCTCATCAAAACTTGGGGGACAAAAAATATCATCTTCATCAAACATAGCTTCCCCAAGCTTGTGGCTTTGCATATCATTAGCATCATGGATATTCAAGGAATTCATACTAACAACATTGCAATCATGCTCATCATTCAAATATTTAGTGACAAACATTTTAATGCATTCTTCTTCTAACACTTTGGCACAATTTTCCTTTCCATCATACTCATGAAAGATATTAAAAAGATGAAGCGTATAAGGCAAACTCAATTCCATTTTTTGTAGTTTTCTTTTATAAACTAAACTAGTGATAAAACAAGAAACGAAAAGATTCGATTGCAAGATCTAAAGATATACCTTCAGCGCTAACCTCCCTGGCAACAGCGCCAGAAAAGAGCTTGATGTCTACTACACAACCTTCTTCTTGTAGACGTTGTTGGGCCTCCAAGTGCAAAGGTTTGTAGGACAGTAGCAAATTTCCCTCAAGTGGATGACCTAAGGTTTATCAATCCGTAGGAGGCGTAGGATGAAGATGGTCTCTCTCAAACAACCCTACAACCAAATAACAAAGAGTCTCTTGTGTCCCCAACACACCCAATACAATGGTAAATTGTATAGGTGCAGTAGTTCAGCGAAGAGATGGTGATAAAAGTGGTATATGGATGGTAGATAAAGGTTTTTGTAATATGAAAAATATAAAAACAGCCCAAAAATAAGTTCCGTGAAGTTTCAGGTCAATTGGACTCCGTTTGATTTTCCTTTTCTGCGATACTCTAAAACAAGGAAAAGAATAGAAACTGGCACTTGGCTCTGGGTTAATAGGTTAGTCCCAAAAATAATATAAAAGTGCATAATAAAGCCCATAAACATTCAAAATAGATAATATAATAGCATGTAACAATTAAAAATTATAGATACGTTGGAGACGTATCTGCTACGTCAGTATTTCCCCAAAGAGGAAGGGATGATGCAGCATAGCGGCGGTAGGTATTTCCCTCAGTAAAGAAACCAGGGTTATCGAACCATTAGGAGAACCAAGCAACACAACGTAAACAGCCCTTGCACACAAATAACAACCACTAGCAACCCGACATGTTAAAGTGGTTGTCAATCCCTTTCGGGTAACTATGCCAGAAATTGGTGTGTGGATGGGAGAAAGATGTAATAGATTGAATAAATAGATCGCAAATAAAATAAAGTGCAGCAAATTATTTTTATATTTTGGATTAATAGATCTGAAAATAAATGCAAAGGAAAAGTAGATCGCAAAGGCAAATATATGAGAAAGAGACCCGGGGGCCGTAGGTTTCACTAGTGGCTTCTCTCAAGAAAAATAGCAAATGGTGGATGAACAAATTACTATTGGGAAAATGACAAAACTTCAAATAATCATGGCGATATACAGGCAATGATCATTACATAGGCATCACGCCCAAGATTAGTAGACCGACTCCTGCCTGCATCTACTACTATTACTCCACACATCGACTGCTATCCAGCATGCATCTAGTGTATTAAGTTCATGGAGAAACGAAGTAATGCAATAAGAGCGATGACAGGATGTAGAAAAGATCTATCTATGTAGAGATAGACCCCATCGTTTTATCCTTAGTAGCAACGATACATACGTGTCGGTTCCCCTTCTGTCACCGGGGTCAAGGACCATAAGATCGAACCCACTACAAAGCACCTCTTCCCATTGCAAGATAAATAGATCAAGTTGGCCAAACAAAACCCAAATATCGAAGAAGAAATACGAGGCTATAAGCAATCATGCATAAAGTAGATCAAAGAAACTCAAATACTTTCATGGATATAAAAAGACAGATCTGATCATAAACTCAAAGTTCATCAATCCCAACAAACACACCGCAAAAGATTTACATCATATGGATCTCCAAGAGACCATTGTATTGAGAATCAAGAGAGAGAGAGAGAGAGAGAGGAAGCCATCTAGCTACTAAACGGACCCGAAGGTCTACAAAGAACTACTCACGCATCATCGGAGAGGCACCAATGGAGGTGGTGAACCCCACATCCGAGATGGTGTCTAGATTGGATCTAGTGGTTCTGGACTCTGCGGCGGCTGGATGAATATTTCGTAGACTCCCCTAGGGTTTTGAGAATATTGGGGTATTTATAGAGAAAAGAGGCGGTCCAGGGGGCACCCGAGGTGGGCACAACCCACCAGGGCGCGCCTGGGCCTCCTAGCGCGCCCTGGTAGGTTGTGCTCTCCTCGGAGCACCCCCCAGGTGCAGCCACGGCCCATTATGCTCCTTCTGGTCCAAAAAATCTCCGTAATGTTTGTTGCGTTTGGACTCCGTTTGGTAGTGATTTTCTGCAATGTAAAAAACATGGAAAAACAGCAACTAGCACTTGGCACTATGTTAATAGGTTAGTACCAAAAAAGATATAAAATGACTAGAAAATGATTATAAAACATCCAAGATTGATAATATAACAGCATGGAATAATCAAAAATTATAGATACGTTGGAGACGTATCAGCATCCCCAAGCTTAACTCCTAGTCCTCGAGTAGGGAAGTGATAAAAACAGAATTTTTGATGTGGAATGCTGCCTAACATGTCATATCATATTCTTTTCTTTATAGCATGGACATTTGGACTTTTATATTTTCAAAGCAATAGTCTAGTTTTGACATGATAATTTAAATACTCAAGCATATCAACAAGCAACCATGTCTCTCAAAATATCGACGCTAAAATAAGTTATCCCTAGCCCATCATGCTCAATCATTGATCCATTCGTGAAACACACTCGCATATTTGCTACACCCAATAATCAAGTACGATCATATTGCCTCCTAGTTGGCGCTTTTATAAGAGAAGATGGAGACTCGAATACAAAAATAAAAATTGCATAAAGTAAAAGAAAGGCCCTTCATAGAGGGAAGTAGGGATTTGTAGAGGTGCCAGAGCTCAAAGCGAAAAACTTAGAGATAAAAACACTTTGGGAGGTGTATCCTTCCCACTAACGAAAACTTCATAGAGTTCCCAACACTTTCCATGCTAGATATATCATAGGCGGTTCCCAAACAGAAAATAAAGTTATTCGTTTTTCCACCATACTTTCACTTTCCATGGCTAACCGTATCCACGGGTGCCTTCCATACCAACACTTTCTAAGGAATTTATTATTTGACAACATAATGTAAATTCATTTTTTTCATTTCGGGACTGGGCATCCCTAATACCTTTGCCTTACTCTCATGCAATGACAAGTGGATAAACACTCATCGTGAGAATAACACATCTGGCATGCAAAATATTAGCCACCCCTCATCGCTCCACGAGCGAAACGAACACACAAAAGAGAAGTTTATTTTGAAAATTAGAGATGGAACATGAAAATTTTCTTAGAATGGCAAAAGAATACCGCATATAGGTAGATATAGTGGACTCATGTGGCAAAACTAGTTAAACGGATTTTGGATGCACAAGTAGAAATCATACTTAGTGCAAAATGAAGGCTAGCGAAATATTGAGAAGCGACCAACCAAGAAGCAGATACTCTCATAAGCAAGCATTAAGCATAATTAACACTGAATAAAATGCACCACAAGTAGGATATAATTTCATTGCATGACTATTGACTTTCGTGCTTGCATAGGGAATCACAAACGTTAACACCAACATTCTTACTAAAGCATAATTACTGATGAACATAACTCACATATCACATCATCATATCTCAAAACTATTACTAAGAATCAAATTTATTTTGTCCTATGATCTTCATGAAAGTTTTTATTATATCCTTCTTCGTTATCTATCACTTTTGGACTAATTTTCATGTGTTTCTTTTCATAAGCTCAAACAAATATAAGTGAAGATCATGAGCATAGTATTTCTTTCTCTTAAATTAATTTAAGTGAAGCAAGAGAGAATTTCTTGAAAATTTTACTAACTCTCAAATAAATATAAGTGAAGAAAGAGAGCATTTCTTCAAAAATACTAAGCACACCGTGCTCAAAAATATATAAGTGAAGCACTAGAGCAAGTACATAGCTCATAAAAATTTAAGTGAAGCATAGAGAGCAATTCTAACAAGTCATGACATAATTTTGGCTCTCTCAAATAGGTGTGTCCAGCAAGGAATCAAGACTTAAAACACAAAATAAAACAAGCAAAGACTCATATCATACAATACGCTCCAAGCAAAACACATAGTATGTGACGAATAAAAATATAGCTTCGAGTAAAATATCGGTGGTCATTAGAAGAAAGAGGGGATGCCACTCGGGGGATCCCCAAGATTAGTTGGTTGCTCTTTTTTGGGTAGTAGCTTGGGATGCTGGGGCAACCCCAAGCTTAGGCTCTTCTACTCCTTATTCCTTCATCCATCATAAGATAACCCAAAACTTGAAAACTTCAATCACACAAAACTCAATAAAACCTTCGCGAGATCCGTTAGTATAAGAAAATAAATCTCTACTATAAGTGCTGTATCAAACCAATTCATATTTTGTTCTTGCATTATATCTACTGTATTCCAACTTTTCTATGGCAAAAACTCATCAAAGAAAACCATAGAGCCATCAAAATAAGCACACAACGCAAGGAAAACATAATCTGTCAAAACAGAAAAGTCTGTAGCAATCTGACTATTCCTAATACGTCTATAACTCCAAAAATTCTAAAACTTAAGACGACCTGAGAAATTTGTATATTGATCTACTGCAAGTGGAATGGGTATTTTATCACTCTCTGGTTAAAAATGAAAATTATTTTCGCGAGTGCAAAAGTTTCTGTTTTTTCAGCAAGATCAAACAACTATCACCCAAGAAGATCCTAAAGGCTTTACTTGGCACAAACACTAATTAAAACATAAAAACACAATCATAAAAGTAGCATAATTGTGCTAACACTCAAGAACATAAAGCAAAAAGCGAAAATAATTTTTTTAATTGGGTTGCCTCCCAACAAGTGCTATAGTTTTACGCCCTTAGCTAGGCATAAAGCAAGGATGCAAATTTTGTCATCCTTCTTCTTAACCTTCTTAGAGGTGTTTTTATCATGGGGTTTTGTAAACACAACATAACACATATTATCCATAGAAACCTTAGCATTCCTAAGTTGATGTTCATCATAACCTTTTTGATTCCCCACAACAATCCAAGAGTAATGTTGATTAACATTATTGAAAACCTGTTGGATTATATCTAAAATGGAGACTTCCTTTTTAAGATTCTCATCAAAGATTTTATTATCCCAAAGCAAATGTCTTAAAGCATAGTTACTATTGTAAAGAATTTCATCTATCACAAGTTTTTCACGATTCATACCATAAAAATCAAAGATTTCCCTAGCTTCCTGTATTATGTAATCAAACTCATTCATAAGGACAAGGGTGGCCAACTTTTTGGCCCTAGGATTCTTTATAACGAGAAGCTCAAAAAACAATCTTTGCAAAGTAGGATGGGTACGGATAAATTTACTTTCAAGTTTCAGAACTAGTGTTGAAATAGCATCCAGATAAGATCTAGTAGTTTTAAGTATAGGAGCATCATCAAGACTTAGATTCCCGACACAATTGAAAAATTCTTGGATACGTTCTTTTCCCATAACGTTCCCTTGCCCCAAAATAAAAGTTTTAGCATCCAGATTGCCCGTACGTCCAATCTTAGGAGTTAGGCCATCATTTGTTGGTGCCATACCGAAATCACTCATGATTGCAAGGAAAGAATGGATCTGACAAGAAAACGGCGAACGAAAAAATAGGGGCGAATAAAATGGCAAATTTTTGTGAAGTGGGGGAGAGAAAAACGAGAGGCAAATGGAAAATAATGTAAATTGCGAGGAGATGAGATTTGTGATTAGGAACCTGATATATGTTGAAGATCCTCCCCGGCAACGGCGCCAGAAATTCCTTTTGATGTCGCTTGAAGCTACGTCGGTATTTCCCCAAAGAGAAAGGGATGATGCAGCACAGCAGATGAAGGAAATATGCCCTAGAGGAAATAATAAAGTTGTTATTTATATTTCCTTATATCATGATAAATGTTTATTATTCATGCTAGAATTGTATTAACCAGGACTTTAGTACTAGACAATTCTACCATGGAGTACTAGTGCTTGCTGCCATTACTCCACGTAAAACATTAGTCAAATGGAAGATGGTGCATGTACGCACAATTTCTGGATGGCATTAGACTCACCAGCGCGCCAAGTCGCCGACCGCCCTTCGACGCCCTTCTCCTCCGACGCGAGTCGTCCCCGCGCGGCCTCATCTTGAGGCGCCCCTGCGGTCCTGACCCGCCCGAATCATCGTAGCCTCATTTGCAAGCAGCTGGCCTCCTTTGAATATCCGGCTCAAGCGCCCGCGCTGGCCAGCTTTGCGCTGCTGTAAGCCGCCCTTACCACGTGGCTGCCGCGGCCCGATTTTGCCAAGTCACCGTCTGCTTCCGCAGGACGCTTTTAATCCACCACTACGTCTCGGGTTGGCTCTGTTATCTCCTAGCTCACCGCTACGATCTTGCCTTCGAGCGGCCCGCTTCTTCCATTGTCAAGCCGGCCTGAGCGCTTGCGTTATGGAGTTCTTGCTTGATCGGATCGCCGTACTCCTTTGGATTCAAGCTATTGAATATAAGCCTGTTGCATTGCGTCCAAGAGAAACAATTTGTCAACAGACAACACTGCAGTCATCTTTTGTCCAAGTAAAACAGGTCAATGGCTCACTGTTTATCGAGACGTGACGAGATCATCTCTCGTTCAAATAAGTCAGGTGATACCCTTCCAAGTTTGTTTTATTAGCACATATTGTTTTTGTCAAAGAACAGTTTATCTTTTCCTTCGTCCACAATAGTGTTAATGTAGGACAATTTTTCATGGCCAAGAGCGATGGTCATATCATGGATGTATAGCTCGCGCCACCATTATCATGCGCTGGCATATGACTATGCTATGATGCTCGACGAATATATGTGCAAACCGCCGTTTTTACGGCCCAATTTACATCAATATGACGTGGTTGATTCACCCATCTGCGTGGCTTATCGCGCCTGCGATTGCCTTGCCCGTCCGCACTGGCTTACAACGCCGCAGCCGACTCGGCCACGATTGATTTCAGCTTCACCGTGGTGATCATCAACTCCGCGATGGATAAATTCTGGCCTAACATATTGCCGGGGTTTCTGATCCACGGACACCTATGGGACCGGCGGACCGGGTCCCTTTCGGTTCGGCGGGGGCGGAGGTTGCGCAAAGAGCAGATCGAGACGAAACACGCGAGCGGTTGGTCGCGCAAAGAGTAAATCGAGGCGAAGCACGCGAGCGATTTACCCAGGTTCGGGCCGCACGGATGCGTAAAACCCTACTCCTGCTTTGTGGTTTGGTATTGATTTCTAGCTCGGGAGCGCGGAGTGCTACAATACACACCAGCTGCTAGTGAGACCGAGCGTGAGTGTGTGGAATGGCCTCCCTGAAGGCTCTCAAAATGGCCGACCCCCCTCTACGTTGCACACGGGCCTCCTTTTATACTCAAGGGGTTACCGACATAGAGCAACGGGGGCCAAGGGCAAAAATGGAAAGGGTGCCGTGGATAGGCACAGCTAGGTGCTGTAGTAGGCACAGCTACCCGCTACAGTGTTATCATACCTAACCCTGACGGCAGGGGACAAGGGCATTAAATGCCCGTCTGTGTCGCCTAAACAGTACCGAGAGGGACTGCTAGGGACGCCACCGTTTGCCACGATGGTTATCTCGTCAGCGCCTGCTCGCCACCTCGCACCCCTAGCTGCGCGACCTCCTGCCACGTGTGCTTGGGAGGGGCCCCCAGAGCGACACGTGGTGGTTGTGCTGGAGCGCGGGCTCGGAGAGGCGGTTTGCCGCGGCAAGCGCCTTGCCGCGGTTGTTGTCTTGTCGCGTCCGGGAGCTTGTCGCTCACCGGGCCTCGCCCGGGCGCGTAGCGCGCCGCGGCAAGTTCTCTTGGTACGCCTGGGTTGGCCTTCCCGGCAAGCTCCTCTTGCCGGGGTCTCGGGGTGCTTCTGATAGTCTTCCTGGCAAGCTCCTCTTGCCGGGGTCTTGTTTCCTTCCCGGCCAGCTCCTTGCCGGGGCCTTGGTTTGAGTACTTTGTTCTTGAATGGCTCCGAAGGAACCTCGGAGGATCTTGGCGGTCACCCGGCAAGCCTTGCGGCGGGATGCTGCAACTGTCCGTGCACAAGTTCGGGATACTAGGGTACCCCTACTCTAGTACACCGACAGGAGCCCCCGGGCCTGGGCCAGACACGGTGCCGAGCGCTGTTGCGCCAGGCCCAAAACAGTGCACGGGCATGCGCGGCCTAGGTTACGCCGCGTATCTCTCCGCTTCCACCGCGCACGCCCAGAACGGCACGCGTCGAACGCGGCGTCTTGGGTGACATGGGCGGCGTGTGCGGGGCTAAGTCCCGCGAGCATGCGTCAGGCCATGATGAAGGGGGCGGTTCACGCCCTCCTCCTTAAACGGAGGTAGGCGTGGGGGCGCCGTGCATTTATTGGAAGGGGCCGGCGCGCGGTTTTTCGAGGCGTCCACTCCCCGCGATCACGGGGCGGGGCGAGGCTGCCTCGTCCGTCGCCTTGGCTCCGCATCCTCGCCACGCGGCTCCCATGCGCTCGGAGTTGCGGACGGTGGAAGTGGGAATCTGGGCCGTTGCGAGTAGAGGCAGCGGGTTGGCCCCGACTCCCTGCTCTCCCCGTGCCCTGATTCGCTGAGCGGGGCGGCCGAGCCCCCACCTCGCTCCTTTATAAAGAGCGGGAGGGGAGCGCGGAAGCCCGCACTCTCTCATCTCCTCCTTTCTTCAGCTTCTGCTCCCCTTTCTCTCATTTGCCATGGAGAAAGGGAACCCTGGTCCTTCCTCGGTGGCGGCAAGGGTCGCCGCCAGGCAGCGCACCTCTCCCTCTCCCGCGCCTGCGGTGGCAGAGCCAGCCATAAGGGGAAGAGGGAGGGGGCGAGGTCGTGGACGAGGCCGAGGACGAGGTCGAGGCGCTCGGGGGAGAGGCGGACGGGGCGGCGCGCCAGCTTCGCCTCCGCCGGCGGTTCTTCCCCCCGCGGCGGTCCATATAGGGGACAACCCTTGCGAGTTCTTCGTCAGGCTGCGCCGGGCGCCTTGTCGTCGCCTCCGGCTCCCAGCTCCGTTCGCGAGCGCGATGGAGTTGGACCCGCCCGAGACGCTGAGGCTGCACATGAGGGGCTGTGGGATCAGCGGCACGCGAGTCCGCGTTGTATTCCCGGCCCCTAATGTGATGTATCTTGACTGAGGGTGGAAGACGTTCGCTCGGATCCACAGCCTGATGGGGGGGTTTACCCTCCATTTCAAGCTGATGGAGGGCGATCTCCTCTCCGTCAAGGCCTTCGGGTGCTTCTGCACTCGGGCGAAGTGCTGCGTGGACAGCTCCTCCGATAGCGAAGGCTCCCCCTCGAGCGAGAGTGACGAGGAGGGGAGCGACAGCGACGATGAGGGTAGCGGGCGGCGGGATGGCAGGTCCGACTAGGTGTCGGACGCTGCTCCGCGCGGCACCGACGACCCCATCATCCGCGTCGCCGGCTCCTTGAACTCCCCGGGGGCGTCTCCTTGGGCGGCTGGCGTAGGGAGGCTGCGGAAGGGGAAGAGGGCTGGCGGCAAGGCCGTCAGGTCGGAGTACGAGGGCGTGGTGCCCTCGACAGCGTGCTGACGTCCTGCCACCCCGTCTTCGAGCCCCGGTTCCGGCGTCGCCATCACCGTCAAGCCCTCGGTCGGCCCCCCGGGATGTTCTCTTGGTGTCTTCTGGCACCTGTAGCTCGCCTAGGCGCCCCTTTTCCCCTTTTCGCCTCCTTGACCTACCTCCTGAAGAGAGGGACAGGAAAGGGATTACGGGCACCTTATCTTTTTAATTTGTAAGCCCTCGGGCCTTAGCTGTATCTAAAACTTGTAGTCCTCTCTTTCATGTTTTTCATCCTCTATGGACTGTACCTGAGTAGGATGTTTTTTAATGAAAAGGAGATGTTTGCCGGGCTATTTGCCTCGCGGGTTGAACCCACGCCAAGGAGTAAATCCTTAGTATCCCTCGGACAGACATTTCCTCTCCCGGCAACAGGCCCTGCCGCCTTCCCACGCCGCTCGACCTTTCTCACGCCTTTGATGGAGGCGGGAACGAGGTGGGTGCGGCCTCCTCATTTCATCCCTTTGCTGCCGCGACTACGACCAAACTTGGCCCCGGGAACGCGCTCCAGGGCCTAGAGTCGGGGGAGCACGGCAGTTTTCGGGAAGAAACACGATTTCGCATTCCCCAGTCCATAAGAGGATGCATGATGAGGGACGAAAGACTTATCTGATTTTGCAGCCCCCGGCAACTCTGGCTTGCCGGGAACGAATCTTGGTACCCGCAACCCCCGGCAACACTGGCTTGCCGGGCACAGGTGCCGGCGCGCCCTTCTTCTCCTTTTCGTCCTCAAGCGGTCTGGACAGGATATGCGAGCCCTGCGAACGAAGGAAAAGCGAAGGACGGACACTCGACCTCTAAGCTAGGGGTTAGCCGCTGTTAGGCACTATCAACCCTAACCAAGGACGAGACTCGACCTAGCATGCATGCTATAACCCCGGGGTGGCAGCGCTTCATTTACTGGTGCTCAGGGTCTGCGCCTGGCTCTGTACAAAGGATTACATGCAACAGCGGCAAGACTTGTACAGAAGGGTGGTTGCCGGGCAGGGCCCGACAACCGCGCCTTACGGGTAAAACTTACGAAGATGCTCGATGTTCCAGGAGTTGCTCACTGGAATGCCATCTTCGGTCTCAAGGCGGACAGCGCCAGGCCTTGTGACTCGTTTCACCCGGTAAGGGCCTTCCCACTTCGGCGTCAACTTGTTGGAATTCTTGGCCGACTGAACACGCCGAAGAACAAGGTCGCCTTCCTCGAGACTTCTGGCGTTAACTTTGCGGCTATGGTAGCGGCGCAAAGCTTGCTGGTAGCGAGCAGCTCGCACAGCAGCCTGAAGACGATCTTCCTCAAGGAGTAGCGCGTCATCTTGCCGCAGCCGCTCTTGCTCAAGCTCATCGTAAGCGAGCACTCGAGGTGACCCGTATACGAGTTCCGTGGGGATAACTGCCTCTGCTCCATAGACTAGAGCAAAGGGTGTCTGTCCAGTGGCTCGATTTGGCGTCGTTCTGATCGACCAAAGAACCACCGGTAGCTCCTCGATCCAGTTTCTTCCGCACTTGTGCAGCCTGTCGAAAGTTCTGGTCTTGAGCCCGTGCAGTACTTCAGCGTTTGCCCTCTCCGCTTGACCGTTGCTTCTCGGGTGAGCAACAGAAGCGAAGCAGACCTTGGCGCCGAGATCTTGGACGTACTGCATGAAGGCGTGGCTCGTGAATTGTGTGCCGTTGTCGGTGATTATCCGGTTAGGGATCCCGAAGCGGCAGACAATCGACCTGAAGAACTTGACGGTTGACTGTGCGGTCACCTTCCTCACTGGTTCCACTTCCGGCCACTTTGTGAACTTGTCGATTGCGACGTACAAGTACTCAAAGCCCCCAACAGCTCAGGGAAAGGGGCCGAGGATGTCGAGCCCCCAGACCGAAAATGGCCAGGATAAAGGGATCGTCTGGAGAGCTTGAGCCGGCTGGTGTATCTGCTTGGAATGGAACTGGCACGCTTCACACTTGGTTACTTGTGCAGTTGCATCCTGGAGGGCTGTTGGCCAGAAGAAACCTTGCCGGAATGCTTTGCCGACAAGTGCTCTTGCGCCAATGTGGTGACCACATATGCCTCCGTGTATCTCTGCCAATAGCTTTCGTCCGTCTTCTCGGGGAATACACCTTAATTTCACACCGTTGAGTCTTCTTCTGTACAGTGTCTTGTCGACGAACTTGTACATACTTGACTGCCGGGCTACTCTTTCGGCTTCTTCTTGCTCTTCGGGAAGTTCTCCTGTCTGAAGGAAACGGACAATCTGCTGCGCCCATGTCGGAGCTTGTGGCTCGACAACAAGGACTAAAGGCAACTCTGCTGCTGCGGGAACATCTGCTTCTACGGCGAGAAGCTGTGTCTCTGCCAGAGCTTGACGTTCCCCGACAAGCTTGTCGGGGCAAGACTTGTCGGGAGCTTCTGCTTCAACGGAACAAACCCTGGGGCTTGCCGGAGCATCTTGCTCCTCAGCGCTCTTGGTGTTGGTCTCAGCTGCTGCGGGAACGTCCGCTTCTACGGTGAGGAGCTGTGTCTCTGCCGGAGCGTGACGTTCCGCGACAAGCCTGCCGGGAGCTTCTGCTTCAACGGAACAAGCCCTGGGGCTTGCTGGAGCAGACTGCTCCTCAGCGCCTTCGGCGTTGATCTTAGGGACTTTCTTGGCGGCGGCTTCTGGAAGCTCTGCCGGCAAATGGTCGCCAGAAATCAACTTCCTCTTCTTGCTTTGTCCAGTTGATGGTGTCACGGACGGTTGAGTCAGCTTGAGCACAAAGGTCCCTGGTTTCACAGGTAGCTTAAGTGCGGCGCACTTTGACAGGCCATCAGCAATGGCGTTCTGAGCTCTCGGAACGTGCTCCATTTGTAGGCCGTCAAAGCGCTCTTCTAGCTTTCTCACTTCGTCAACGTAAGCTTCCATCAACGGACTCTGATAATTCTTGTTTACTTGGCGGACGACAAGCTGTGAGTCACCCCTGACAATGAGCTTCTTGATCCCAAGGTCTGCCGCGATCCGGAGACCGGCAAGCAAGCCTTCATACTCTGCAGTATTATTTGTTGCTTGCTCCTTGGGAAAGTGCATCTGGACTACGTACTTGAGGTGCTCCCCGGCGGGTGCGACAAGCAGCACACCAGCGCCGGCGCCTTGCAGCGAAAAGGCACCATCAAAGTACATCAGCCACTCTTTGCTTGCTTCTTTGTCGGGGACGCTCGTTTCTGGAATTTCTTCATCTGGTGTTGGCGTCCACTCTGCTATGAACTCTGCCAATGCTCTGCTCTGGATAGTTGAAGTGCTTTCAAACCTGAGACCAAAGCTTGACAGTTCCAGTGCCCACTCAACAATCCTGCCTGTCGCTTCTGGATTCTGCAGTATCCTCTTCAGCGGAAAGCGAGTGACAACTATGATCTCGTGTGCTTGGAAGTAATGGCACAGCTTTCTCGAGGCCATGAGAAGGCTGAAAAGCAATTTCTGCACACCAGAGTACCTTGACCTAGCCCCCTGCAGGAGGGAACTGACAAAGTAGACTGGGCGCTGCACCATTTTCTTCTGTGCCTCCTCGTGCGTCCGCGCTGATCCATCTTTGTCGGAGCCAGAGCTTGCCGGGGAAGCCTCCTGCTTGTCGCTGGATGCGCTTGCCGCGGTTGCTGGCTCATCGTCTGCCTCCCTCTCCGCTACTAACGCAGCACTAACCACTTGATTGGTTGCCGCTATGTACAGCAGCAACTTCTCTTGTGGCTTAGGTGCGACAAGTATTGGAGGGGAGGACAGGTATCTCTTCAGGTCTTGCAGCGCAGCCTCTGCTTCCGGAGTCCATTTCATTGGACCTGCCTTTTTCAATAGTTTGAAAAACGGCAGGGCGCGCTCAGCCGACCGAGAGATAAACCTGCTGAGAGCGGCCATGCAACCGGCAAGTTTCTGCACATCTTTGACGCGCTTTGGTGCTTCAATCTGCTTGATGGCCTTGATCTTGTCGGGATTGGCTTCAATCCCCCGCTGAGACACGAAGAACCCGAGAAGCTTGCCGGAGGGAACTCCAAACACACACTTCTCTGGTTTGAGCTTGAGGCTGATCTTGCGCAGATTTGCAAAGGTCTCGTCCAAATCTTGAACCAGGGTTGCTCTGTCCTTGCTCTTGACCACTATATCATCCATGTAGGCTTCCGCATTTCTGTGTATTTGTGGCTCAAGAGCAATATGGACTACTCTTGCAAATGTTGAACCAGCATTTTTTAATCCGAAAGGCATCCGTACAAAGCAGTACGTGCCACATGGAGTAATAAATGCGGTCTTCTCCTCATCCTCTTCTGCCATGAAGATCTGATGATACCCTGAGTATGCGTCAAGAAATGAAAGCAAATCACATCCGGCTGTGGAGTCAACAATCTGGTCGATGCGCGGCAAAGGAAACGGGTCTTTGGGACAAGCTTTGTTAACATCGGTAAAATCGATACAAAGCCTCCATTTCCCGTTTGCCTTGCGCACGACTACAGGATTGGCCAACCACGTGGGATGGAGCACTCCTCTGACGAGGCCTGCTGCTTCCAGTTTCTTGATCTCTTCTGCAATGAATTCTTGGCGCTCCATTGCCTGCATCCTGGCTTTCTGCTTGACGGGCCGCGCGTGGGGATAAACGGCAAGGTGGTGCTCAATCAGTTTCCTGGGAACACTGGGGATGTCAGACGGCTGCCATGCAAACACGTCGACATTCGCCCGCAGGAAAGTAACGAGCGCGCTTTCCTATTTAGGGTCAAGCGTGGCACTGATGGTGAAGGTACCACCAGCGCCGTCCACCTTGGCGGATACCCTCTTCGTCTCTGGCGGAGCTTCCATCGTCTTCTTGCACTTGCCGGCGGAGCTCGATGGTGCGTCCTCGATGGCAGCGCAGCACTCCGAAGAGGTGCGCTTGCCGGAGTGGGCATCAGAACTCTTGCCGGACTTGGCCTTGCCGGTGGAGCTTGATGGTGCGTCCTCGACGGCAGCGCAGCACTCCGAAGAGGTGCGCTTGCCGGAGTGGGCATCAGAACTCTTGCCGGACTTGGCCTTGCCGGTGGAGCTTGATGGTGCGTCCTCGACGGCAGTGCAACACTCCGAAGAGGTGCGCTTGCTGGAGTAGGCACCAGAACTCTTGCCGGACTTGGCCTTCTTCCCCTCGGGAGCTTCAGCGGCAAGTTGATTGCAATCTGCCGTGGCTGTTGCTTCCCGGTAGATCTTGTCGGCACAGATAAGAGCGTCCTTCTTGTCGCTAGGGACAAAAATGACGCTTATCGGGCCTGGCATCTTCAGCACGTTGTATGTGTAGTGAGAGGCCGCCATGAACTTGGCGAGTGCTGGACGGCCAAGTATCCCATTGTAAGGCAACGGAATATCGGCAACGTCAAACGTGACCCTCTCAGTCCTGAAGTTGAGTTCGCTGCCAAATGTCACCGGCAACGTGACTTTCCCCTTCGGCTTGCTCCTTCCCGGGTTGATTCCTTGGAATGTGCCGGTCTCTTCGAGCTTGCTGTCAGGGATCTGGAGTTTCCGGAGTACAGCGGAGGAGATCAGGTTTAAGCCGGCCCCGCCGTCAACTAGCATCTTGGTGACTTTGAGGTTGCGGATAGTTGGTGAAACCAACATCGGCAGACACCCGACCGCAGTTGTGCGATCAGGGTGGTCCTCAATGTCAAAGATGATAGGCGTGCTGGACCACTTCAAAAGCTTGCGCGATTCGATGGGTGGTTCTGCTGCATTGACCTCCCGCACCCACTGTTTGAGCTGGCGGTGCGAGGTATGCAGGGAAGCACCACCGTCAACGCACAAGACCTCTGTGGCTTTCTGAAACTCCTGCTCACTGGTCTCAACGTCATCCATGTCTTCATCCTCATCGTCGTCTTCGTCCTTGTCGCGACCGCGGGGAGGTCTGTCTCCTTGCCGCTGCTTGGCCTTGCCGCGGCGTCCTTCCTGGCCGGTGCGCTTCTGGCCAGATTTCTCGGCACCCCCTTGGGCTCTCTCCTTGTCGCGCCGCTCATACTCAGCCTTCTGTTGCTGGACAAGCTGCTCAACCTTCTTGCAGCTCTGGAGGTCATGGCCCTTGGTGCGGTGAATCTTGCAGTATTGCTTGTCGGAGCTGTCCCGCTTGTCGGCGACCGCCACAGCCTGACAGTTGGTGCACGCGGCAACTTCCTTGCCGGAGCTACCAACTGTAGCCTTCTTGGCGTCACCTCCATTGCCGGACTGCTCAACGACCAGCACCTCTTTACCTCTCTTCTTCCTTCTGCGCCGCCGGCTTTTCTTTGCCGGGGCAGCATCCTCACTGTCAGATCCCTTTGCTCCAGTGCTTTCTCCGGGGAATTTCCTCCCCTCCTCAGCGCGCGCACACTTGTCGGCCAGGGCATATAGCTCACTGACGTCCCGAATCTTGCACATCGCCATCTCCTCCCGCATCCTGCGGTTACGCACGTTCTGATGGAACGCGCTGATTACCGCGGCAGGGTGGATATTTGGGATGTTGTGGTGTACACGGCTGAACCTCTGGATATACTGGCGCAGGGGCTCTCCTTCCTTCTGGACGAGCAGATGAAGATCGCTCTCTTGGCCATGAGGTTTGTGGCCGCCTGTGAAGGCGCCAACAAACTGATGGCACAGGTCAGCCCAGGAGGATATGGAGTTGTCCGGCAAGTGCATGAGCCAGGACCTGACGTTGGGCTTGAGCACCAACGGGAAGTAGTTGGCAAGGATCTTGTCGTCCCGTCCCCCAGCAGCCTGCACCGCGATGGTGTAGACGCTGAGGAACTCCGACGGATGCAACTTGCCGTCGTACTTCTCTGGTACATCTGGCTTGAAGTTCTTCGTACCGGGCCACTGGACTTGCCGCAGCTCACGAGTGAACGCAGGGCAACCTACCGGGTACGGCAAGTCGCCTGGTTCCCCTGGCACATGCATGTCAACAGAGGGCCCAGTGCGCTGGTCTGATTGACGTCGCGCTTCTCTCCGGCGCTCGATGCGAGTACGAGCGTCTTCCCGCTGTCGTTCTTGAAGAACTTGGCGCTGATCGCGACGAGCTCGGGGATCTGACGACGCGGTGGAGTCGCTGTCGAGGTGGATCCGGCGAGTCGGCGATCTTGGCCTTCGGGGTGGGGAGTGCACAGTAGTTGCACCCCCACCAGTCTTGTCACCACCGGCTCGTACCTGGCTGACTCGCTGCGGCTGCGACGCGCTCGGCTGCCGAGGAGTGTCGCCGTTGGCGAAGCCGATGAGACTCTGGATAGTGGCCCTCCAGTCGTCGACCTTGTCCGCCGCTGGAGGGTAGTCTAGGAGCAGCTGAGCTCGCGCCAGAGCTTCTGCTGCGGTGGCGGGTGGCGGTAGCGAACGGTGCGAGGAGCGGGATATGCTCGGACTTCTAACCACGTTAGAAGGAGCAGTATCCCGTCCAGGCGACCATGCCTCGCTCGCGCCAGCAGGTTGACGAGCACGGTGGTCCGGAGCGCTCCGAGATCCACCAGCCCGATCCGGGTCCAGCGAGCGCATGGTACCGTGAGTACCATGACGCTGCTGGTCCCGCACCTCCTGAGATGGGCGCGGAGCATGCACGGATGCCGAGGTCTTGGAGTGCGCCCGGTCGTTGTGGGAGCCGGCCACGCCGCCGACGGGCAGCGCCGCCTTGTCCTTGGACCTGGCAGCACCGTGAGTTCCCTCGTCGACGCGTGCCCCTCCGCCAGCGCCTGCCCCACCAACCGTTTGCTCCGGCGGTGGCTGGCTCGACACGGATGGAGCAGCTGCCTCCGAAACTTTCTTCTTCGGTGGCATGTTGGCGAAGATGATGAGGATCTAGCTCGCGAGAACGCCGGATCTGAGGACGATGGAGATCTAGCCCGCGAGAACGCCGGATCTGGTTCACACAACTTCGACGCCCCCTACCTGGCGCGCCACGATTGATTTCAGCTTCACCGTGGTGATCATCAACTCCGCGATGGATAAATTCTGGCCTAACATATTGCCGGGGTTTCTGATCCACGGACACCTATGGGACCGGCGGACCGGGTCCCTTTTGGTTCGGCGGGGGCGGAGGTTGCGCAAAGAGCAGATCGAGGCGAAACACGCGAGCGGTTGGTCGCGCAAAGAGTAAATCGAGGCGAAGCACGCGAGCGATTTACCCAGGTTCGGGCCGCACGGATGCGTAAAACCCTACTCCTGCTTTGTGGTTTGGTATTGATTTCTAGCTCGGGAGCGCGGAGTGCTACAGTACACACCAGCTGCTAGCGAGACCGAGCGTGAGTATGTGGAATGGCCTCCCTGAAGGCTCTCAAAATGGCCGACCCCCCTCTACGTTGCACACGGGCCTCCTTTTATACTCAAGGGGTTACCGACATAGAGCAACGGGGGCCAAGGGCAAAAATGGAAAGGGTGCCGTGGATAGGCACAGCTAGGTGCTGTAGTAGGCACAGCTACCCGCTACAGTGTTATCATACCTAACCCTGACGGCAGGGGACAAGGGCATTAAATGCCCGTCTGTGTCGCCTAAACAGTACCGAGAGGGACTGCTAGGGACGCCACCGTTTGCCACGATGGTTATCTCGTCAGCGCCTGCTCGCCACCTCGCACCCCTAGCTGCGCGACCTCCTGCCACGTGTGCTTGGGAGGGGCCCCCAGAGCGACACGTGGTGGTTGTGCTGGAGCGCGGGCTCGGAGAGGCGGTTTGCCGCGGCAAGCGCCTTGCCGCGGTTGTTGTCTTGTCGCGTCCGGGAGCTTGTCGCTCACCGGGCCTCGCCGGGGCGTGTAGCGCGCCGCGGCAAGTTCTCTTGGTACGCCTAGGTTGGCCTTCCCGGCAAGCTCCTCTTGCCGGGGTCTCGGGGTGCTTCTGATAGTCTTCCCGGCAAGCTCCTCTTGCCGGGGTCTTGTTTCCTTCCCGGCCAGCTCCTTGCCGGGGCCTTGGTTTGAGTACTTTGTTCTTGAATGGCTCCGAAGGAACCTCGGAGGATCTTGGCGGTCACCCGGCAAGCCTTGCCGCGGGATGCTGCAACTGTCCGTGCACAAGTTCGGGATACTAGGGTACCCCTACTCTAGTACACCGACACATATCAGGTGAAATCTGTTAGTATATTTTTATATTACATATTGCTTTCTTTAAAAAGAGCAATTACTCTGGCTTGTAAGTTCTCTAAGGCAGGATAAGTTGTCTACTGCAAAAGGGATTGTTATATCACTGAGCTGTTTAATGACTCGTACCAGTTTATATCACGGTCAAATATGGAGAATCTCAAGACAACTCCTCGAGTCATCTTAAGACTCGGGGGCTACACAGACATGACTAGGCAAATTGGTCGGTTTCAGTGAATTCAAGAACTCCGGGTCATTGGAGGGAAAAATAACCCAGCCCCAGAGGCTACTGCCTTATTGGTGAATATTTAAAGGCCGTCAGAAAATTTCTGGCTTAAAATGAAGGATTCCGGTTGAAAATTCGGTTCAAGGGAAATCTGTTTCCCACAAAGCGCTGAAACTCTCAATATCCGGTTTAAAATTCTGGTTCAAAAAGAATTCATCTCTCGCAAGTTCGAGTTCTCAGAAAAATTAAAGGTTGCCAAAGAGAACTTGCTACCATGATGCACGGTTCAAACATGGGTTATCCTGCCTTATGGCCTCATCTTATTATGGTCACTTGGGGGCTTCCTGCTCATTGAGCATAGCTATGACTACCCTATTGATCTGGCTTGTATGCTTGGAATGAAATATTACTTGGGGGCTCTTTGTTCAACGGACAAGAGATTTTATGAACCTTGTAATAGGCTTAAAAGCCAGGTGTATTCACCTAAAAACCCAGGTTATCCTGTCTTTTTAAGTCTGCCACTCCGCCTAGGTTATCCTGGAAAGACCCGCCATACTTTTGATAAGTCAATCTTATACAGACCCTGAACTTGCCAAAGTTAAGACGATGATTGGTTATGTGAGGTCCGCCTTATAAGGTTTATAAAGTTAAAACAATGATTGCTTATCCTGAAAGGACTTGATTTTTTAGGCCTGGCCGCCTATGAAAGCCTTGATTTTTTGTTATTTGATTTGAACATTTTTTGAGGTTCCTCTCCTATGAACATATTAATACATGATTAGAAAACCGATGAAGGCTATGATGCCTTATGGTTCATATATGAAATTATCCGGTGTTTATTAACCCGTCCTGGCTTTGGACTATAAGTTACCAGTATGTCATGATTATGCGCTTGGAGTTCTGCGCTCTAAGCTCTAAGCTTTGGGCTGTTACCCTTACTGCATGCGGCATGATAAGCCGGTAGTATGAATTTGTGGATAGGGCACTGTGTTCTACATCTTTGGGCTGTTACCCTTACTGCATGTGGATGTTAAGCCGGTAGTATGAAATGATTTTACAGGCCATGTAGCCTTGATTATATGGCTCATCATTGAAGCATCTTTGGGTTTGATAACCCGCCTTGATAGCAGACTTTAAGTTGCCAGGATATCTTTGCCTTGAGCAATCAAAATTATGATATTGCATGCCTATGGGTCAATACCCATGACGGATTATAATATTGAGGTATCACTAGGATGTTAATCTCCAGGTACGTTTTTAAATTGTTGGAGGAATATGCGAGGTTTGATAACCCGCCCTAGCTTTGGATGTTAAGTAACCAGTATATTTTGAATTGTGCCATTGGAATCATGCGCTTATAAATCATTGGGTTGTTACCGTCATTGGGTATGGCAATGTAAGCCCGCAGTATAAATCAATCCTAAAGGTATGTTTTCCTGGTTATATGAACATGTGAGGTTTGATAACGCACCCTGGCTTTTAACTTTAAGTTGCCAGTTTGTTTAGGCTTGAATGGTCTTAATGCTAGTCTTTTCCATAATTGCATAAGACTATATTATGTTTGGGTTGTTACCCGCCCTGGTTATGGACGTTAAGTCGCCAGGGCATATGTGCTGTTTAAACATTGTGCAGAACATGCAGAGCTATGGCTTCCATAAATGATTAAGTTCAAGCTCATCATCAAAATTGATGTTTCAAAGGGGTTATCCATTCTGGATTTTCTCAAGGGCTATAAGCCGCCGGGTTATAAAAAATTACGGCTTACAATGAATGTGCATTAAGTCGCCATCGGCCAAGAGCCACCGAGTATTTAAACTCCGGATTTAGTTGTCAACCAATAAGGTATTCACATCTTTCATAGCCAAAATTGGCTGGATTTTCATGATGATATTGAATGATTGAGGTTTTTACACCGGATTATATTATTCAAATCTTGAATAGCCAACATGGCTGGATTTTTATTATGGTTATCAATAACCGGTATTATGACTGAGGTTTTCAAAGTTGCTTCAGCGCAATGGCTATTACTTTATCAATGGATATGATTTATTCCGTAGTGGAAGGAATAGTCCCGAGCCGCTGCAGGCTTACGGCCCGACACTTGGGGGCTACATTATTCAAATTATGATTATATCAAATATGGAAGTCCCATGTCGCTGCAAGCATGCACCATGACACTTGGGGTCTAATGCAAAGTCATTTTTTGCTCGCCTTGTTGAAGACCCGACTCATCACATTGTAATGAGCCGGCCCTTGGGGGCTATTAATTGCTCCTATTAAAAATTCAAGGTACACAATTTAAATCCATTATATTGAAGGGTCTATTGCTCAGTTGGTAAAGCACAAAGGCTCTTAACCTTGTGGACGTGGGTTAAAGCCCCATGGTGGGAGTTACATCATATGATGGTATTTTTAATGAAGTGTATATAAAGTCCCTGCTCATTATTGCATAATGACCCGGCACTTGGGGGCTACACTGGTTGAAGTTTTTATGAGCATAAGGCATTACAAGTCCCAGCTTGCTGCAAGCATGCCAACCAGGCACTTAGGGGCTACATATGTGGAATATTCAGTTTTGACTAGTGATTGAGATGAACAACCTGGATTTCTTCAAGGTTGCAACATTTATATTGGAGCAAGTCTTAAGCTGTTACTACGCTCCCTTCTTAAGACTTGGGGGATACAAGTGATATGCATATAAGGGAGGTACATTTTCAAGCTTGATGTTAACAATAATTATGACCCGGTGCCATCAATATTTACAAACCGACAATTTTGGCAATGATAAACTGGCAAGTTCTACATCTTCAAGCCAGCTGAAATCAGATGAGTATTTCAAAACCAATATTTTTGTTAAGCATTGGAAGCTGAATCAAATGAATATTCTTCACAATATTTCTGTGGGAAACCAATGTCAGTAAATTGATTATGAAGTTGGTCTATTGACCCGGACTTTCCAGAAGAAGGAAATGACAAGGACTTAAGGATGATCAGGTGTCGGCTTACAAGAATTTTTAACACGGAGCACAACTTGTCAAATTTGTTCTTGTGTTTATTTTGCAGGATTAGTTTAACATGGATAAATCCAAATTAAACTCGCTACAAGAAATATGTCAACTAGTGACCTTCCGTAAGTGACCCTGGAAGAATTGGTCATAGATCTACGACCATTTGAGACCAATTGGTCAAAAGCTGCTCGGGGGGCTCCAAACCCTCAACTATATTGACCATTTTGGCCATAAAGGTCGTAATTTCCTTGCATGAAATGGTCATAAAGCAGACAACACATATCCGCTGCCTTATTTCTAGCTGATCACGACCAATATAGATGGTCATAACCTTATAAATTGTGGTGGATTGCTATGACTAGGCGCCACCTCACCAGTTTTGCCTATGTGTCGTGTCCATGTGTCAATTTTTGCCCTAGGTTGTGAACCAACCTATATTTTTGTCATTCCCAAAATTCCCCCCAAAAAATTGGGCATTCTTTGCTATCCAAATCATTGCCTCATGACAATATTCAACTCCATTTGCGTGGTAAATCTTCCTCAGCAAATTTCCAAAGTTTTTGTTCAACTCGAACTGTTGTGTAGGAAGTACTAGCTAGGCATATCCTAATGAGCTGAATTTTTGCCACATCTTCTATATTCCCAAACCATAGCTCTCCACAAAATTTGAGCCCCATCTAACGATACATGTGAGTGTGGCTTCAACATTCATATTTCTGTCCAGTGTGGTACGTTGGAAAGCAAGTGACACCTAGGCTCCTGCAATTGAGCTGCAAATTTTCCAAGATAGTGTCCTTAGTAGATAATCATCCTCGACCAAAACTCAGGCCCATTGGCCATGCGAATTTCCCGTACCACTTAGCAAACACTTGGGTGCTAATTCATGTTTGATCTCAATTCAGTCTCCTCATGAGAATCTTCTATTGCCTTCTTCTTCCTGACACGTATCAGGGGAGTGCCCAACCCACTAGACATGCCTAGGCCGCCCGGAACGCGTGGCAACACCACGGTCATGCGGTGACCACGCGGCGGGCATGCGAGTCTACGCGCTTTGGAGTTGGGGCCCTGGGCCACCATCCAAACCTCAATGTATCGCCACCAAACCATGTATTTCTGATTGAATATATACTTATGTACCTATAAATGATTTTTGGAAAAAATAAAGAGCAAACTATGAGGCAGCTGCAGTTCAAATTTGACCCGCTTCCTCTTGAATCGGCGGAAATTTGTCTTTTTCACCAGAGGTGTATGGGTACTTTTGACGACCAACCATTTTGTCAATTGTACATTAAATATGGCCTAATATATAAAAATGACCTGGTCCCATTTTGCAACAAATATATGGTAGGTCCTTCACAAAAAAACTCATTTTGGGCACTCAGAAAATGGAAAATTTATTTTTCGTCCAAAGAAAATGAAAACTCCCTTAGGCAACATTGTTTGCCATTCCAATATGCACCATTGTGCAGAATATGAGATCATTTGAACAAACTATGCCATGAATGTGGCCATAAGATTGATCATTTGGCTTGAAAGCCATGAATCTTCAGAGATGATAGCTCATTTCTGAGAACACTTTTTAAAAAGAATTGCCGTATTACAAGTTTATTATTTTTCCTGGTAACTTGGTCACATATAATGACACAATGCGAAGGTTTTCCATTTTTTTGATTTTTTTTAATTTTTATGCCCGTTTCAAAATGAGGTCAAAACGGCGGGAATGACCGTTCCTAGCTAGTGGTTGAATCTTGGAATTTTTTTGGTGTTTCTTTGATTAAATAGATACTTTTGTACCTAGAAATGATTTTTTGAAGAAATAAATAGCAAACTATGAGGCAGCCGCAGTTCAAATTTGACCCGCTTCCTCCTTAATCGGCGAAAATTTGTCTTTTTCACTAGAGGTGTATAGGTACTTTTGACGACCAACCATTTTGTCAATTGTACGTTAAATATGGCCTAATAAATTATAAAAATGACCTGGTCCCATTTTGCAACAAATATATGGTAGGTCCTTCACAAAAAAACTCATTTTGGGCACTCGAAAAATGGGAAATTGTTTTTTCGTCCAAAGAAAATGAGAACTCCCTTAGGCAACATTGTTTGCCATTCCAATATGCACCCTTGTGCACAATATGAGATCATTTGAAAAAACTATGCCATGAATGTGGCCATAAGATTGATCATTTGGCTTGAAAGCCATGAATCTTCAGAGATGATAGCTCATTTTCGAGAGCACTTTTTTAAAAGAATTGCCATATTACAATTTTATTATTTTTCCTGCTAACTTGGTCACATATAATGACACAATGCGAAGGTTTTTCAATTTTTTGATTTTTTGACTTTTTATGCCCGTTTCAAAATGCGATCAAAACGGCGGGAATGACCGTTCCTAGCTACTTGTTTAATCTTGGAAACCTTTTGATGTTTCTATGATTAAATAGATATTTATGTACCTAGAAATGATTTTCGAAAAAAAATAAAGAGCAAACTATGAGGCAGCTATATTTCAAATTTGACCCGCTTCCTACTGAATCGTTAGAAATTTGTCTTTTTCACCAAAGCTGGATCAAGGCTTTTGACACCAAACCATTTGGTCAATTGTGCATTAAACATGGCCTAGTATTTTAGAAAATTGATTTGGTACAATTTTACAACAAATATTTGGTAGGTCCTTCACAAAAAACCATTTTTGCCACTCAGAAAATGATTAAAAATAGCTAGAAAGATCAGAAATGCGTAAAAATTGGTCCTTATCTATAAAATATGGTCTAACTCTAGTGAAAATTTATGTGGTACCCTTTAGCAAAAAAAATTGATAGCTACTTCACAAAATCCCTCTAGTTTTAGTACTTGGAAACTCCTTTAAATCACTGGTTTTCCAAACCAATCAGAACCATTCCCACGGATTGATGACATGGCGTCCATCCATCCATCTCTCCATCCCACATCCATCCATCCATGTTTCTATAAAAAAAAGAAAAAAGAAAAGAAAAAGAGATACCCCCACCCGCAGCCCAAACCCTAGCTCAGATCGATCCCCCCGTCGCACCTTCCCCCTCCTGATCCACTCCTCTCCCCGTCGTCGTCGCCCCCTCCCGATCCACTCCTCTCCCCACGCGGCAACCCTTCCTCCCCGACCTCGCCGCCCCACCCGCTCCGTAGCTCAAGCTGGGCGCCCCCACATCGCGGATCCGCACCTCCTCACCCACCACATGGCGACATGGGAAGGTGTCCACGAGCTCCGCAGCTCCCCTCCGCATCGACTACGACCACTAGTTCAAGCTGGGCGCCCCACATTCCCGGATCCGAGCTTCTTCCCCGTCGGCCGCCGCACGCCTTCCGTTGTTGATCCGCGTCGCCATCGCTGCTCCGACGTCTCCGGCCTCCCCGAGCTCATCATCCGTACCGCGGTGAGCTCCTCAGCTGATCCCCCTGTTTGTCCCCCTCGATCCGTCGCCGTATGTTGCTTGCGCTCGCTGAGGCCGCCATGGCCGAAGCTTCGCGTCCGCATGCCCCTGCCGCCTGCAGTCGTGACCTTGCTCCTGTGTACGCCATGCTCGCCGTCGTGCGCCTGCTGCCGCCATGGCAACCCAACTTTTGCTGCTGTTGCATGCTTGCCATGGCAACCCAGCTTCAGGTAGAAATTCTGTAGTGGAAACCATTCTTCTTTGCTGCACTGCATATACAAGTACCAGACCAACAACCTGACTGCCGGCTTCTCTTAGTAGGATATGTAGATAACCACGGCACACACACACACATACACTGATGTTGTATTGCTGTTGCATAATGTGCTTTTGCAACTGTGTGCAATGAGTTTATGGTCTCCTTTGACTACAGAAGCTGAATATCACTCCCTCCGTTCATAAATAAGTGATGTGCAAAGAGGTGTTGTGCATGGTGATCGCCTTCAATTTACTTTCTGCCTGTAGAGTTACTATGTAAATCTTGAATGAAGCATTCAGGTAGTTGCATCTCTTGGGTCAAGTGTTTCTCAGATGCTTGTATGTATCTTGGCTTAGTAAATGGATATAATACTTACTTAGCTATGAAGGGACTTTCATGAATCATAGCACTGTTGTGTGGCTGCCATGCATCTCTGGATTATTGGTTTAGTGTTACATTTTCAGTTATGTTCTTGTTAGACTAATGTGCCTTGTTGCAATAGCCAATCTATTGTTTCTGACTAAGAAATGTTCAGCCAATTTACCTCTTTATAACTAATTACACTTAAGTATGCAAAAAGAAGATAGTACGCCTCCCATCCCATGATACTCATTTTAGGGTTTTCTTTAAATGTTTTTCTGTTGTAAGCAAGTGACTAGGTGCACACTTTTTTTGGGTGCTATGGCACAACATGATGCATTTTCTATGGCATGCAGTCATCAACCTGAGGTGCTCTGGGCTCAACACTCGGAAAAGGTTTACCTGACTATCTCAGTTCCAGATGCAGAAGATGTTGTGATCAAGACTGAACCTCAGGGCATCTTTAGCTTCTCAGCTGTTGCTCATGGGGAATCTTTTAGCTTGGCTTTGGAGCTATTCAATTCCGTACTGCCTGAGGTAAGTATTTGTGGTCGTCAGTCCTACATTCTAATACAGGGCTGGTTTCAGTTGATGTTAATTTCGGTTCAGTTTTTACCTCTGGGTTCTTGCTTGGATACATGTTAGAAAGCTACTGAATGCACATATATAATACTTAGAATGTTATCGCTTGTCTTCCAGTCGTTGGTAACAGAGCGACTTAATCATAGGAGCTTGATTCTACATATAGATGATCTACTTCATAATATTTATATGCATGCCACTATGTTTGAAGGTACTGTAGATATGTGATCATTTTATCTAACTAGCTTGTATGTGCTTGTTCTTGAACTGCAGATCGCGGAGGTTCAACTGGTTGGTTGTAGCCGCAATACATACTATCTTGGTTTAGTTTAGGGGCAAATAGAGATGTTTCTCTAGGACTGTGTTATGTGATTGATAGGCCACTTCACTGTCCCATCACAAGCATCGCAGAAAAGGTTGTGGATTTCTAGGAAGAGCGAGCTGCTGTATATGTAATGCATGATAATCCGTAAGTATTTTGTATCTTTTCTTGTTCAAGTAATTCTTGAGTATCTGTTAACAAAAGAACCATAGTAGTCCTCTAATTCAACTCAGTTCAATACATACTATTTTGTATCTTTTCCTTGGTATGTGTAATATGAGACAATATTCTAATACCTCTGCATTGAATTCTTTAGGCTACAGAAAGGTTGGAAGTAGCCTACCCAATAATAAAGGAGCTGGCTCTCGTTGGTGCTCTAAGCATGTGAAGCAATCATTGCAACAGTTTTTGCCATTAGCTGTGAAGGCAATTCAAGAAAGTGAGTGGAAATGTGTTCATTCTGCAATATAGAGTCGGTTTAATTTTGTTTTGCAAATTCCAGTTAGCTTACCTGTGTATTATATTCAGATAATGCAGAGCTTGACAAGGAGGCACTGATGTGTTCATTTGGTGCCTGACTTAGAGTCCAGAGTCCTCAAGCTGTGGGTGAGTGATGTTTTTGTTTTCTTTGCCTTTGTACAGTTCTGTCCCATACAAGAAAGTGGCTTGGACTGATGTTTATTTTCTGTTTCCAGGATAAGGACAAGATTCATGCAGAGAATACCCAAGCTACAATTTACTGCAATTCACCTGTTTTGAATTCTTCAATCTTGAATTGTTTAATGATGATAGCTATCTTGCACCGTACTATAAAATCATGGAAGACTCTTGTTCCTCTCACACTTCATGGGCGACATCCACAAGGTAGTACTCCTGCCAAACACCCAAGTGCCCGATTTTTGCAAGTGTTTCTGTTGCGGGTTGCAACTTAAGTTGATGCTTCTTGTTTATGTAGCCACTGCATGTGGGGTCCTCTTGTGACAAAGGAGATAACACCATCAACGTCCACTGGTACAGAAGGAAATCTGTACTCCACCATGTAAGGCTAGTTAAGACTTGAGGCTGAACCCTTCTCTGTGTAGTATGATTCCGAGGAAACATATGGCAATAACGCGGAAACTTTTCACGTTGGCGTTGCTATGTTATATGTGGTGGTGCCAAACAAAACTCATATGCTTATGCTGCGCTTACTTTTAATCCTGTGAACATGACAATTCAGAGGATGCACTGTAGTTCCACTCATTTATTCTGTGTGATGAGCTTACTTTTGTACTGTAGAGACCTTCTTGTTTACTTTGCCGAATCCTATCTTGTGTACTAATCATGAGTTACTAGCATTTGGCTTCTCTGTGCTAATTAAACCTGATAAGTATGTATACTTCTTTGAGATACAAATTCCACATTGCATGTTTATGTGCTAATTAAACCTGATAAGTATGTATACTTCTTTGAGATACAAATTCCACATTGCATGTTTATGTGCTAATTAAACCTGATAAGTATGTATACTTCTTTGAGATACAAATTCCACATTGCATGTCTATGAGGTTCAATTTCTACAGATGTTGCCAAATGAATGTGTCAACGTGTCTCTCCTTAGGGGTTGATTTAAAGCGCAAATGATCTATTGTATCAATTTTTTGCTGTTCAAATATTGAAAACCTGGTTCATTTTTCAAACATTGAAATGTTGTTGACCCTGTTCTTCTATGCTTAAATGATAAAATTGTCGCATTTTGCTTGTTCTAACCATTTTGCTTGATAACTTGTAGATGCTGGCCTACATTCATGTTTTGTCGTGAGGTCCAGGATGAACAAGTTGGGAGAAGCATTGGAGCTAGTTATACTGTGATAGCTGTGTTACCTGATGTGAACATTCTGTTATTGTAAACCTGATGTGAACCATGTTTGATTGTAATAATGTGCCAAGTTTGGCTCTTTCTGATTGTATTCATGATGTGAACCATATTTTTCCGGATTAGTCGTGCTCTGTTTGAAGCATTTTGTTTTCTCTCTATTCAGAGTTAAATATTGTTATTTATTTACTGGAAAATTGAGATATGAAGAATATAACAGTGACAACTGGGACCCACTTATTAGAACCTGACAACTGGGTCCCATTCAGTAGTGGGCTCGTCTTTTGGAAAAAATAAAAACAAAAACTTTGGAGGCAGAAAGGCCATGGCCTAGATATAAAATGCTTGAAATTTGGGGCCAAGCCCATGTACCTTGTGAAAATTAACAGAAAAATATATATTAAAAAGGCTGAATTGTTGGGCTCGGCCCATATAGACACCGAATTGGACCGGGCTAAATCTTGTCAACGACCTTTTCAATTGGTCGCAATTTTGCCATGTCAGTTTATCACGTCGGATCCGACATGGCCTGGGCAGAGAGCTAGCGACCAAAACAAAAGGTCATAGGATCAACGACCTTTTGTTCTGGTCGTGGAATTCCACGACCTTCTCACAGAGAAGGCCGTTAATTTCAGTTTACGACCACCAGCTTTTGACCTTCTGTTTTTGGTCACAAAAAGGTCGCAAATGAAAAACAATGACCTTTCAGCAACCAATAGTGATGGTCGCAAGTTGACATATTTCTTATAGTGACTGGGGGCTAATGTCGAGGATATACCCCGCGGTGTAACCCGGCCGGATGTATGACCCGGTCGGACTTGGCGACTCACTGGTGACTTGCCCTGACCCAGTGACTGACTAGTAACCCTCTCAGGGTTGGCGGCTCATTGGTGACTCGGCAGGCGGGTTAGAGGAGCGATAAGATCCGGTGGCCCAGAAGGCGGCTCATGGAAGGCCGACTCATGTTATGGTGAGCCGGTTTAAGGCATAAGGAATATTCTCTTACAAAGGAAGCAAGACTAGGATTCCACTTGTAATAGAGTAGACCTAGTCCTACTAGGACTCCACATATAACCCGCCCCTCCAACTTATATAAGGAAGGACAAGGCACCCCAAGAGGGACAAGTTCCACGAGTTGGATAGATTAGGGTTAGATAAAAAAATCTATAGCTCCCGAGATAGAGCACCCTTGTAATCATGTTCATCATCATCAATATCAATGAAGCAGGATGTAGGCTTTTACCTCCACCGTGAGGGGCCGGACCTGGGTAAAATCTTGCGTCTCTTGTCCCGTTCAACCCCTCTCAAGCTACCACATAGATGTGTTGGCCTGACGACTAAGTCCTTCTCACGAGGACATCTGTCGTGACAAATCCATGACAATGTGTGAATACATAGACAAACAGAATGTCACTACTATGCCTCTACTTGACTAGCGTAATGGTGTGTCCGAACGTCGTAACCACACTTTATTAGATATAGTGCGATCTATGTTTTCTCTTACTGATTTACCGCTATCATTTTGGGTTATGCTTTAGAGACGTCTGTATTCACGTTAAATAGGGCACCATCGAAATCCGTTGAGATGACACCTTATGAACTGTGGTTTGGTAAGAAACCCAAGTTTTCGTTTCTTAAAGTTTGGGGCTACGATGCTTATGTGAAAAAGCTTCAACCTGATAAGCTCGAACCCAAATCGGAGAAATGTGTCTTCATGGGATACCCAAAAGAGAGTGTTGGGTACACCTTCTATCACAAATCCGAAGGCAAGATATTTGTTGCTAAGAATGGATCCTTTCTAGAGAAGGAGTTTCTCTCGAAAGAAGTGAGTGGGAGGAAAGTAGAACTTGATGAGGTAATTGTACCTGCTCCCTTATTGGAAAGTAGTTTATCACAGAAATCAGTTCCAGTGACTCCTACACCAGTAAGTGAGGAAGCTAATGATGATGATCATGAAACTTCTAATCAAGTTACTACCGAACCTCGTAGGTCAACCAGAGTAAGATCCGCACCAGAGTGGTACGGTAATCATATTCTGGAAGTCATGTTACTTGATCATGATGAACCTACGAACTACGAGGAAGTGATGATGAGCCCAGATTCCGCAAAATGGCTTGAGGCCATGAAATATGAGATGGGATCTATGTATGAGAACAAAGTGTGGACTTTGGTTGACTTGCCCGATGATCGGCAAGCCATAGAGAATAAATGGATCTTTAAGAAGAAGATTGACGCTAACGGTAATATTACTGTCTAGAAAGCTCGACTTGTTGCAAAAGGTTTTCGACAAGTTCAAGGAGTTGACTACGATGAGACCTCACCCGTAGCGATGCTTAAGTCCGTCCGAATCATGTTTGCAATTGCGGCATTTTATGATTATGAAATTTGGCAAATGGATGTCAAAACTGCATTCCTTAATGGATATCTTAAAGAAGAGTTGTATATGATGCAACCGGAAGGTTTTGTCGATCCAAAAGGTGCTAACAAAGTGTGCAAGCTCCAATGATCCATTTATGGACTTGTGCAAGCCTCTCGGAGTTGGAATATACGCTTTGATAGTGTAATCAAAGCATATGGTTTTATACAGACTTTTGGAGAAGCATGTATTTACAAGAAAGTGAGTGGGAGCTCTATAGCATTTCTGATATTATATGTGGATGCACTACAAGAAATATGTCAACTTGTGACCTTAACTATTGGTCACTGAAAGGTCATTATTTTTCATTAGCGACCTTTTTGTGACCAAAAACAGAAGGTCAAAAGCTGGCGGTCATAAACTGAAATTAACGACCTTCTCCGTGAGAAGGTCGTAGACGTTTATGACCAAAATATGCCTACTGGTTTGTTTTGGTCACTAGCAACCTCCCCAGGCCACGTAGGCATCCAGCGTGGCAAGCTGATGTGGCACAAGATTCAGCCTAGTCCAATTCGGTTTTCTACATGGGCCTAGCCCATTAATTCAGCCTTTCTATATATTTTTTTCCTGTCAATTTTTGGTCAGACTTCATGGGCCAAGCCCAACAATTCAGTCTTTTATTTATTTCTTGGTTGTGGCCTTTTAACATTTGTTTGGGCCTAGGCCATTATATTTTGTTGCTAGTCCCACCAATCAGATGGATACCACTTGTCATAATCTCACACATTAGACCCACGTGACAGAAAATTCAAAAGTGATTTCATAAGTGGGCTCCATGAGTCAGGTTCCATTTCACACGCTTTGAAACCACATAATGAATATTTCAAACAGAACATAACAAATGTAGTTCATCAAAGAAGGATAAATAAGTCAACTACAATCTGTACATAGTCTATTACAATATTATTCAAATCTTTCCAGTCTATTACACATAAGACAGAACATATAACTCTTTGCTACACGGCTTAGAACTTCAAATATACTTCCTAGTTCACTTTGCTGGAGCTCTTGTAAATGAGAGGAAACACCATTTTCGGGTATGTTTGTAGAGGCTGAACCAAGGCATCTAACAATAAACCAAAAGAGTTAGAAACAAAATAAAAACAAATATACAAAGCAGATAGGGACTAAATCCTGAAGTATATGTACATGTAACAACCACAACGAATAGCTAGTTAAGAGCAAAATAGAATAATCTTGCAACAGAATATAACCACACGTCACCTCTATCTATTCTGTGTGTATAAGTAAAGAAAATTATGTAACAATAATTATATTATGGGACGGAGGGAGTAGTACATATGATTACTTTCAGGTTATAATTTTTCTTCACCTACAGTCTACTCCTATATTCAGGGAACCTTAGTCAGGTATCACTAGTGAGCACAGAACAAAACAAAACAAAATAAAGGTGTTGGCTATATAAGTGAAGACTATTCACGGATGTTTAGAACGTACAATAAACCAACAAGGACTTACAAGTTGCAAATAATCAAAACTTAGTAGCCACTGAACCTTGCAAAACACATATTGTGGCATAGTTCATCGAAAAGAAAGATGATCGCAATAACAATTAACAAGATTGTGGTGGCCAGAAGACCACCACCACAAATGCATCCTAACAAGATTGTGATCGCAATAACAATAACAATTAACAAGATTGTGATGTACGCTATCAGGGAAGAGGGGGAGGGAGATGGAGGAGCTACATGCCGCGGTCACAATGTAAGCAGAGGAGCAGACCCCTCCTGCCCCTCCCCCACGAGCAGGACATGGCTGCCGGCTGGGCACGCCCCTACTCCTCCGCCTCCTTGATCAGGAGACCCCCTTCCCCTATTGCTGCTTGGCGCGCCGCATCACTAGTCACCTCCTCATGCAAGAAGTACACAATAAATAGACAGACGGTCAGTGAGGTACATTTTCACAGCAACAGAAGCTTAAAATTAACAGAAATACACACATCAAATGAAGTCACTAAGATACTTAAGTGCACCACATGGTGTAGAATTATGAGGTATATAATTGCAACACATGAACCAAAAGAGGAATAACATCATCACCAAGAGTTTCTGATGATAAGCATAGCTCCCTACAAAAAAAGAACTAAGGGCACAGTGACTATAGCATGCAGACCACAATATTCAAAGCAGAAGCAAGCGGGCAGTATGAGCTACCTACTGGCAAAGTATAAAACCTGAATCATATAGTATAAATGAATCAAGAAAACAAGA
Source organism: Triticum urartu (assembly GCF_056163025.1). NCBI lineage: Eukaryota > Viridiplantae > Streptophyta > Magnoliopsida > Poales > Poaceae > Triticum > Triticum urartu. Next base: position 568,618,604 of record NC_141876.1, read on the forward strand.
ACTGACAATGAGAACTGCATACTAATGCACCAGATGATTAACATCAAGCGTAGTATATTCACATAAGTTTGCTTATTCGGTAAATTATTGTATACAAATAGCTTCAGTTGAAACTTATAGAAAGATTAGGCACTTTCAACTGCCAGATCTAGACCCATAGTCTGCACGATGCAATGTGACATTCCTAGAAGCATACAGTTACAGAACAGAAGCAACTTTAGTTACCCAGGTACCCACGACACAACCCCACTACATCAAAGAACTGCAATGTGAAATTCAAAGAAGAAAAAGTTAAACAATGCGTATAACTATGACCAGCTGATGTTATGATGGCTTCCACATTTGAAAAATAGATATCCTCATGTTATGGGTAAGAACCCAACAGTATACTATGTTGATCACAATTTCAACAGTTCTAGACAAATCTATCAACAGAAATCATATTAAACTGATGGAAGAATTTCTTGCCAAATTACTTTTTGTTAGAAGCTAAACATTTATATCAAGCGCAGTATATGATGAACTAACCTTGTTATGACTAGCTGTGTTGTACTAGTATGCTAACGTAACCCAGGACAGATGGACGTCGCCCAGCCATGGTATTTTGCTTTGGAAACCAAAGCAAGCAGAATACTCCTATATGTATAGGAAGTTGGGAACTAGTACTAGACAGAGCATGGAAAACTGACACAATGTGTTGGTGCATTCATGGTCAGTCTATCTGACAGTAAAAGAGTTTGAAAACATGATTTTACATGTAATGGATGCACAGACGCGCACATACAAAGAGATGGAGAGAGAGATTGCTAGCTAGAGCCGGTTTGAGTCATCCAAAATTGAAAATTTTCAGACATGGCATCCACAATCTATATGCGTCTAGAAATCATCAGCCTGTATGCTCTAGTCTGGTACCATATCCCCACAAAAACCATGTGGACCAAAGGTGCAAGCACGAAACCAAGAACTATGTGAAATTTCTATCTATGCACCATATTGCTGGATAATTCATGGAGCAAGAAGAAATACAAAGACAACATATGATGATGCGCTAACAAATTAGCTGCTTCGTCCATCCAGATCATGGGCGATGTGATAGAAGAAGAGACTACCTGGATGTCCTCGACAGCAGCGCGGAGGTCGAGCGAGTCCTTGACGACCTTGATGTGGTCGATGCCGTTCCATACGATGTCAAGCCTATCGACGATGCACTCGAGCGGGTGGACCAAGCACTCCCACGCCGGCTCCACGCCCTTCTTGAGCTCCTCCAGCTCGCCCTCCTACGAGCAACCACAACCACATATGGTTAGATCCGGACGGGCGATGAGCGGGCAAACAAACGGGGATCAGGGGAAGGTGGATAAGGGCGTACGAGGCGGGCGAGGAGCGCGTGGATCCCGGGACGGACGTGCGCGGGTTCGACGGGTCGAAGGGCGGGAAATCAAAGTCGGCGAGCAGTGGGTTGCTGCTGCTGTCGGCGTCCGCCATGGCGTCGGAGGCGGCGGTGCAGTAGGCAGAGCAGGCGGGGGTGGTGGAAGGGAGGGTGGCCGGGGCAGGGGAGGAGGGGGCGGCGACGGTGGAGGGACCTGCCGGCAAGGTGAGAGAGCCAGCGTGTCGATCTAGATCGGGGAGGAGGCGGCAATGCATTGGATCTAGACCGGGGAGGAGACGGCGGCGCGTTGGATAGAGGAGGAGGTGTTCCGCGTCATGTGGGAGGGAAGCAGATGGGAGAGGAGAGGCCGTCGGCGGCGAGCTGTGGGAGCAACGAGGCGGTGGGTGGGTGGCGGCGTGCGGAGGCAAGGAGGCACGGGTGGGGCGCGAGGGACACTAGGGTTTGGAGTTTGGATGAGGGGGCTGAGAGGGAAGAGGCCACGAGGGATGAGAGTGTGAGGGGGACGAGGGCTGCCGTCGGATCCGGGAGTATCCGACGGTGTCTGACCCATGATCCGCATGAGATGCATGTGAACCAATCAGAACGCAGTAAATATTTTGAAGATGTCATGACCATTAAAATTGGTCGTAATTGATTAAAAATAAGTTCTTTTCACAAGAAAAGTATTTTCTATTTTTCGAGTAACAATAATTGTTCTTTTTTGTGAAAAACCTACCAAATATTTGTTGCAAAATGGAACCACATCATTTTTAGAAATCATTATACCACATTTTATGCACAATTGACCAAATGGTGGGGTGTGAAAAGTTTTTATCCACCTCTTGTGAAAAAGATAAATTTCTGACGATTCAGTAGGAAACGGTTCAAATTTGAACTATAGCTGCCGCATAGTTTGTTATTTATTTTTTGCAAAATTCAATTTTAGGTACAAAAGTATCTATTTAATCAGAGAAACACCAAAACTTTTCCAAGATTCAACCACTAGCTAGGAACGGTCATGCCCGCCGTTTTGACCGCATTTTGAAACGGACATGAAAAATTCAAAAAAATTCAAAAAATTGGAAAACCTTTGCATTGTGTCATTATATGTGGCCAAGTTACCGCTAAAAATAATAAACTTGTAATACGATAACTTCTTTAAAAAAGTGTTCTCAGAAATCAGCTATCATACGTGACGATTCATGGCTTTCAAGCCAAATGATCAGTCTTATGGCCACATTCATGGCATAGTTTGTTCAAATGATCTCATATTGTGCACAAGGGTGCATATTGGAATTCCAAACAATGTTCCCTAAGAGAGTTTTCATTTTCTTTGAACAGAAAATTCATTTTCCATTTTCTGAGTGCCTGAAATGAGTTTTTTTTGAAGAACCTACCAAATAATTGTTGCAACATTGGACCAAATCAATTTTCTAAAATACTAGGACATATTTAATGCACAATTGACAAAATGGTTGGGTGTAAAAAGGTTTGATCCACCTCTCGTGAAAAAGACAAATTCCTGCCGATTTAGGAGAAAGCGGGTCAAATTTGAACTGCAGCTGCCTCATAGTTTGCTATTTATTTTTTCCAAAAATTATTTCTAGGTACATAAGTACCTATTTAATCAGAGAAATGCCAAAAAAATTCCAAGATTCAACCACTAGCTAGGAACGGTCATGCCCGCCGTTTTGATCGCATTTTGAAACAGGCATAAAAAATTCAAAAAAATCAAAAAATTGGGAAACCTTCATATTGTGTCATCATATGTGACCAAGTTTTCAGGAAAAATAACAAACTTGTAATACGGCAATTATTTAAAAAAAGTGTTCTCAGAAATGAGCTATCATGGGTGAAGATTCATGGCTTTCAAGCCAAATGATCAATCTTATGGCCACATTCATGGCATAGTTTGTTCAAATGATCTCATATTGTGCACAAGGGTGGATCTTGGAATTCCGAACAATGTTGCCTAAGGGTGTTTTCATTTTCTTTGCACGAAAAATTCATTTTCCATTTTCCGAGTGCCTGAAATGAGCTTTTTTTGTGAAGGACCTACCATATATTTGTTGCAAAATTGGACCAAATAAATTTTATAAAATATAGGACATATTTAATGCACAATTGACAAAATGGTTAAAAGTTTTGATTCACCTCTGGTGAAAAAGACAAATTTCCGCCGATTCAGTAGGAAGCGGGTCAAATTTGAACTGCAGCTGCCTCATAGTTTGCTATTTATTTTTTCTAAAAATAATTTCTAGTTAAATAAGTACCTATTTAATCAGAAGTACATGGTTTGTCTGTGATACGTTGAGGTTTGGACGGTGGCCGAGACCCCCAACTCTAGAGCGCGTAAACTCGCATGCCCGCCGCGAGGTCACCGCGTGGCCGTGGTGTTGCCATGTGTTATGGGCGGCCTAGGCATGTCTAGTGGGTTGGGCACTCCCGAGGTAGGTGCTAGGAAGAAAATTACAACATAAGATTCTCATGAGGAGACCGATCGATGCTCAAACATGAATAAGCAGCCAAGTGTTTGATTAGCGGTGCGGGAAATGCACATGGCTAATGGGCGTGAGTTTTGGCTGAGGATGATCGGTTACTAAGAAGACCGTCTTCACAAATTTTCAGCTCAAAAGGAGGAGCCTAGGTGGTACTTGCTTTGCAAAGTACCACACTGGACATAAATACGAATGTTGAAGCTGGGCTCAAAATAATGAATGGATTGAGCTGGCATTTGGTGGAGGATGGTTATTTAAGCATTGGAATGCACTGTAGAAAATGGATACTATTTGGATATGCCAAAGTGGTACTTCCTTCACAAACTGTTGTTCTGAACAGAATAGGAAAATGAATATTTTTGAACTAGGCAAGGAAGGTTTTTTTTTTACATATTTGACGAAGATATGACCCAAATAATTTATGAGATTTTTTTGGGAATTTTGGGAATGACAAAAATATAGGTTGCTTCACAACCTAGGGAAAAAACTGCCACATGGACATGACACATAGGCAAAACTGATGAGGTGGCGCCTAGTCATAGTAACCCACCACAATTTACAAGGTTATGACCATCTATATTGGTCATGATCAGCTAGAAATAAGGCAACAGACCAGTGCTATCTGCTTTATGACCATTTCGTGTAAGGAAATTACGACCTTTCTGACCAAAATGGTCGTTATAGTTTAGGGTTTGGAGCCTCCCGAAGAGCTTTTGACCAATTGGTCTGAAATGGTCATAGATCTATGACCAATTCTTCCAGGGTCACTGACAGAAGGTCACTAGTTGACATATTTCTTGTAGTGATGACATATTGTTGATCGTAAATGATACTGAATTTCTGAATAGCATAAAAGGATACTTGAATAAGAATTTTTCAATGAAAGACCTCAGTGAAGCTACTTATATATTGGGCATCAAGATCTATAGAGATAGATCAAGACACTTAATTGGACTTTCACAAAGCACATGCCTTGATAAAGTTTTGAAGAAGTTCAAAATGTATCAAGCAAAGAAAGGGTTCTTGCCTGTATTACAAGGTGTGAAGTTGAGTCAGACTCAATGCCTGACCACTGCAGAAGATAGAGAGAAAATGAAAGTCATTCCCTATGCTTCAGCCATAGGTTCTATCATGTATGCAATGCTGTGTACCAGACCTGATGTGTGCCTTGCTATTAGTTTAGCAGGGAGGTACCAAAGTAATCCAGGAGTGGATCACTAGACATCGGTCAAGAACATCCTGAAATACCTGAAAAGGACTAAGGATATGTTTCTTGTTTATGGAGGTGACAAAGAGCTCTTCGTAAACGACTATGCGTCGATGCAAGCTTTGACACTGATCCGGATGACTCTAAGTCACAAACGGGATACATATTTCTATTGAATGGTGGAGCTGTCATTTGGTGCAATTCCAAGCAGAGCGTCGTGGTGGGATCTACGTGTGAAGCGGAGTACATAGCTGCTTCGGAAGCAGCAAATGAAGGAGTCTGATGAAGGAGTTCATATCCGATCTAGGTGTCATACCTAGTGCATCGGGTCGAATGAAAATCTTTTGTGACAATACTGGTGCAATTGCCTTGGCAAAGGAATCCAGATTTCACAAGAGAACCAGGCACATCAAGAGATGCTTCAATTCTATCCGCGATCAAGTCAATGAGGGAGACATAGAGATTTGCAAAATACATACAGATCTAAATGTTGCAGACCCGTTGACTAAGCCTCTCTCATGAGCAAAACATGATCAGCACCAAGACTCCATGGGTGTTAGAATCATTACAATGTAATCTAGATTATTGACTCTAGTGCAAGTGGGAGACTGAAGGAAATATGCCCTAGAGGCAATAATGAATTTGTTATTTATATTTCCTTATATCTTGATAAATGTTTATTATTCATGCTAGAATTGTATTAACCAGAAACTTAGTACATGTGTGAATACATAGACAAACAGAATGTCACTAGTATGCCTCTACTTGACTACCTCGTTAATCGAAGATGGTTAAGTTTCCTAACCATAGACATGAGTTGTCATTTGATGAATGGGATCACATCATTAGACAAGGATGTGGTTGACTTGACCCATCCGTTAGCTTAGCACTATGATCGTTTAGTTTATTGCTATTGCTTTCTCCATGACTTATACATGTACCTATGACTATGAGATTATGCAACTCCCGACTACCGAAGGAACACTTAGTGTGCTATCAAACGTCACAACATAACTGGGTGACTATAAAGATGCTCTACAGGTGTCTCCGATGGTGTTTGTTGAGTTGGCATAGATCGAGATTAGGATTTGTCACTCCGATTGTCGGAGAGGTATCGCTGGGCCCTCTCGGTAATGCACATCACTATAAGCCTTGCAAGCAAGGTAAATAATAAGTTAGTTGCAGGATGTTGCATTATGGAACGAGTAAAGAGACTTGCCGGTAACGATATTGAACTAGGTATTGACATGCCGACGATCGAATCTCGGGCAAGTAACATACCGATGACAAAGGGAACAACATATGTTGTTATGAGGTTTGACCGATAAAGATCTTCGCAGAATATGTAGGAACCAATATGAGCATCCAGGTTCCGCTATTGGTTATTGACCGTAAGTGAGTCTCGGTCATGTCTACATAGTTCTCGAACCCGTAGGGTTCGTGTCGGTGTCAAAACCGGCGGATCTCGGGTAGGGGGTCCCGAACTGTGCGTCTAAGGCGGATGGTAATAGGAGGCAGGGGACACGATGTTTTACCCAGGTTTGGGCCCTCTTGATGGAGGTAAAACCCTACGTCCTGCTTGATTATTCTTGATAATATGAGTAGTACAAGAGTTGATCTACCACGAGATCAGAGAGGCTAAACCCTAGAAGCTAGCCTATGGTATGATTGTATGTTGTCCTACAGACTAAATCCCTCGGGTTTATATAGACACCGGAGGGGGCTAGGGTTTACAAGGTCGGTTACAAAGGAGGAGATATACATATCCGTATTGCCTAGCTTGCCTTCCACGCCAAGTAGAGTCCCATCCGGACACGGGACAAAGTCTTCAATCTCGTATCTTCATAGTCCAACAGTCCGGCCAAAGGATATAGTCCGGCTGTCCGGAGACCCCCTAATCCAGGACTCCCTCAGTAGCCCCTGAGCCAGGCTTCAATGATGATGGGTCTGGCGCGCAGTGTTGTCTTTGGCATTGCAAGGCGGGTTCCTCCTCCAAATACACCACGACAGAGTTTGAATACAAGGATAGTGTCCGACCCTGCAAAATAAGCTCCACATACCACCGTAGAGAGAATAATATTTCCATAAATCTAATCTACTGACACGTTTTGGCAGCATGACATCACGCCACGACCCGGTAATTATTTTAACCGTTTTTCATTAACCAACCCCACACATAACGCGAGGCGGTTTCTTGACACGTCTTGTCAAAGCAGAGATCGTGTTCCCCTTATCACGGGATTCTCATTAATACAAATGTGGGTAACCCAACCGTGCCTGTTGGTATGACTCCTAGATCTTAGGTAAGTCTCGAACGGCCACGAGGAGGATGCCTGATATTCATCCCCTTTATAAAGGGACAAGGCTTTTTTTCTTTTTTCCCTCCCGGGCTTAATTGAATCCTTCCCCCGCCTCGAGTTCTAACACCCAAAGCCCAGGTCAGGTGCTTCGGACCTTCAATCATGTCCGATCCAGCCTTCAAGGCCGGTGGATGCCTTCCTCCGTCACTAAGGAGGACATCAAGAAGTTGAGGGAGGCCAGATATCTGACCGCCAAAATTTCGCATAGGCTGCCCGCCTGAGGGCAGGTCGTCCCTACTCCTGAACCCAACGAGAGCGTTGTGTTCGTCTCCCACTTCCTCCGAGGACTAGGCCTCGCTCTGGATCCCTTTGTTAGGGGTCTTATGTTCTATTACGGGCTGGATTTTCACGATCTAGCCCCGGATTCCCTTCTTCACATCTCGTCATTTATTGTCGTTTGTGAGGCCTTCCTCCGCATTACCCCTCACTTCGGCTGTGGCTCAAGACCATCGATGTGAAGCCGAAGATGGTCGAGGGGCAGTACGCAGCGTGCGGAGGTGCTCTAATAAGCAAAATTGCTGATGCTCCATGGCCAAAGGGTTCCTTTCCAGAGGTGTCTGGATTGTGGCAACGGGAGTGGTTTTACGTCACAACCCCCCGAAGTGCCAAGTGGGTAGCTGCCCCCACTTTTCGCTCGGGCCCTCCACCACAACTGATGTCATGGATCGGCAGGGGGCTGAGCTGGGGTCCAGCCAAGGACGTGCCAATACTGCAGAGCCGTATCCGAGATATCTTCGAGGGAGATTTCAGTCTGGTTGTGGTAATGCAAGTTATGCTGGTTCGTCGAGTCCAGCCTTGCAAACGCCGGCCCCTCCGCATGTGGGAATTCAACCCGGAAGGACCGCACACTATTCAGAATTTCCTCGGCATGATGCACGAGGAGATGTACAAATCATTCTTTGGACCCCAAATAGAGTGTCCGGACACTACCGAGGACGTGGGCCTGAGCTGCAACCGCCCCGCTGCCCAAGTAAGTAATCCCATGGCCGAACACACTGTCCTTTTATTTATCATGACATCATTCTGAAGAATCGCTCTTTAACCAGGACTGGATAACAAAGGCGAAGATGATCTGGTGTTCGGCCCCCCTTCCTGAAGGCTTGGACAATCCGGTGCTGGAAAAGATGCTCGCGCCAGCACCTTGTCTAGTGCCCTCAAAGGAAGATGAAGGGGGGAATAAAGAGGGCGAAAACGGGCCTCCATCGCTACCTATTCCACTCAAGGGAATGAGCGCCTCCGCGAGGGAGGATAACCAAGGGGAAGAATCTAACATTCTCTCTCCCCGGGGAAGGAAGAGGACTACCTCTGAAGATCCGGAAACTAAGGTTTCCAAACGGGAGAAGAAATCTCCGCTAGAGGGTCCTACCTTGGTGGGTATTCTTGCCGCACAATGTCCGCGCGGGGATCAGCCCTCTACCGAGCTGTAAGTAATCAAAAAGTACTTAATAGTGAAGATATCCTACCTTATTTCTGAAGACAATAACCAATGCTTGTGAATTGTAGTCCGGATCGCAGCCCTTCTCGACAGAGTTCATCTTCGCGGGATCTTCTTTCGGAGATGATGGAGAGCGAAACGCCTCCCCCAGACTCCCCAGCTCAAGAAGCGGGCGACCTTGAAGTTTCGTCGTGAAGGGTATCTCCGGATCCAATATCGCCAGAGGATAACCCTTTGGCTGCCTGGCATCCCCAGTATCAGGTTCCTAAGGAGAGCGACAGCAAGGTTCTGTACTGTGTGCAGTCGGACATGCTGAAGGATCTTCTGGGGAAAGCTGTCGTCTCGGAAGCGCATCATACGCTAATGGGTACGGTAATTGAAAGGATTTCATCCGTCGAAAGTGGTTTGCACGAAGCTTTTATGAGTCTGCTGAAAGGCTTCGAGGTACGTAAAATAATGTATGCCTTTAATAGTACCGCATACGTTAGGTATGCCCATGCAGATAGTAGCCCCTGAGACTCTGGTTGCCGTCGAGAACGGCGGCAAACAGAGGATCATAGTCCCAGGTAATAAGCAGACCGCCTTTATGTGCAGGTGGTTGAAGCTCCGATGGCTAGCCGGACTGATGAGTTTGCCAAACTAAAGCAGCAACTGGATGTGGCAGATGCCGACATCGTGCTTGTCAACAAGCGGCTTGACGAGGCACAGGGTGAGTGATTTTTCTGGTGATCGTCACATAATAAGAGCAGCATGATGCCAGTATCTTTAATATGTTGTGACTGCAGATGGAGCGGGCACCGTGGAGACCCTTCGGGCGAAGCTTGCCCAAGCCAAGGAGCAAGCAAGGAGTAGCAATGCGGCCACTTTACAGACGGTCGAAGAGTTAAGGGCCGAACATGCCGCGCATTGCGAGAGCAAAGAAAAACTTGCCAAGATGTCCATGGAGTTAAAAGATGCTGCTGACCGTTACCGGCTTCTTGAAGAGGAAAACTGGGCGAAGGAGACGGACCTAGAGAAGGCCCGAGTGGCTGCCAAGGAAGCCCTCTCCAAAATTAGAGCGACAAAGGAGGACCTGAATCAAGCTACAGATATCGTGTCTGGGAAGCCCTTCTTGTTGCGGACTAAGTTCGGAGATCCGAAGTATGCCCCTCTGGACTGGCTATGTAGTTCTGCGGACGCGTACATGGATTTGGCTGCAAGTGCTGCTGATGTAGCCGAGTACTTGAAGGATCAGAAAGGTCCCGAAGTGGAAAAGCTGTTCTGGTCACAGTTTCACGCTCCAGTCCGTCCGCTGCTACTGAATGAGCGATTGACCGGTTGGGCCGAGCTCCATAGGTTGTCCGGACCTGCCATGTGGTCCATTGTGGATCACCTGTGGCCGGGAGGGCTAAGGCTGAGTAGCTATTTTAGCTTAGTGCAACAATTCCTTGAAGTTGTGCCACGCATCGATGCTGTAAAGAGATCAGCGTGCATAGAGGGTGCGCGGATGGCCCTTGCCCGTGTCAAAACGTACTGGGCGGAGATGGAGGCCACCACTGTTGCGGCACAGGGTTCGGCCATAGGCCGAGTGGCTACCGAGCACTACTTTGAAGAAGTTCTTGAAGGTGCTCGTTTGATAGAGGCTCAGTGCTCGAAGAATATTATGTTTAAGTGACATGTATTCCCATTGTAAGAACAATGTTTTGTTGAATTTATCAAGGATATATTTATACTTTTGCCCAAAAGTACTATGATGCCTCCTGTGCGGCCGTTTATGTATATATGTATATAACCTGAAAGATGGCAGTCGCCGGCTTCAGCCCCCACGCATATAATGCGGGGGTGTTCGCAGAAGACGCATGTTCACACTTGATCCAACGTCTTGGTCCATTAAGGAGGTGATAGTGCAACGAACTAGGTAACCAGACTATAATGTTTTAACACTTTCACTTAGCTAGAGGAGTTTGACAGTGGGGCTACTATATAGCCCCTGGTGGCTCCACGCTCATCCGGATTCAGGGCGCGTACATGCCTAGCCGGGAAACGGCCCTTCGTTATGGTGGAGGAATCCCGAAGATTTCGCTAGGTCATCGAGTGGTTGACCAGTCTCACGCTATATCATGACAGTCAATTTTCGGCTTTCTCTATTGAGGTGCTCGTCCGGATGAACCAGGGCACAATCGCAGTAGTTCTCCTGGTGCCGCCTTAGCTGATAGAGCGAAACGTAAGGCAGCAAAACACAGGAGCCGGGCAAACCCAACATTGGACCAAATACATGATTCGGAGCTGATGCATATAAGGCCAAACTCGCGACGCCAAACACTGCCTAAGGTATTCGGTCTTTATGATGTAAACCGGGCCTAAACAGTGCCCTTTGTAATAAGCCCCTGGTGTCCAGGTACGTGCAATATTCTGACGTGGCCACATGCCAATATGTCAGCATCCTTCTCAATTGTACCAAGAATCCGAGGGATGTGCATCAACAAGAGACAGTAAAAAAGGTTTACGCATGGTCTTAATCTAAAAAGAATCCTTGGAGCGGGTCCCTGTTGCACATCTGCGCCTGTGTCTCCGTTGTGCCGTATTCTGGATGGGTGTAGCACGATGGTCATCTGAAAAAGAAAGGAACTTAACTGAAAAGTTGTCGTGCAAAAGGTAGGTTATACTAAATAAACCATGTACAGTTCAAAATGAATAAAGTTGAGCCTAATTGTCACTTGTTTGCTCGCGTTGAGCCCCTTGCATTGTAGTAGGGGTATAGCCATCAAACCTGTATCAATTACATATAGCTGCACCGGACTCATCCAACTGCGTCCATGGTCTTAACGACATGTCAGATGCTTTAGTTGGTGAGGCCGTTTAGTGTGCAGCTGCCAAGGCAGCCGCACGGTCTTCCGCATGCAAGGAGCACTCAATATTTCCATTTACTGTAATGATGCCACGTGGACTGGGCATCTTAAGCATGAGAGAAGCGTAATGCGGTATTGCATTAAAGTGAGCGACAGCTTCGCGTCCGAGTAGTGCTTGATAGCCACTTTGGAACGGAGCGATGTGGAACATTAAACTTTCGCTGTGGAAGTTATCGGGAAAGCCGAATATAACCTCTAGTAGCAGCGAGCACGTGCAATGGGCCTCTGGGCCTGGCGTTACTCCTTTAAAGGTAGTATTGCTGCGGCTAATTTTTGTTGGGTCTATCTCCATTTTGCGGACTGTGTCCTGATATATCAGGTTTAAACTGCTACCGCCGTCCATCAGGACTTGTGTGAAGTGGTATCCGTCAATTATTGGGTCTAATACCAAGGCAGCCCATCCTGCACGTCGGATACTTGCTGAGTAATCCCGATGATCAAAGGTGATCGGTTGGGACGACCAGTGGCAGAACTCCATGGTGATAGGCCCTGGGGCATGTGTCTCTAGGAGTGCCGCTTTGTTTCTCGCCTTTGTCACGTGTAACACATTTACTGATTTGACTTCTGGTGGGAATTTATTCTGTTCCCCCATGCTTTGCTTGCGAGGCTCGTCCTCGTCTTCGCTTGGTGTATCCTGCCCCTTATGTTTGGCGTTGAGCTTGCCGGACTGCTTGAAGACCCAACATTCTTTATGGGTATGATTTGCAGGTTTATCGCGGGTGCTGTGGATCTGGCATATTTTATCCAGAATCTTGTTTAGGCTGGACAGTTCCTCTCTGTTGCCTTTGGAGGGAAGCTTTTGTTGACCTGGCCGAGAGCTTCTAAATTCGGAGTTTACCGCCGTGCTCTTTGGGCCCTCTTCTTTATTCCGGCGCTTGTTTCTGCTGCGTCGTGGTTTCCCGTTTTCGTCCCTGACTTCGGATGTACTTGGGTTGCTGGTGCTGCATTGGGCTAACCAGCTGTCCTCGCCCACGCAAAAGCGGGTCATGAGGCTTGTTAATGCTGCCATTGTTCTCGGCTTTTCTTGGCCGAGGTGTCTGGCAAGCCATTCGTCTCGAATGTTGTGCTTAAAAGCTGCTAAGGCTTCGGCGTCCGGGCAGTCGACTATTTGGTTCTTTTTAGTGAGGAACCTGTTCCAAAGCTTTCGGGCTGACTCTCCGGGTTGTTGAGTTATATGACTCAAATTGTCCGCATTCGGTGGTCGGACATAGGTCCCTTGAAAATTTGCCTGAAAAGCGTCTTCGAGCTCTTCCCAGCTTCCAATGGAGTTTTCGGGGAGGCTTTTAAGCCAGTGTCGAGCTGGCCCTTTGAGCTTAAGGGGTAAGTACTTGATGGCATGGAGATCGTCTCCTCGAGCCATATGGATATGGAGGATGTAGTCCTCAATCCAGACCCCAGGGTCTGTCGTTCCGTCGTACACCTCTATGTTTACGGGTTTGAATCCCTCTGGAAATTCGTGGTCCAGCACCTCATCGGTGAAACATAGGGGGTGTGCGGCACCCCTGTATTTGGGTGTACCATGGTGTTGGGATGTTGTGTTGCATTGCATGCTGGAGCGCGCTTGCGTGGCCCGTAGATGGATCTGGTTGCGCCGTCCTTTTGATGCGAGCCCTCATGCAGATCGCGTACTAGCTTATGTGCGGCATCGTTTGCCGCTCTATGTTGGCCACGAGGTCGTCTATCCGACCGGATGGCCATTTTGTTTTTTGATTGTGGGGGATCTAAGGCCTCCTCAGCGAATTCAGGTAGCAACTTTCGCTTCGGGTAGCTCTTGGTGTGGCGATTACTGCCGTACTTTGCTTTAGTGTTGAGTACTTCACTCCATCTGATTCTGAGTGTGTCTTGTGTAGCCCTGAGCCTTTACTTCTGCTTTTTTAGACTCCTTGCAGTGGCAACAAGCCTTTTATGGGTATTCTGTTGCTCCGGGTGCCTATCCGGTGTGATGTTATCCGGACTGTTATCTTCGCCGGAGTGGGTTGTCCGGTTTGATTCTCCGTGTTGCTGTGGTCGGACGATGGTTCAATGCCGTGTTTGTCATCCGCTGGCTCGCCTTGCTCTATCGCTGGGTTTATATGATCGCTGCTTCTACCGAGGCGGGATTTGGAGCGGCGTTACGCCGCCGCTTTGACTGCTTCTCGAGGGAACAACCCTTCGCTGCGTCCTTCCGTTTTTCGTCGTTGTTTTCTTTGGGTGTGTCCACCATGTATACATCATGTGATGAAGTGGGCGTCTAGTGCCCTGTGGGCAGTGGTTCCTGTTCGTCTCCTGCATCGTCGTCCATACCGTCGATGCCTTCGGAGTCGAAGTTGAGCATGTCGGTCAAATGGTCGACAGTGGCTACTAAGTGGGTGGTGGGTGGGCGGCGAATTTCTTTGTCATCCGCATCCAAATTCTGCCGGACATGGTTCGGCCAGGGCTCTCCTGACATGGAGAGAGACCTTAATGAGTTCAGTAAGTCACCGAAGGGCGAGTGTTGAAAGATATCCGCGGAGGTGAACTCCATGATCGGCGCCTAGTCAGATTCGATAGGCACGGGCGCAGGCGGTTCGGAGTCCGTGGCCGGGGAAGAATCCGGCAGTTCGGCGTTACGGCTCCCGTGAAGGGTAAGGTCGATACTCGGCTCGATCGCCGCTGAGAATACGACCTCCGTGTCAGGGTCTATCCACCCGTCCATGGATGGCGCAATTGGCTCCAAATTGAGGGTCGGAGCGGTTGTCGGTGCGGTCTCCTGAACACTGTCCGATGGTAGAGCTAAATCATGCTCATCGTGACCGTGCGGCACACTCGGCAGGGGCTCGAATCCATCGAAGATCAAGTCTCCGCGGATGTAGGCCGTGTAGTTTAAGCATCCAAACCTGACCTGGTGGCCAGGGGCGTAACTCTCGATCTGCTCCAGATGGCCAAGCGAGTTGGCCCGTGGTGCGAAGCCGCCGAATACAAAGATCTGTCCGGGGAGCACCCTGGAATGCATCGCTATCGATGATCGAAGGAGCCATCAAGACTAACGGTGACGACATAGAGGAACTCTCAAAGAAAGCACCAATGTCGGTGTCAAAACCGGCGGATCTCGGGTAGGGGGTCCTGAACTATGCGTCTAAGGCGGATGGTAACAGGAGGCAGGGGACACGATGTTTTACCCAGGTTCGGGCCCTCTTGATGGAGGTAAAACCCTATGTCCTGCTTGATTATTCTTGATAATATGAGTAGTACAAGAGTTGATCTACCTCGAGATCAGAGAGGCTAAACCCTAGAAGCTAGCCTATGGTACAATTGTATGTTGTCCTACGGACTAAAACCCTCCGGTTTATATAGACACCTTAGGGGGCTAGGGTTACACAAGGTCGGTTACAAAGGAGGAGATATACATATCTGTATTGCCTAGCTTGCCTTCCACGCCAAGTAGAGTCCCATCCGGACACTGGACAAAGTCTTCCATCTCGTATCTTCATAGTCCAACAGTCCGTCCAAAGGATATAGTCCGGCTGTCCGAAGACCCCCTAATCCAGGACTCCCTCAGTCCGCACGCTTAATGTTCGATGACGATTGGTATTATGAGTTTATGTGTTTTGATGTATCAAAGATAGTTTAGAGTCCCGGATGTGATCACGGACATGACGAGGAGTCTCGAAATGGTCGAGACATAAAGATTGATATATTGGAAGGCTATGTTTGGACATCGGAATGGTTCCGGATGAGTTCGGGCATTTACCGGAGTACCGGGGGTTTATCGGAACCCCTCGGGGAGTCAATGGGCCTTATTGGTACTTAGTGGGAGAGAGAGGAGGAGGCGGCCAGGTGGAGGGCGCGCCCCCCCAAGCCCAATCCGAATTGGGTGGGGGACCACCCCCCTTTCCTTCCCTCTCTCTCCCTCTTCCTTCTTCTCCTACTCCTACTAGGAAGGGCGGAAACCTACTCCTACTAGGAGTAGGACTCCCCCCTTGGGCGCGCCCTATGAGGGCCGGCCCTCCCCTCCTCCAGTCCTTTTTATACGGGGGAGGGGGCACCCCATAAACACACAAGTTGATTGTTTAGCCGTGTGCGGTGCCCCCCTCCATAGAATTCCACCTCGGTCATATTGTTATTGTGCTTAAGCAAAGCCTTGCGTTGGTAACTTCATCATCACCGTCATCACGCCGTCGTGCTGACGAAACTCTCCCTCGGCCTCAGCTGGATCAAGAGTACGAGGGACGTCACCGAGCTGAACGTGTGCAGATCGCGGAGGCGTCGTGCGTTTGGTACTTGGTCGGTTGGATTGCGAAGACGTTCGACTACATCAGCCGCGTTTCATAACGCTTCCGCTTTCGGTCTACGAGGGTACATAGACATACTCTTCCTCTCTCGTTGCTATACATCTCCTAGATAGATCTTGCGTGATCGTAGGAATTTTTTTGAAATACTTCGTTCCCCAACATCGGCGGTAGGTATTTCCCTCAGTAAAGAAGACAAGGTTATCGAACCAGTAGGAGTACCAAGCAACACAATGTAAACATCCCATGCACACAAATAACAACCACTCGCAACCCGATGTGTTAAAGGGGTTGTCAATCCCTTTCGGGTAACGGTGCCATAAATTGGTGTGTCGACGGGAGAAAGTTGTAATAGATTGAATAAATAGATCGCAAATAAAATAAAGTGCAGCAAAGTATTTTTGTATTTTTGGATTAATAGATCTAAAAATAAATGCAAAGGAAAAGTAGATCGCAAAGGCAAATATATGAGAAAGAGACCCTGGGGCCGTAGGTTTCACTAGTGGCTTCTCTCGAGAAAAATAGCAAAGGGTGGGTGAACAAATTACTATCGGGAAACTTACAAAACTTCAAATAATCATGATGATATCCAGGCAATGATCATTACATAGGCATCACGTCCAAGATTAGTAGACCGACTCCTGCCTGCATCTACTACTATTACTCCACACATCGATCGCTATCCAGCATGCATCTAGTGTAGTAAGTTCATGGAGAAACGGAGTAATGCAATAAGAACGATGACATGATGTAGACAAGATCTATCTATGTAGAGATAGACCCCATCGTTTTATCCTTAGTAGTGATTGCTCTCTGACTATAGTGCCAGAAAAGCTCCTGTCTGCTAGGACTACGTCGGTATTTCCCCAAAGAGGAAGGGATGATGCAGCATAGCGACGGTAGGTATTTCCCTCAGTGAAGAAACCAAGGTTATTGAACCAGTAGGAGAACCAAGCAACACAACATAAACAACACCTCACAACCCGACGTGTTAAAGGGGTTGTCAATCCCTTTCGGGTAACGATGCCAGAAAATTGTAGTAGATTGAAATAATAGATCGCGAATAAAATAAAGTGCAGCAAAGTATTTTTGTATTTTTGTTTTAACAGATCTGAATAAAAATGCAAAGGAAAAGTGGATCGCAAGCAAATATATGAGGAAGAAGACCCCGGGGCCGTAGGTTTCACTAGTGGCTTCTCTCGAGAAAAATAGCAAACGGTGGTAAAAAATTTACTGTTGGGCAACTGATAGAACCTCAAATAATTATGACGATATCCAGGCAATGATCATTACATAGGCATCGCGTCCAAATTAGTAGACCGACTCCTGCCTGCACCTACTACTATTACTCCACACATCGACCGCTATCCAGCATGCATCGACTGTATTAAGTTCATGGGAAAACAGAGTAATGCAATAAGAACGATGATATGATGTAGACAAGATCCGTTTATCTATTGCGTAGATATAGATCCCATCTTTTTATCCTTAGTGGCAGCAATACATTCTTGTCGGTTCCCTTTCTGTCACTGGGATCAAGCACCGTGAGATTGAACCCACTACCGGGCACCTTTTCCCATTGCAAGATAAATAGATCAAGTGGGCCAAACAAAACCCAAATATCAGAGAAGAAATACGAGGCTATAAGAGATCATTCATATAAGAGATCAAAGAAACTCAAATAACTTTCATGGATATAAAAGGATATGACTGATCATAAACTCAAAGTTCATCAGATCCCAACAAACACACCGCAAAAAGAGTTACATCATATGGATCTCCAAGAGACCATTGTATTGAGAATCAAGAGAGAGAGAGATGAAGGCATCTAGCTACTAACTACAGACACGAAGGTCTACAAAGAACTACTCACGCATCATCGAGAGGAACCAATGGAGGTGGTGAACCACATCTGAGATGGTGTCTCGATTGGATCTAGTGGTTGTGGACTCAGCGGCGGATGGATGAATATTTCATTGACTCCCCTAGGGTTTTGGGAATATTCGGGTATTTATAGAGCAAAGAGGCGGTCCGAGGGGTACCCGAGGTGGGCACAACCCACCAGGGCACGCCTGGGCCTCCGAGCGCCCTGGTGCGTTGTCCCCTCCTCGAGACTCCCCCAGGTACAACCAGGGCCCAACATGTTCTTTTTGGTCCATAAAAAATCTCCGTAAAGTTTCGTGGCATTTGGACTCCGTCCGATATTGATTTTCTATGATGTAAAAAACATGGAAAAAACAGGAATGGGCACTTGGCACTATGTCAATAGGTTAGTACTGTAAAATGATATAAAATGACTATAAAATGATTATAAAACATCCAAGATTGATAATATAACAGCATGGAACAATAAAAAATTATAGATATGTTGGAGACGTATCAGCATCCCCAAGCTTAACTCCTACTCGTCCTCGAGTAGGTAAGTGGTAAAAACAGAATTTTTGATGTGGAGTGCTGTTTAGCATGTCATATCGTATTCTTTTCTTTATATCATGGACAATTGGACTTTTTATGTGATTCAAAGCAATAGTCTAGTTTTGACATGATGATTTAGATACTCAAGCACATCAACAAGCAACCATGTCTTTCAAAATATCAATGCTAAAATAAGTTATCCCTACAAAATCATATAGTCTTGTCATGCTCTGTCTTCTTAACACAAAGTATTTATCATGCACAACCCCGATGACAAGCCGAGCAATTGGTTCATACTTTTTAACACGCTTCAGCTTTTTCAACTCTTACGCAATACATGAGCACAAGCCATGTGAGGGAGTCCTGGATTAGGGGGTCTCCGGACAGCCGGACTATATCCTTTGGCCGGACTGTTGGACTATGAAGATACAAGATTGAAGACTCCGTCTCGTCTCCGGAGGGGACTCTACTTGGCGTGGAAGACAAGCTAGGTAGTACGGATATGGATATCTCCTCCTTTGTAACTGACCTTGTGTAACCCTAACCCTCTCCGGTGTCTATATAAACCGGAAGGGTTTTAGTCCGTAGGACATAATAAAAACATACAATCATACCATAGGCTAGCTTCTAGGGTTTAGCCTCTCTGATCTCGTGGTAGATCTACTCTTGTACTATCCATATCATCAATATCAATCAAGCAGGACGTAGGGTTTTACCTCCATCAAGAGGGCCCGAACCTGGGTAAAACTTTGTGTCCCCCGCCTCCTGTTACCATCCGCCTTAGACGCACAGTTTGGGACCCCCTACCCGAGATCCGCCGGTTTTGACACCGACATTGGTGCTTTCATTGAAAGTTCCTCTGTGTCGTCGCTGTTAGGCTTGATGGCTCCTTCTATCATCGTTAGCGATGCAGTCCAGGGTGAGACTTTCCTCCCCGGACAGATTTTTGTATTCGGCGGCTTTGCACTGCGGGCTAATTCGCTTGGCCATCTGGAGCAGATTGAAAGCTACGCCCCTGGCCATCAGGTCAGGTTTGGAAGCTTAAGCTACACGGCCGATATCCGCGGAGACTTGATCTTCGACGGATTCAAGCCTCTACCTTGTGCGTCATGCGGTCATGATGAGTATGATTTAGCTCTACCATCCGACAGTGTTTAGGAGATCGCACCGGCAGCCGCTCCGACCCTCAATTCAGAGCCAGTTGCGCCATCCATGGTCAGGTGGATGAACCCCGCCACGGAGGCCTTACCCTCATCGGTGATCGAGCCGAACATCGACCTTACTCTGTGATACGTCTCCAACGTATCTATAATTTTTGATTGCTCCATGCTATATTATCTACTGTTTTGGGCAATATTGGGCTTTATTTTCCACTTTTATATTATTTTTGGGACTAACCTATTAACCGGAGGCCCAGCCCAGATTTGCTGTTTTATGCCTATTTCAGTGTTTCGAGGAAAGGGAATAGCAAACGGAGTCAAAACGGAACGAAATCAACTGGAGAAGTTAATTTTTGGAAGGAAACCTACCGGATAGACATGGCCCTACGTCAGAAGATGAAGGAGGTGCTCACGAGGGTAGGGGGCGCGCCCACCCCCCTAGGGCGTGCCCCCTGCCTTGTGGCCCCCCTTCGGTCCACCGACGTACCCCTTGCACCCATATATACCTATGTATCGTAAAACTTCTAGAATGAACAATAGATCGGGAGTTCTGCCGCCAGGAGCCTCCGTAGCCACCGAAAACCAATCTAGACCCGTTCCGGCATCCTGCCGGAGGGGGCAATCCTTCCCCGGTGGCCATGTTCATCATCCCGGTGCTCTCCATGACGAGGAGGGAGTAGTTCTTCCTTGGGGATGAGGGTATGTACCAGTAGCTATGTGTTTGATCTCTCTCTCTCTCGTGTTCTTGAGATGGTACGATCTTGATGTATCACGAGCTTTGCTATTATATTTGGATCCTATGATGTTTCTTCCCCCCTCTTCCTCAGGTCCAGCAATTTATTTGAGAATTTTATGAGTTCCATAAGTATACGTTTGATCTAGTTTACTACAGACTGTTCTTTTTTTGACAGATTCTGTTTTTCATGTGTTGTTTGCTCATTCTTTATTTATATTGGTGTTAAACCTACTGTATTCCAACTTCTATATGGTTTATAAACTATTTTACTAGCCATAGATTCATTAAAATAAGCTTTGCTATTATATTTGGATCCTATGATGTTTCTTCCCCCCTCTTCCTCAGGTCCAGCAATTTATTTGAGAATTTTATGAGTTCCATAAGTATACGTTTGATCTAGTTTACTACAGACTGTTCTGTTTTTGACAGATTCTGTTTTTCATGTGTTGTTTGCTTATTTTAATGAATCTATGGCTAGTAAAATAGTTTATAAACCATATAGAAGTTGGAATACAATAGGTTTAACACCAATATAAATAAAGAATGAGTTCATTACAGTACCTTGAAGTGGTGATTTATTTTCTTATACTAACGGAGCTTACGAGTTTTCTGTTGTGAAGTTTTCAAGTTTTGGGTAAAGATTCGATGGACTATGGAATAAGGAGTGGCAAGAGCCTAAGATTGGGGATGCCCAAGGCACCCCAGATAATATCTCAAGAAGTCTCAAGCGTCTAAGCTTGGGGATTCTCCGGTTGGCATCCCACCTTTCTTCTTCAACAACTATCGGTTAGTATCGATTGATCCTAAATTTTTGCTTCTTCACATGATGTTTGCTATTTTTAGAATGTCATATTATTTTGCTTTGCTTGCTGTTTGAATAGAATACCAAGATCTGAAATTATTAAATGTTAGAGAGTCTTCACATAGTTGCATAATTATTCAACTACTCATTGATCTTCACTTATATCTTTCAGAGTAGTTTGTTGTTTGCTCTAGTGCTTCACTTATATCTTTTTAGAGCATGGTGGTAGTTTTATTTTGAAGAAATAGATGAACTCTCATGCTTCACTTAGATTATTTTGAGAGTTTTAAATAGCATGGTAATTTGCTTAAATAATCCTAATATGCTAGGTATTCAAGAATAATAAAATTCTCTTATGAGTGTGTTGAATACTATGAGAAGTTTGATACTTGATAATTGTTTTGAGATATGGAGATGGTGATATTAGAGTCATGCTAGTTGAGTAGTTGTGAATTTGAGAGATACTTGTGTTGAAGTTTGTGATTCCCGTAGCATGCACGTATGGTGAACCGTTATGTGATGAAGTTGGAGCATGATTTATTTATTGATTGCCTTCCTTATGAGTGGCGGTCGGGGACGAGCGATGGTCTTTTCCTACCAATCTATCCCCCTAGGAGCATGCGCGTAATACTTTGCTTTGATAACTTGTAGATTTTTGCAATAAGTATATGAGTTCTTTATGACTAATGTTGAGTCCATGGATTATACGCACTCTCACCCTTCCACCCTTGCTAGCCTCTCTAGTACTGCGCACCTTTCGCCGGTACCATAAACCCACCATTTACCTTCCTCAAAACAGCCACCATACCTACCTATTATGGCATTTCCATAGCCATTCCGAGATATATTGCCATGCAACTTTCCACCGTTCCGTTTATTATGACACGCTTCATCATTGTCATATTGCTTTGCATGATCATGTAGTTGACATCGTATTTGGGCAAAGCCACCATTCATAATTATTTCATACATGTCACTCATGAGTCATTGCACATCCCGGCACATCGCCGGAGGCATTCATATAGAGTCATATCTTGTTCTAAGTATCGAGTTGTAATTCTTGAGTTGTAAGTAAATAAAAGTGTGATGATCATCATTATTAGAGCATTGTCCCAGTGAGGAAAGGATGATGGAGACTATGATTCCCCCACAAGTCGGGATGAGACTCCGGACGAAAAATAAATAAAAGAGGCCAAAGAAGCCCAAATAAAAAAAGAAAGAAGAGAGGCCAAAGAAGCCCAAATAAAAAAAATAGAAAGAAAAGAGGCCATAAAAAAGAGAAAAGGCCCAAATAAAAAATAAAAAAATGAGAGAAAAAGAGAGAAGGGACAATGCTACTATCCTTTTACCACACTTGTGCTTCAAAGTAGCACCATGATCTTCATGATAGAGAGTCTCTCGTTATGTCACTTTCATATACTAGTGGGAATCTTCCATTATAGAACATGGCTTGTATATTCCAATGATGGGCTTCCTCAAAATGCCCTAGGTCTTCGTGAGCAAGCTAGTTGGATGCACACCCACTAGTTTCTTTTGTTGAGCTTTCATTTACTTATAGCTCTAGTGCATCCGTTGCATGGCAATCCCTACTCACTGATATCTATTGATGGGCATCTCCATAGCCCGTTGATACGCCTAGTCGATGTGAGACTATCTTCTCCCTTTTTGTCTTCTCCACAACCACCATTCTGTTCCACCTATAGTGCTATGTCCATGGCTCACGCTCATGTATTGCGTGAAGATTGAAAAAGTTTGAGAACATCAAAAGTATGAAACAATTGCTTGGCTTGTCCTCGGGGTTGTGCATGATTTAAATATTTTGTGTGGTGAAGATAGAGCATAGCCAGACTATATGATTTTGTAGGGATAGCTTTCTTTGGCCATGTTATTTTGAGAAGACATAATTGCTTAGTTAGTATGCTTGAATTATTATTGTTTTCATGTCAATATGAACTTTTGTCTTGAATCTTATGGATCTGAATATTCATACCACAATTAAGAAGAATTACATGGAAATTATGCCAACTAGCATTCCACATCAAAAATTATCTTTTTTATCATTTACCTACTCGAGGACAAGTAGGAATTAAGCTTGGGGATGCTTGATACGTCTCCAACGTATCTATAATTTTTGATTGCTCCATGCTATATTATCTACTGTTTTGGGCAATATTGGGCTTTATTTTCCACTTTTATATTATTTTTGGGACTAACCTATTAACCAGAGGCCCAGCCCAGATTTGTTGTTTTATGCCTATTTTAGTGTTTCGAGGAAAAGGAATATCAAACAGAGTCAAAACGGAACGAAATCAACTGGAGAAGTTATTTTTGGAAGGAAAGCTACCGGATAGAGTTGGACCCTACGTCAGAAGATGAAGGAGGTGCTCACGAGGGTAGGGGGCGCGCCCACCCCCCTGGGGCACGCCCCCTGCCTTGTGGCCCCCCCTTCGGTCCACCGACGTACCCCTTGCACCCATATATACCTACGAATCGTAAAACTTCCAGAACGAACAATAGATCGGGAGTTCTGCCGCCAGAAGCCTCCATAGCCATTGAAAACAAATCTAGACCCGTTCCGGCACCCTGCCGGAGGGGGCAATCCTTCCCCGGTGGCCATCTTCATCATCCCGGTGCTCTCCATGATGAGGAGGGAGTAGTTCTTCCTCGGGGTTGAGGGTATGTACCAGTAGCTATGTGTTTGATCTCTCTCTCTCTCTCTCTCGTGTTCTTGAGATGGTATGATCTTGATGTATCGCGAGCTTTGCTATTATATTTGGATCCTATGATGTTTCTTCCCCCCTCTACTCTCTTGTAATGAATTGAGTTTCCCCTTTGGAGTTATCTTATTGGATTGAGTCTTTAAAGATTTGAGAACACTTGATGTATGTCTTGCGTGGGATACCTGTGGTGACAATGGGGTATTCTATGATCCACTTGATGTATGTTTTGGTGATCAACTTGCGGGTTCCGTGACCTTGGGAACCTATGCATAGGGGTTGGCACACGTTTTCGTCGTGATTCTCCGGTAGAACTTTGGGAACTCTTTGAGATTCTATGTGTTGGTTGAATAGATGAATCTGAGATTGTGTGATGCATATCGTATAATCATGCCCACGGATACTTGAGGTGACATTGGAGTATCTAGGTGACATTAGGGTTTTGGTTGATTTGTGTCTTAAGGTGTTATTCTAGTACAAACTCTAGGGTTGTTTGTGACACTTGTAGGAATAGCCCAACGGATTGATTGGAAATAATAACTTTGAGGTGGTTTCATACCCTACCATAATCTCTTCGTTCGTTCTCCGCTATTAGTGACTTTGGAGTGACTATTTGTTGCATGTTGAGGGATAGTTATGTGATCCAATTATGTTAGTATTGTTGAGAGAACTTACACTAGCGAAAGTATGAACCCTAGGCCTTATTTCCACACATTGCAATACCATTTATGCTCACTTTTATCATTCGTTACCTTGCTGTTTTTATAATTTCAGATTACAAATACCTTTATCTACTATCCATATTGCACTTGTATCACCATCTCTTCGCCGAACTAGTGCACCTATACAAGTTACCATTGTATTGGGTGTGTTGGGGACACAAGAGAATCTTTGTTATTTGGTTGTAGGGTTGCTTGAGAGAGACCATCTTCATCCTACGCCTCCTACGGATTGATAAACCTTAGGTCATCCACTTGAGGGAAATTTGCTACTGTCCTACAAACCTCTGCACTTGGAGGCCCAACAACGTCTACAAGAAGAAGGTTGTGTAGTAGACATCACTCTGCACAAGAGCCGTGTTGACAAATTGCCGGATCTCTCTCCGGCCACGGACTCCGAACCGCCTACGCCTGTTCCTAACGAATCCGATTGGGCTCCGATCATGGAGTTTACCTCCGCGGATATTTTTCAGCACTCACCCTTTGGCGACATACTGAACTCGTTAAGGTTTCTCTCCTTGTCAGGAGGATCCTGGCCAAACTATGTCCGGCCGGACTGGGATGCGAACGACGAAGTAATTCGCGTCCCACCCACCACCCACTTAGTAGCCACTGTCGATGACTTAACCGACATGCTCGACTTCGACTCCGAATACATCGACGGTATGGACGACGATGCGGGAGACAAAGAGGAACCACTGCCCACAGGGCACTGGAGAGCCACCTCATCATACAATATATACATGGTGGATACACCCAAAGAAGGCAATGGCGACGAGACAACGGCGGATGACCCCTCCAAGAAGGAACCCAAGCGCCGACGTCAGCGGCGCCGCTCTAAGTCCCGCCAAAGCAAAAGTGGTGATACCAGCACAGGAGATAATAACACTCCGGATAGTGTCGAAGATAACAACAATCCCCTCCAGCAAGATTTAGAGCAGGAGGATGGAGGAGCCAGCCCTACTGAGAGAGCGGCAGATGAAGAAGCGGAGAATGATAATTACATGCCCCCTCCGAAGACGAGGCAATCCTCGGCGATGCCGAATTCGCCATGCCAGAGGATCCCGTCGAACAAGAGCCCTTCAAGCGCCGGCTTATAGCCACGGCAAATAGCCTTAAGAAAAAGCAGCAGCAGCTTCAAGCTGATCAAAGATCTGCTAGCTGACAGATGGACCGAAGTCCTCGCGGTCAGGGAATATAAACCCGAGCGCCCCTCCAAGAGTTACCCAAAATGCAGGTTGCTACCCCGACTGGAGGAAGAAGTGTATGACGCGGCTGATCGGCCACCTCATGGCCGCGATAGAGAGGCATTCCAGCCAAAAACTCAGCCTGCACCCCGACGCCATTCAAATAAAAAGGCATGGGGAAATACGCCAGACCTGCGAGACGTATTGGAGGACAAAGCAAAACATGCAAGATCAATCTACGGATCACGAGGGCGCGCCACTATACGAGACAATAAATGTCACGCCAAATACAGTAAAAGTCAATCCGGCCGGGCTGAACACAGCGGGCAAGACCCATTCGAGCTGCATCGCGATATAGCCCAATACAGAGGTGCCGCACACCCCCTATGCTTCACAGATGAAGTAATGGATCATCAAATCCCAGAGGGTTTCAAACCCATAAATATTGAATCATACGATGGCACAACAGATCCTGCGGTATGGATCGAGGATTTCCTCCTCCACATCCACATGGACCACGGCGATGACTTACACACCATCAAATACCTCCCACTAAAGCTCAAAGGACCAGCGCGGCATTGGCTTAACAGCTTGCCAGTAGAGTCCATTAGCCGTTGGGAAGATCTGGAAGCCGCATTCCTCGACAACTTTCAGGGCACTTATGTGCGACCACCAGACGCCGATGACTTGAGCCACATAATTCAGCATCCAGAAGAATCGGCCAGGCAATTCTGGACACGGTTCCTAACAAAGAAAAATCAAATCGTCGACTACCTGCTTGCAGAGGCCCTAGCAGCCTTCAAGCATAACATCCGCGATGATTGGCTTGCCCGGCACCTTGGACAGGAAAAGCCGAAATCTATGGCAGCCCTCACGACACTCATGACCCGCTTTTGTGCAGGAGAAGACAGCTGGCTGGCTCGCAGTAACAACATATAAAAAAAACCATGGTACTTCAGATACCAAGGACGGCAATAGCAGGTCACGTCGCAACAAACATAAGCGCCACATTAACAACGATAATACTGAGGATACGACAGTCAAGCTGGATTCAAAGGCTCTAAACCTGGTCAGCGGAAAAATCCATTTAAAAGAAGCACTCCGGGCCCATCCAGTTTGGACCGCATACTCGATCGCTCGTGTCAAATACACGGTACCCCTGACAAGCCAGCCAACCACACCAACAGGGAATGCTGGGTGTTCAAGCAGGCCGGCAAGTTAATTGCCAAAGATAAATATAAGGGGTCGCACAGCGATGACGAAGAGGAGCCTCGGCAGCCAAACACCGGAGGACAGAAGAGGTTCCCCCCACAAGTGCGGACGGTGAACATGATATACGCAACCCACATCCCCAAGAGGCAGCGGAAGCGTGCGCTCAGGGACGTATATGCGTTGGAGCCAGTCGCCCCAAAGATCAACCCATGGTCCTCCTGCCCAATCACCTTCGATCACAGGGACCACCCCACTAGTATCTGTCACGGCGGATTCACTGCACTGGTCTTAGACCCAATCATTGACGGATTTCACCTCACTCAGGTCCTTATGGATGGCGCCAGCAGCCTGAACCTGCTTTACCAGGACACAGTGCGCAAAATGGGTATAGACCCCTCAAGGATCAAACCCACAAAAACGACCTTTAAAGGCGTCATTCCAGGTGTAGAGGCCCATTGCATAGGCTCAATTACACTGGAAGTGGTCTTCAGATCCCCGGATAACTTCCGAAGCGAAGAAGTAATCTTCGATATAGTCCCGTTCCGCAGTGGCTATCATGCACTGCTCGGGCGAACCGCATTTGCGAGATTCAATGCGGTACCGCATTATCCATACCACAAGCTCAAGATGCCAGGACCCTGGGGGGTCATCACAGTTAATGGAAACACAGAGCGCTCTCTCCGCACGGAGGAGCACACTGCGACCCTCGCAACAGAAGCGCAAAGCAGCCTTTCAAGGCAATCCACCAGTTCGGCATTTCAAGACCCGGACACCTTCAAGCGCGCTCGGAGTAATCGGCAACTAGACCGCCTGGCACGACCTAAGCTCGCGTAGCAATGCGGACCCCACCCCGGCCCAAGCCAAACGGCGAAACTCGTGCCACGCGTACATAATTACGCATTAAAAATACCATGGGCACAGGCGGGGAGGGGGGCATAACTACGGCACGCCTCAATACACGGCTTAAACCACACTAGGGGCTTCCCACTTTATTATTTTTCTATTTCAGGACTTTAATTGCTGGAAACCCTATCCGGCAGCATGATTGCCGAACACATGATGCAACAACCAAGGAGGCAGAAAGCTACGTCACACCACGAAACTCCCAGGTGGATTACGATAACGAGTGAAATATTTGCTTTAATACTATTCCTCAACTTGCCCTTGGAAGGGACATAGTCCTACTTTTTGCTTATCGCACTATCTGTATCATTCTGCTTTAACGCACATTTTTGAATAAACAATGCATTCTTCCTTTTTTATATATACGTGTTCATTAATGACGCCTTGCAACCGTACACTTTGGTACGGCCAATACACCAGGGGCTTAAGTACCACACAATACGGTGTGAGAAGTCCGAACACTTTCACAAGTGCGGCACCCCGAACTTATAGCATTATATGCATCAACTCCGAATCATGTCTTTGGTCAAATGTTGGGTTTGCTCGGCTCCTATGTTTTGGTACCTTATGTTCCGCTCTATCAGCTAAGGTAGCACTAGGAGAACTACTGCGATTGTGCCCCGGTTCTGCTGGGCTAAGCACCTCAGTAGAGAAAGCTAAAACTGACTGTCATGATAAGGCGAGAGACTGGTCGCTGTTCGGCGAGGTTTCGAGTCCCTAAAGACTTATGCCGCTTAGAGCGAGGAGCCGGTCCTGTCCGGCTTAAAGGCGTGTATCGCGCCCCGAATTCGGCCTTCCGAATACCAGGGGCTTCGCTGAAATTTAAAATTATAGAATTCTATGGCTAAGTGAGAGTGATAAAGCATTATTAGTACGGCTGCCTTGTTCGCTATGCTGAGCACCTCCGTCGAAGGACCCAAACATGGGAACAAGAGTGCTCAGGTTTATCCTGAACACCCCAGCACTCGCGGCATGGGGGCAGAAGCCGATGACTAGCCATCTCTCAGATTGGATAAACAGCCAAACAAAAGGTAATATTTTAAATTCAAACAAGCGTTGCATAGCGCATATGAAACAAGTTTTCATCATACAGGATCACACGAGCAAGTTTAATCAAATATTACATCCTTGGAACATTCGTCCGCTACAAGATGGGCACCCTTCAGGACACCCTCATAATAAATTTCGGGGGTTTGATGCTCCTTGCCCTACGGCAGTCCTTCCTTGATCAGCTTCACGGCGTTTAGCTTGGCCCATTGCACCTTCACACGGGCGAAAGCCCGGCGTGCACCTTCAATGCAGATGGACCGCTTGACGACTTCCAGCCGTGGGCAGGCATCCACAAGCCGCCTCACCAGGACGAAGTAGCTGTTCGGAAGGGCGTCGCCAGGCCACAGCCGGACTATAAGGCCCTTCATGGCCTGTTCGGACGCCTTGTGTAGCTCGACCAGCTGCTTCAGCTGGTCGCTCATAGGCACCGGGTGTTCGGTCCCAGTATACTGAGACCAGAACAGCTTCTCCGTTGAGCTTCCCTCCTCAGCCTGGTAAAACTGTGCGGCATCCGACACACTACGCGGCAAATCTGTGAATGCTCCTGGAGAGCTCCGGATTCGGGTAAGTAATAGGTAATTTACTTTCACATGCTTGCTTTGCATATAGAATGCCTTACCCGCCGCTATTTTCTTCATCGTTTCAATCTCCTGGAGGGCCTTTTGGGCTTCAGACTTGGCACTCTTTGCGCTCTCAAGGGCCGCGGCAAGCTCAGACTCTCGCGTCTTCGAGTCAAGCTCCAACGCCTCGTGCTTCGTCACGAGAGCCTGGAGCTCTTGCTGCACCTCGCCCACCCGAGCCTCTTGCCTTTCCCGCTCAGTGCGCTCCTTGGCCGCTTTGTCTTCGGCCTTGGATAGCGCTTGCTTCAGGGTTGCCACCTCGGTCGTGGCCCCTGGCAAATATATGATGATCCTATCATTTTGCAATCACGTCTTATTTTATATATACATATCTATAGACAGGGTATTACTTACCCTTGTTCTCCTCGAGCTGCCTCTTGGCAAGGCCGAGCTCTTCCTTGGACCCCTTGAGGTCCTGCTTCAGTGTGGTGACCTCCGCAGTCAGTGCGGCTGAGGCCAGCAGCGAGGCCTGCATACGCATATTGACATACTTAAATTAGACTCCTGCGATATTGTTTGATCCTCTGTTCGGCTTTTCTTTGTGAACACCGAACAGAGCATCAGGGGCTACTGTCTATGCGGTAATTTTTTTCCTATATTTTAACACATACCTCAAAGCCCGTTAGAAGGATGACACAGGCTTCAGTCAGTCCGCTGAACCTTCTGGACCACCGCACTCATAATAGTGCGGTGCTCCTCGTCGATGGAAGCGCTGCGAAGCGCTCCCAGCAGATTGTCCGGTGCCTCTGGATGGACAGAGGTCACCGGCACAGGCGTCTTGCCCCTCTTAGAAGGAGGCCGCCTGCCTGAGTCCGGAACTGCTGGAGGTTCCGGCGCGGTGTTCGGCTGAGGGCCGAACTCGGGGCCCTCAGGGGCCTTGTCCCCTCGGCTCCCGGAGTCCGGAAGGTCGCCTTGAGGTGCCTCCGGGACTGTCTCCCCTCGACCCGGTGCCTCTTGAGACAACACCTCGGCGTCGTCCGCAGGGCAAGGGGAGGTGGTGGTCAGAAGTGGATCGCTATCCATATCCGACGAGCCAAGGGAGCCGTCCGACGATACATCGATATGGGCTCGTGGCGGCCTGCATAATCATATTCGGCGTTAGGGAAAGCAGTGCGACAAAGGAATGCTATGAGTTACTCTAGTATCCGAGTACTCACGACCTCCCCAGGGGCTTGGCCCTGGGCAACCACTTGTCTTCGCCTTCGGCGGTGGCGGTGGAGCTGTCCGGAAGGAGAGTCCTTCCCTTCCTGGAGCCCTCGCCCCCCCAGTTGGGGCGGCCTTCCTTTTCTTGTCTCCCCAACTGAAGGGGGAGCATCTTCTTCTTCCTCCTCATCTTCGAGGGAGGAGTGTGCCGCAGAGTCATCGGACGATGAGTCCGATAACACTTGGCGTCGGGAACTCTTTCGGGTTCCCTTGGCCTTCTTGGTCTTCTCTGGCACCTTGTAAGGAGCCGGAGTCAGCATCTCCGTCAGGAGAGCGTTTGCTGGGCCTTCGGGCAAGGGAGCCAGACAGTCGATCTGTCCGGCCGTTTCCTGCTAGTCTTGTCAAAGGAACGGGAGCTTAGATCCCGCATAGAGTCAAACTATGAAAAACAAGTATCCTGTAAGAGGTAAAACAACTTACCACGCTGGCTTGGCGCTTCACGCAGAATCCGTGATCCTCGGTAGTAGGAGGAGGAACCTCGGCGCCCTTGAATAGCACCTTCCAGGCATCCTCGTGTGTTGTATCGAAGAGCCTGTTCAGAGTTTGGTGCTGGGCCGGGTCGAACTCCCACAAGTTGAAGGCCGGTTGTTGACACGGGAGGATCCGGCGGATGAGCATGACCTGGACTACGTTGACAAGTTTGAGCTTCTTGTTCACCATGTTTTGAATACATGTTTGGAGTCCGGTCAGCTCTCCCGAACTACCCCTAGACAGGCCCTTCTCTTTCCAGGAGGTGAGCCGCGTGGGGATGCCAGATCGGAACTCGGGGGCCGCTGCCCATGCAGGGCCACGCGGCTCGGTGATGTAGAACCACCCCAATTGCCACCCCTTTATGGTCTCCACGAAGGAGCCCTCGAGCCATGTAACATTGGGAATCTTGCCCACCATGGCGCCTCCGCACTCCGCCTGGCGGCCGCCCACTACCTTCGGCTTGACATTGAAAGTCTTCAGCCATAAGCCGAAGTGGGGCTTGATGCGGAGGAAGGCCTCGCACACGACGATAAACACCGAGATGTTGAGGATGAAGTTCGGGGCTAGATCGTGGAAATCCAAGCTGTAGTAGAACATGAGCCCCTGGACGAATGGGTGGAGAGGGAATCCCAGTCTATGGAGGAAATGGGTAAGGAACACTACCCTCTCATGGGGCCTGGGGGTGGGGATGAGCTGCCCCTCATCTGGGAGCCGGTGCGCGATGTCGTTGGGCAGGTATCTGGCTCTCCTCAGCTTCTTGATGTGTCCCTCCGTGACGGAGGAGACCATCCACCTGCCTCCCACTCCAGAAATGATTGGAGAAGGTCAAGGTGGGAAATGCGGACTTGGGCGCTAGAGCTTGAGTGTGCGAAAATGGATGATCAAAGGAGGAAGAAGGCGTGGATGAAAAGGTGAATCCTTATCCCTTTATATGGGCGGACGAAACTATGCGCCCCCATTAGCCTGGTAAAACTCGCTTGTCCCCAAAGCGCCATAATCGATGGCGCGGTTGGGTTACCCATACCCGTATTGATGAGAATCCCGTAATAAGGGGAGCACGATCTCTGCTTTGACAAGACATGTCAAAAAACTGCCTCGCATTATGTGCGGGGCTAGTTAAAGGAAACAGTTCGAATAATCACCGGGCCATGGCCTAACGTCATATTGCCAAGGAAAGTCAGCAGATTAGATCTGTGGAAATATTGTTCTCTCTACGGTGGAATGTGGAACTTATTTTGTAGGGTCGGACACTATCCTTGTATTCAAATTCTTCCGTGGTGTATTCGGAGGAGGAACCCGCCTTGCAATGCCGAAGACAATACTGCGCGCCGGACTCATCGTCATTGAAGCCTGGTTCAGGGGCTATGGAGGGAGTCCTGGATTAGGGGGTCTCTGGACAGCCGGACTATTGGACTATGAAGATACAAGATTGAAGACTTCGTCTCGTGTACGGAGGGGACTCTACTTGGCGTGGAAGAAAAGCTAGGCAGTACGGATATGGATATCTCCTCCTTTGTAACCGACCTTGTGTAACCCTAACCCTCTCCGGTGTCTATATAAACTGGAAGGGTTTTAGTCCGTAGGACATAACAAAAACATACAATCATACCATAGGCTAGCTTCTAGGGTTTAGCCTCTCTGATCTCGTGGTAGATCTACTCTTGTACTACCCATATCATCAATATTAATCAAGCAGGACGTAGGTTTTACCTCCATCAAGAGGGCCCGAACTTGGGTAAAACTTCGTGTCCCCTGCCTCATGTTACCATCCGCCTTAGACGCACAGTTCGGGACCCCCTACCCGAGATCCGCCTGTTTTGACGCTGACACCATGGATATAGCACTACGTGTGGAATAGAGTATGATGATAGGGGTAAATATAGGGAAGACAAAAAAGTAAGAAAGTATCACATCCATGAGGCTAACCAACGGGCTATGGAGATGCCCATCAATCGATATCATCGTGAGGAGTAGGGATTGCCATGCAACGAATGCACTAAGAGCTATAAGTGTATGAAAGCTCAATATGGAAACTAAGTGGGTGTGCATCTAATCCTATAATGAAAAATTCCCACTAGTATATGAAAGTGACAACATAGGAGACTCTCCATATGAAAAACATGGTGCTACTTTGAAGCACAACTGTGGTAAAGGATACTAGCAATGCCCCTTCTCTCTTAGTTTATTTTTTTCTTTTTTTCTTTTCTTTTTTTCTTTTTTTCTTTCTCTCATTGTCCGGAGTCTCATCCCGACTTGTGGGGGAATCATAGTCTCCATCATCCTTTCCTCACTGCGACACTGCTCTAAAAATGAATAATGATGATCATTGATGTCTACTACACAACCTTCTTCTTGTAGACGTTGTTGGGCCTCCAAGTGCAGAGGTTTGTAGGAAAGTAGCAAATTTTCCTCAAGTGGATGACCTAAGGTTTATCAATCCGTAGGAGGCGTAGGATGAAGATGGTCTCTCTCAAACAACCCTGCAACCAAATAACAAAGAGTCTCTTGTGTCCCCAACACACCCAATACAATGGTAAATTGTATAGGTGCACTAGTTCGGCGAAGAGATGGTGATACAAGTGCAATATGGATAGTAGATAATGGTTTTTGTAATCTGAAAATATAAAAACAGCAAGGTAACTAATGATAAAAGCGAACGTAAACGGTATTGCAATGCTAGGAAACAAGGCCTAGGGTTCATACTTTCACTAGTGCAAGTCCTCTCAACAATAATAACATAATTGGATCATATAGCTATCCCTCAACATGCAACAAAGAGTCACTCCAAAGTCACTAATAGCGGAGAACAAACGAAGAGATTATGGTAGGGTACGAAACCACCTCAAAGTTATTCTTTCTAATCAATCCATTAGGATATTCCTATAAGTGTCACAAACATCCCTAGAGTTCGTACTAGAATAACACCTTAAGACACAAATCAACCAAAACCCTAATGTCACCTAGATACTCCAATGTCACCTCAAGTATCCGTGGGTATGATTATACAATATGCATCACACAATCTCAGATTCATCTATTCAACCAACACATAGAACCTCAAAGAGTGCCCCAAAGTTTCTACCGGAGAGTCAAGACGAAAACGTGTGCCAACCCCTATGCATAGGTTCATGGGCGGAACCCACAAGTTGATCACCAAAACATACATCAAGTGGATCATTAGAATACCCCATTGTCACCACGGGTATCCCACGCGAGAGATACATCAAGTGTTCTCAAATCCTTAAAGACTCAATCCGATAAGATAACTTCAAAGGGAAAACTCAATCCATTACAAGAGAGTAGAGGGGGAGAAACATCATAAGATCCAACTATAATAGCAAAGCTCACGATACATCAAGATCGTACCACCTCAAGAACACGAGAGAGAGAGGGGGAGAGAGATCAAACACATAGCTACTGGTACATACCCTCAACCCCGAGGGAGAACTACTCCCTCCTCGTCCTGAAGAGCACCGGGATGATGAAGATGGCCACCGGAGAGGGATTCCCCCTCCGGCAGGGTGCTGGAACGGGTCTAGATTGGTTTTTGGTGGCTTCGGAGGCTTCTGGCGGCGGAACTCCTGATCTATTGTGCTCTCCGAAGTTTTTAGGGTATATGGGTATATATAGGTGGAAGAAGTACGTCGGTGGACCTCCGGGATGTCCACGAGGCAGGGGGCGCGCCCACCTGGGCGCGCCCCCCCACCCTCGTGCGCAGCCCAGGACTCTCCTGGTGCATCTCCAATACTCCGTGGGCTTCTTCTGGTCCAAAAATAAGTTCCATGAAATTTCAGGTCAATTGGACTCTGTTTGATTTTCCTTTTCTGCGATACTCTTAAACAAGGAAAAAACAGAAACTGGCACTGGGCTCTGGGTTAATAGGTTAGTCCGAAAAATAATATAAAAGTGTATAATAAAGCCCATAAACATCCAAAACAGATAATATAATAGCATAGAACAATCAAAAATTATAGATATGTTGGAGACGTATCAGCATCCCCAAGCTTAATTCCTGCTCGTCCTTGAGTAGGTAAATGATAAAAAAGATAATTTTGAGGCGGCGTGCTACTTGGCATAATTTTAATGTAATTCTTTCTTAATTGTGGTATGAATATTCAGATCCGAAAGATTCAAGATAAAAGTTCATATTGACATAAAAATAATAATACTTCAAGCATATTAACTAAGCAATTATGTCTTCTCAAAATAACATGGCCAAAGAAAGTTCATCCCTACAAAATCATATAGTTTAGTCATGCTCCATTTTCGTCACACAAGAATGCTCTCATCATGCACAACCCCGATGACAAGCCAAGCAATTGTTTCATACGTTAGTAATCTCATACCTATAAACTTTCACGCAATATATGAGCGCGAGCCATGGACATAACACTATGGGTGGAATAGAATATGATGATGGGGGTTATGTGGAGAAGACAAAAAGGAGAAAGTCTCACATCAACGAGGCTAATCAATGGGCTATGGAGATGCCCATCGATTGATGTTAATGCAAGGAGTAGGGATTGCCATGCAACGGATGCACTAGAGCTATAAATGTATGAAAGCTCAACAAAAGAAACTAAGTGGGTGTGCATCCAACTTGCTTGCTCACGAAGACCTAGGGCACTTGAGGAGGCCCATTTTTGGAATATACAAGCCAAGTTCTATAACGAAAATTTCCCACTAGTATATGAAAGTGACAAAACAAAAGACTCTCTATCATGATTATGGTGCTACTTTGAAGCACGAGTGTAGCAAAGGATAGTAGCATTGTCCCTTCTCTCCTTTTCTCTCTTTTTTGGGCCTTTTTATGGCATTTCTCTCCCCCCTTTTTTTAATTCCTCACTTGGGACAATGCTCTAGGAAATGATGATCATCACACTTCTATTTATTTACAACTCAATGATTACAACTCGATGCTAGAACAAAAGATGACTCTATATGAATGCCTCCGGTGGTGTACCGGGATATGCAATGAACCAAGAGTGACATGTATGAAAGAATTATAAATGGTGGCTTTGTCACAAATACTATGTCAACTACATGATCATGCTAAGCAATATGACAATGATGAATGTGTCATGATAAACGGAATGGTGGAAAGTTGCATGGCAATATATCTCGGAATGGCTATGGAAATGCCATAATAGGTAGGTATGGTGGCTGTTTTGAGGAAGATATAAGGAGGTTTATGTGTGAAAGACCGTATCATATCACGGGGTTTGGATGCACCGGCGAAGTTTGCACCAACTCTCAATATGAGAAAGGGAAATGCACGGTACCGAAGAGGCTAGCAATGATGGAAGGGTGAGAGTGCGTATAATCCATGGACTCAACATTACTCATAAAGAACTCACATACTTATTGCAAAAATCTACAAGTCATCAAAAACCAAGCACTACGCGCAAGCTCCTAGGGGGATAGATTGGTAGGAAAAGACCATCGCTCGTCCCCGACCGCCACTCATAAGGAGGACAATCAAAGAACACCTCATGTTTCAAAGTTGTTACATAATGTTTACCATACGTGCATGCTAAGGGACTTGCAAACTTCAACACAAGCATTTCTCAAATTCACAACTACTCAACTAGCACGACTTTTGATATTATTACCTCCATATCTCAAAACAATCATCAATTATCAAACTTCTCTTAGTATTCAATGCACTCTATATGAAAGTTTTTATTAGTCTTGAATACCTAGTATATTAGGATTATTTAAGCAAATTACCATGCTGTTTAAGACTCTCAAAATAATCTAAGTGAAGCATGAGAGAATAATAGTTTCTATAAAACAAAACCACCACCGTGCTCTAAAAAGATATAAGTGAAGTAGTAGAGCAAATGACAAACTACTCCGAAAGATATAAGTGAAGATCAATGAGTAGTCGAATAATTATGCAACTATGTGAAGATTCTCTAACATTTAAGAATTTCAGATCTTGGTATTTTATTCAAACAGCAAGAAAAACAAAGGAAAATAAAATGCATTGACGCTCCAAGAAAAACACATATCATGTGGTGAATAAAAATATAGCTCCAAGTAAAGTTACCGCTGAATGAAGACGAAAGAGGGGATGCCTTCCGGGGCATCCCCAAGCTTAGGCTTTTGTTTTTCCTTGAATATTACCTTGGGGTGCACTGGGTATCCCCAAGCTTAGGCTCTTTCCACTCCTTATTCCATAGTCCATCGAATCTTTACCCAAAACTTGAAAACTTCACAACACAAAACTTAACAGAAAACTCGTAAGCTCCGTTAGCAAAAGAAAACAAATCACCACTTCAAGGTACTGTAATGAAGTCATTCTTTATTTATATTGGTGTTAAACCTACCGTATTCCAACTTTTCTATGGCTCATAAACTGTATTACTAGACATAGATTCATCAAAATAAGCAAACAACACAGGAAAAACAGAATCTGTCAAAAACAGAACAGTCTGTAGTAATCTGTATCGAACATATACTTCTGAAACTCATAAAATTCTCAAATAAATTTCTGGACGTGAGTAATTTATCTATTAATCATCTTAAAAAATAATTAACTAAATAGCACGTTCCAATAAAAAATGGCAGCAATTCTCGTGAGCGCTAAAGTTTCCTTTTTTTACAGCAAGATTAAAAAGACTTTCCCCAAGTCTTCCCAATGGTTCTACTTAGCACAAACACTAATTAAACACAAAAAACACAACCAAAACAGATGCTAGATAAATTATTTATTACTAAACAGGAGAAAAAAAGGAACAAAAATAAAGTTGGGTTGCCTCCCAACAAGCGCTATCGGTTAACGCCCCTAGCTAGGCATGATGATTTCAATGATGCATAAAGGATAAGAATTGAAACATAAAGAGGGCATCATGAAGAGTATGACTAGCACATTTAAGTCTAACCCAGTTCCTATGCATAGGGATTTTGTGAGCAAACAACTTGTGGGAACAAGAATCAACTTGCATAGGAAGGTAAAACAAGCATAACTTCAAAACTTTAAGCACATAGAGAGGGAACTTGATATTATTGTAATTCCTACAAGCATATATTCCTCCCTCATAATAATTTTCAGTAGCATCATGAATGAATTCAACAATATAACCAGCACCTAAAGCATTATTTTCATGATCTACAAGCATAGAAAATTTACTACTCTCCACATAAGCAAAATTCTTCTCATGAATAATAGTGGGAGCAAACTCAACAAAATAATTATCATGTGAGGCATAATCCAATTGAAAACTAAAATCATGATGACAAGATTCATGGATATCATTATTCTTTATACCATACAAGTCATCACAATAATCATCATAAGTAGGAGGCATGCTATCATCATTATAAATTTGCATATCAAAACTTGGGGGACAAAAATATCATCTTCATCAAACATAGCTTCCCCAAGCTTGTGGCTTTTCATATCATTAGTATCATGGATATTCAAGGAATTCATACTAACAACATTGCAATCATGCTCATCATTCAAAGATTTAGTGCCAAACATTTTAATGCATTCTTCTTCTAACACTTCGGCACAATTTTCCTTTCCATCATACTCACGAAAGATATTAAAAAGATGAAGCGTATGAGGCAAACTTAATTCCATTCTTTTTTTGTAATTTTCTTTTATAAACTAAACTAGTGATAAAACAAGAAACTAAAAGACTCGATTGCAAGATCTAAAGATATACCTTCAAGCACTCACCTCCCCGGCAACAGCGCCAGAAAAGAGCTTGATGTCTACTACACAACCTTCTTTCTGTAGACATTGTTGGGCCTCCAAGTGCAGAGGTTTGTAGGACAGTAGCAAATTTCCCTCAAGTGGATGACCTAAGGTTTATCAATCCGTAGGAGGCGTAGGATGAAGATGGTCTCACTCAAACAACCCTGCAACCAAATAACAAAGAGTCTCTTGTGTCCCCAACACACCCAATACAATGGTAAATTGTATAGGTGCACTAGTTCGGCAAAGAGATGGTGATACAAGTGCAATATGGATAGTAGATAATGGTTTTTGTAATCAGAAAATATAAAAACAGCAAGGTAACTAATGATAAAAGTGAGCGTAAACGGTATTGCAATGCTAGGAAACAAGGCCTAGGGTTCATACTTTCACTAGTGCAAGTCCTCTCAACAATAATAACATAATTGGATCATATAGCTATCCCTCAACATGAAAAAAAGAGTCAGTCCAAAGTCACTGATAGCAGAGAATAAACGAAGAGATTATGGTAGGGTACGAAACCACCTCAAAGTTATTCTGTCCAATCAATCCGTTGGGCTATTCCTATAAGTATCACAAATAGCCTTAGAGTTCGTACTAGAATAACACCTTAAGACTCAAATCACCCAAAACCCTAATGTCACCTAGATACTCCACTGTCACCTCAAGTATCCGTGGGTATGATTATACTATATGCATCACACAATCTCAGATTCATCTATTCAACCAACAGATAGAACCTCAAAGAGTGCCCCAAAGTTTCTACCGGAGAGTCAAGACGAAAACGTGTGCCAACCCCTATGCATAGGTTCATGGGCGGAACCCGCAAGTTGATCACCAAAACATACATCAAGTGGATCAATAGAATACCCCATTGTCACCACGGGTATCCCACACAAGACATACATCAAGTGTTCTCAAATCCTTAAAGACTCAATCCGATAAGATAACTTCAAAGGGAAAACTCAATCCATTACAAGAGAGTAGAGGGGGAGAAACATCATAAGATCCAACTATAATAGCAAAGCTCGCGATACATCAAGATCGTACCACCTCAAGAACACGAGAGAGAGAGAGAGAGATCAAACACATAGCTACTGGTACATACCCTCATCCCCGAGGGAGAACTACTCCCTCCTTGTCTCCTTGTCATGGAGAGCACCAGGATGATGAAGATGGCCACCGGAGAGGAATTCCCCCTCCGGCAGGGTGTCGGAACGGGTCTAGATTAGTTTTTGGTGGCTATAGAGGCTTCTGGCTGCGGAACTCCCGATCTATTGTGCTCTCCAAAGTTTTTAGGGTATATGGGTATATATAGGAGGAAGAAGTACGTCGGTGGACCTCCGGGCTGTCCACGAGGCAGGGGGGCACGCCCCCACCCTCGTGGGCAGCCCAGGACTCTCCTGGTCCATCTCCGATACTCCGTGGGCTTCTTCTGGTCCAAAAATAAGTTCCGTGAAGTTTCAGGTCAATTGGACTCCATTTGATTTTCCTTTTCTGCGATACTCTAAAACAAGGAAAAAACAGAAACTGGCACTGGGCTCTGGGTTAATAGGTTAGTCCCAAAAATAATATAAAAGTGTATAATAAAGCCCATAAACATCCAAAATAGATAATATAATAGCATGGAACAATAAAAAATTATAGATATGTTGGAGACGTATCAATCATCACACTTCTATTTACTTATAACTCAAAAGAAATAAAAATTACAACTCGATACCTATGACAAAATATGAATCTACATGAGTGCCTCTGGCATGTACCAGGATGTGCAATGATCCAGCGTAACATGTATGAAAAATGATGAACGGTGGCTGAGCCACAAACACTATGTCCGCTATATGATCATGCAAAGCAATATGACAATGAATGCTCAAGTCATCAAACGGAAGCGGTGGAAGCTGCATGGCAATATATCTTAGAATGGCCATGGAAAAGCCATAATAGGTAGGTATGGTGGCTGTTTTGAGGAAGATATAATGAGGCTTATGTGTGATAGAGCGAATCATATCACGAGGTTTGGATGCACCTGCGAAGTTTTCACCACGTCTCAATGTGAGAAAGGGCAATGCATAGTATCATAGAGGCTAGCAAATTGCGAAAAGGTAAGAGTCTGTATAATCCATGGACTCACATTAGTCATAAAGAACTCATGTACTTATTGCAAAAGTTTATTAGCCCTCGAAGAAAAGTACTACTACGCATGCCCCTAGGGGGATAGATTGGTAGGAAAAGACCATTGCTCGTCCCCGACCGCCACTCAAAAGGAAGATAATCAAAAATAAATCATGCTCCAACATCATAGCATAACGAGAGACTATACTAGCATGCTTCGGGAATTACAAACCTTAACACCAATATTCCTACTAGAGCATAATTACTCATCAACATAACTCACATATCACACCATCATATCTCACCACTATTACTAAGAAT
Source organism: Triticum urartu (assembly GCF_056163025.1). Classification (NCBI taxonomy): domain Eukaryota; kingdom Viridiplantae; phylum Streptophyta; class Magnoliopsida; order Poales; family Poaceae; genus Triticum; species Triticum urartu. Next base: position 568,659,950 of record NC_141876.1, read on the forward strand.
CAAGTTTATTTTGTCCAATGATATTCATGACAATTTTCTTTTCTTTATCCTGCTTGGATATCTATCACTTCGGGACTAATTTTCATGTGTTGCTTTTCATAAGCTCAAACAAATATAAGTGAAGATCATGAGCATAATATTTCTTTCTCTGAAAATAATTTAAGTGAAGCAAGAGAGATTTTCTTCAAAATTTTACTAACTCTCAAATAAATCTTAGTGAAGCAAGAGAGCATTTCTTCAAAAATACTAAGCACACCATGCTAAAAAAGATATAAGTGAAGCACTAGAGCAGGTCATAGCTCATAAAAATTTAAGTGAAGCATAGAGAGAAATTCTAACAAGTCATGACATAATTTTGGCTCTCTCAAATAGGTGTGTCCAGCAAGGATTGATGACTTAAAACACAAAATAAAACAAGCAAAGACTCATATCATACAAGACACTCCAAGAAAAACAAATATCATGTGACGAATAAAAATATAGTCTCGAGTAAAATATCGATAGTTGTTGGAAGAAAGTGGGGATGCCACTCGGGGGCATCCCCAAGCTTAGTTGGTTGCTCATTTTTGGATAATAGCTTGGGATGCCAGGGGCATCCCCAAGCTTAGGCTCTTTCATCCTTCCTTCATCCATCGTAAAATAACCCAAAACTTGAAAACTTCAATCACACGAAACTCAACAAAACCTTCGTGAGATCCGTTAGTATAAGAATAATAAACCACTACTGTAAGTGTTGTATCAAACCAATTCATATTTTGTTTTTGTATTATATATATACTATATTCCAACTTCTCTATGGCAAAAACTCATCAAAGAAAACCATAGAGCCATCAAAATAAGCACACAACACAAAGAAAACAGAATTTGTCAAAACAGAACAGTGTGTAGCAATCTGACTATTTCGGATACTTCTGTAACTCCAAAAATTCTGAAAAGTGAGGACGTCCTGAGAAATTTGTATATTGATCTACTGCAAGGGGAATGGGTATTTGATCCCTCCTTGGTAAAATATGAAAATCAATTTCGTGAGCGTAAAAGTTTCTATTTTTTCAGCAAGATCAAACAACTATCACCCAAGAAGATCCTAAAGGCTTTACTTGGCACAAACACTACTTAAAACATAAAAACACAATCATAACAGTAGCATAATTGTGCTAACACACAAGAACAGGAAGCAAAAAGCAAAAATAAATTTATTCATTGGGTTGCCTCCCAACAAGCGCTATAGTTTTACGCCCTTAGCTAGGCATAAGGCAAGGATCTAAGTTTTGTCATCTTTGTCCAACTCTTCAATCAAACACTTAGAATCCTTCAAGGATTTAGCATAAAGATTTTCAATAACAATACTCCTAGGAATAAATTCAAAGATTTGATTCTTGCAAAAAGGATCTCTTATCACTTCAACAAAATCCGGGTGAACACTAATCATCTTAAGATCTCCATTATTACTATTACTAGAAGTTGCACCCTTATTCCTGGATCTCCTACTCTTTACGTGAGTTTCCTCGGTAATTTTAGTGGTAGTAAAAGCCGTGCTTAGATTACTAAAGATTTCTTCCAATTTATCGATCCGAGACGGTCTTTCTTCCATTCTTTCATGGATTAAGGTACCCCTCTCTTTTAACAACATAAAAATATATCCCGCTTTTGACCCAAGATTAGTAGAAAAATTATGCATCTTTTAACACATTATTTCCATCTGATCTTCGGTGAGCATTTTCTTTTCGATCGCATCTAATCTTTCCATAACGTCCTCAAGAGTAAAAAAATGTTTCATTAACCATAAGAGGTGGTGAACCCACTAAATTTCCCATAGCATTAAGGGCATCAAAAGGAGGACTCATTAATAAATTGCCACCGGTAATCGTATCAAGGATGAATCTATACCAAGTGGTGATGCCAACATAAAAACAACGCAAAAGCACAACGGTAGATTGCTTACGGATAGATCTATTATGAACATTGCAAATTCTATACGAAGCATATTTTAAATTTTCTCCTCCCCTTTGTTTAAAGTTGAGAACCTCGTTCTTAGGAGTGCAAGAGATAGAGGAATAACTATCCATAATAACGGCAAACAAGGTTGCACACAAAAACAGATCCGGCAAGAAAACGGCGAACAAAAAAGAGAGGCAAATAAAAAGGCAATTTTTTGTGAAGTGGGGGAGAGGAAAACGAGAGGCAAATGGCAAATAATGTAAATTGCGAGGAGATGAGATTTGTGATTAGGAACCTAGTTATGAAGAAGATCCTCCCCGGCAACGGCGCCAGAAATTCCTTTTGATTACTCTTTGGCTATAGCACCAGAAATTCCTTTTGATTACTCTCTGGCTATAGCACCAGAAAAGCTCCTGTCTGCTAGGACTACATCGGTATTTCCCCAAAGAGGAAGGGATGATGCAGCACAACGACGGTAGGTATTTCCCTCAGTGAACAAACCAAGGTTATCGAACCAGTAGGAGAACCAAGCAACACAACATAAACAACACCTGCACACAAATAACAACACCTCGCAACCCGACGTGTTAAAGGGGTTGTCAATCCCTTTCGGGTAACGATGCCAGAAAATTGTAGTAGATTGAAATAATAGATCACAAATAAAATAAAGTGCAGCAAAGTATTTTTGTATTTTTGGTTTAATAGATCTGAATAAAAATGCAAAAGAAAAGTAGATCGCAAGAAAATATATGAGGAAGAAGACCCGGGGGCCGTAGGTTTCACTAGTTGCTTCTCTCGAGAAAAATAGCAGATGGTGGGTAAACAAATTACTGTTGGGCAATTGATAAACTCAAATAATTATGAAGATATCCAGGAAATGATCATTACATAGGCATCACGCCCAAGATTAGTAGACCAACTCCTGCCTGCATCTACTACTATTACTCCACACATCGACCACTATCCAGCATGCATCTAGTGTATTAAGTTGATGGGAAAACGGAGTAATGCAATAAGAACGATGACATGATGTAGACAAGATCCGTTTAGCTATTGCATAGATATAGATCCCATCTTTTTATCCTTAGTAGCAACGATACATACGTGTCGGTTCCCTTTCCGTCATTGGGATCAAGCACCGTAAGATCGAACCCACTACCGGGCACCTCTTCCCATTGCAAGATAAATAGATCAAATTGGCCAAACAAAACCCAAATATCGGAGAAGAAATACGAGGCTATAAGAGATCAAAGAAACTCAAATAACTTTCATGGATATAAAAAGATATGACTGATCATAAACTCAAAGTTCATCAGATCGCAACAAACACACCACAAAAAGAGTTACATCATATGGATCTCCAAGAGACCATTGTATTGAGAATCAAGAGAGAGAGAGAGAGAGATGAAGCCATCTAGCTACTAACTTTGGACCCGAAGGTCTACAAAGAACTACTCACGCATCATCGGAGAGTCACCAATGGAGGTGGTGAACCCTATCCGAGATGGTGTCTAGATTTGATCTGGTGTTTCTGGACTCTGTGGCGGCTGGATGAATATTTCGTCGACTCGCCTAGGGTTTTGGGAATATTTCGTCGACTCGCCTATGGATCTCCAATATTTGGGCGCCCCCTAGTGGGTTGTCCCCTCCTTAGGACTCCCCCAGGTGTAACCAGGGCCCAACATGTTCTTTATGGTCCATAAACAATCTCCGTAAGTTCTATGGCATTTGGACTCCGTCTGATATTGATTTTTTGTGATGTAAAAACACGGAAAAACAGGACCTGGCACTTGGCACTATGTCAATAGGTTAGTACCAAAAAATGATATAAAATGATTATAAAACATCCAAGATTGATAATATAACAACATGGAACGATAAAAAATTACAGATACATTGGAGACGTATCAAGCAGCAACGACATATACGTGTCGGTTCCCCTTCTGTCATTGGGATCAAGCACCGTAAGATCGAACCCACTACAAAGCACCTCTTCCATTGCAAGATAAATAGATCAAGTTGGCCAAACAAAACCCAAATATCAGAGAAGAAATACGAGGCTATAAGCAATCATGCATAAAAGAGATCAAAGAAACTCAAATACTTTCATGGATATAAAAAGATAGATCTGATCATAAACTCAAAGTTCATCGATCCCAACAAACACACCGCAAAAAGAGTTACATCATATGGATCTCCAAGAGACCATTGTATTGAGAATCAAGAGAGAGAGAGGAAGCCATCTAGCTACTAACTATGGACCCGAAGGTCTACAAAGAACTACTCACACATCATCGGAGAGGCACCAATCACTACAAAAAAGGACACTTCCGTGATGATACGTGTTTGTCACAGTAGGTCACATTTTCTGTCATGCATGTACATCCATGACAATTTTATGACAGAATCAAGATAGTCATACCTATGCTGTCATAGAAATGTTCCATGACATTACCAAAATTATCATCATGGAAGTGTCCACTTCCATGACGATATATCATGCGTCATGGAAGTGCTTTCGTCAAGGGTTACCGACATGTGGCACCCACTGTAACGGGTCGCTGTTAAGCTATCGGGTTAGGTTTTGGATCCAATAACCCGCTAACAACCCATACCAATGAGGATTTTCCATGTGTAAAATTCTCATTGGCCGGAGGAAACACGTGTTGGCTCACCGTTGGAACAGATGTCATCCATTAATTGGACAGGAGGCACCTATGATACATCAACACATGGCACGGCCCAACAGAGGCCCATTCCGGTGAAAAGGTTGGCCTGTTTGACTTGGTCAAAAGGTAACGGGCCGGCCCACAGAAAGCTTGTTAACGGCCTATTCGTATATAGCCCATTTATGACCCGCTAACTCACGGCCCATTACAGCATATCAGAATTAAGCCCAGTAGCTTCATCTGGGCTGTCCAATATGATTCCAGCCCGTTGTAACTTCTGGCCCATGATGTCTTTCAGCCCATACGAGGCCATTTGTAACTCTTGGCCCATTAACTGCCCGTGGTGAATCTGGCCCGCAATGAAAAGTGTACCGCTTTATACCCATCAACGACCCATTATTCCATTGGGTCATTTCCAACCCGTGTTATCTTTCGGCCTTCTCAGGGCCCATTAATTATTAGGCTCATTTCCAGCATTCGGTTACTTACAGCCCGTTACTGGCCCTTTCTTCTTGTGGGCCAAATTCAGCCCATGGTTACAATCGGCCCGTTTGCGGCCCGTTAATCCGTTGGGCCGTTTTCATAGCATCATAAAAAATGGCTGATTAACGATGGCCTGTTATTGTCGGCCCATGAACAGACGATTCCAAATCTAGCCTGTATACGGCCCATAATGCAGTCTGTTATCGGCCCATGTTTGGCCTATCGTTCATACGACCCGTAGAAGGCCCATATGCTACGGACCATGAAGGCCCATTGTTTCTACGGCCCTCAGAATGCCCATTGTTTCTACATCCCGTACAAGGCCCATGGTAACTACAGTAAATATGTAGCCCATTGTTATTGTGGCCTAGTTTTTAAAAAATAGGTTATTGCGACCACTAGCAAACCGTGGAAGAAGAACTGCACTGACTACAAGCAAACAAATAAACAAGACAACAAGGAAATAAATAAGCAAGCAACTTATGATAGGCTATCACGGCTATTACACATATTACATCCACTGGGCAGCATAGTTCGCCACCAGTGCAAATATAGGGAACAAAGCAGCATATCATATACACTGGTTGTCAAAGTTGGCGACCAGTGCAAATAAACGCCGCAGCAAAACAAGTCCAGAACTGAAACCACTTCAGAAGAGCTCAAGAAACAATATCCTGGGTACCCATAATGCTGGCAAGATGCTTAGCAAGCTTATTAACTTTCTCTTGTTTGGCGCTTAAATAGTCCAGCGCTTGCTATTGCACCAGAAAGTATGCATCTGAATTATGCAGGGACTTCCTTAGTCCTTCAGCTTCCCGTCACAGCACATCTGATCAATGTCTTTCAACTTGAAGTTGAGACTCAAGAAGACGAACTGATTCAGGCAGCAAGTTGGAAGAGCTTGTGCCAGTAGTAGTGGCCAGTAACTCGAACACTACATCAAGACAGGGCTTTTGGGTTCTCTCACTGTCGTCAAGATAGTTTTTATCAGCTTTCTTGGAGAATAACAGGGATGTCTCACTATCTCGAACCTTATCTGCATTAATTTCTTTACCATTGCATAACGGGGTACTGTTCTCCAATATTTTGTCCGCATTCTAAAAGAGAAACAAGCAGACACATCACATGTTTACCATGTTGTATATGAAACTCATTTTGGTAAATCAGTTCGGTAGTAAAGTGGACAGGATAAGAACATGAAACAAACATATATCTATGTACCATGGTCACTTTATGGTCTATATCATTCTAGTTTTTGTTGACAAATCAAGATAGAGACACATTTCAAATGATTTTTGTTCAAAACAAAGCAGAATAGACAGAATATAAGTGTGGGAAACTATAGAGCAATAACAACACTTGTAATGTGCATGACATGAGAACATAACTTTTTATTCATTTGAAACTAAAATCAACATAGAGCAAGTTACAACAGCAAACCCGTTAAAGAAACAGGTTTAAAATATACCTGTTGCGCCATTGGAGTTTCAATTCCATCCTTCGAATTTTAAAATAGTTGGTATGAGTAAATACAGTGATGCAAGAGCAAAGGAGTATGAACCATAGCTACAGAACCTGACCTGAGAACAATTCCTCTTCTCCTTTAAGCATTGAGTTGGGATTCGGAGTGGTGGTCCTCGTGCTTTGGGCACTACAGTTCCCTTACTAACTGCTCGTGTTTGGGTGCTCTGTGGTGGAGACGGTGTTGTGTCAACTGGAACTAGGTTACTATTTGCTGGGATTGGGGTTAGAAGGGGTGTAGCTGGTTCTCTGTCCAACTGGGTAGGGGTACAATCTGCGAGAGTCTAGGTTATGTGTGATGGGGCTGGTTCTTGGGCAAGTACAACCGTGGTTCTATCTGCATCAACTGGCAGCACTATCTTTTCTAAAGACCATGTTGTTACTCCCTTAGATACTGCCATAACCCTCTCCAATTCAAATGGCTAATAAACAAGAAAAGTAATTGAATGTACAGACATTGTATTATAGACAGGTGCAATGGATAGTGAGGAATAAAAGAGGGCATGAAATAATTCACATTTATGTTGTCTAACCAAACAGGCTAGCATGACACAATTTCGCATATATGATGGCTAACTAAACAGGATAGCATGACACAATTTCACATTATGATGGCTAACTAAAAAAGATGGAATGACATAGTTCAAAATATGTTGACTATGTAAACAAGATGACATGATATAACTATATAATGTGTTTATTAAATAGGTTGGCATGCCATAATTCACATACATGCCGCATATGGAAACATGATAGCATGATATAATTCACGGATAGAATGACATAATTCAAAATATGATGACTGCAAGCACTAAGCAGGATGAGATGATATAACTATATGATGTCTTTATTAAATGGGTTGCCATGCCATAATTTAGATAGATGCTGCGTATGTAATATGATGGCATGATATAATTCAAATATATGATTTATATAGTAATCAAGTAAGCAGATGGCAATCCATATATGATGTTAAAACTAAGCAATGCAAGACAACATGCATGACATGGGTAATATAACCCTGCCAAGTTTGACCATAGACCTCAGGGGGGAAATCGGAATGGTCATCAGTCTTTGAATCCTCCTTTGAGGAGCTCTCTGTAACCAGCAAGATGTCTGCTTCAGCAGGTAGCATTGTCTGCTCTGAATACCTTGTTTTCACTCCAGATACTTCCATCACCACTTCAAATGGCTGATGCACAGGAAGAGTAGTTGAATATATAAATGATGTCGACAAATGGAACACGTAGTACAAAAAAATGATAGCATGATATAATTCACATACATGATGATTGGCTAAACAGCATGGCATTGCATAATTCACATATATAATGCCTTCACAACAATATATCATTGCATAATTCACATATATAATGTCTTGCAACAAGATGGCAATGCATAATTCACATATATGGTAGTTAGACACTAAACATGTGGCATTCACACAAAACATGTCTAACCTAATCAAATGACATAGCAATGCAAGACACCATACGCACGATATGAGCAATGTGTCATAGTAGAGGCACGCACGTGTCGTAGTAGAGGCGCGCACATAGAATGTACACGTACATACAGTGGCCAGGGTGCAAGAAAGAAAATACGGCCACGTACGTACATACGGGCGTGGTCTCGAATGGCTACTCGCACATACGTACGGCCAGGGCTCGTGTACATGGCTGGGTCGGAACGGAGAAGTTGCGCCGTCTCCTGTTCATGGGGAGGCAACGGAATGCGTCTTGTTCATCGGTAGGCAACGGAACGTGTGCTGTTCGTCGGGAGCCAACCTGGTTGGACAGAACAGCCTATGGAAACGAGGCCTCGCGTACCGTAGAACGGAGGAAACGGCCTTGTATTCGACCGGCCACGGTCGAAACGTGATCCTGTTCATCGGGAGGGTTTTGGCATACCGCAAGACAGAGGATACAGACTTCTGTTGGACCTCCTACGGTCGAAACGGGGTCCTGTTGACCAGGAGGGGTGTGGCGTACCGCAAAACAACGGAAACGGACTTGTTTTGGAGCGCTACGGTCGAAATAAGGGTCATGTTCATCGGGAGGGGTGTGGCGTACCGCAAAATGGGACTCCACGGGATACTGTTCATCTCCACCATCGACCTCCTCCAGCCTCCACGGGGTACTATTCATCCACCGTCGACCTCCTCCAGCCTCCACCTATGACTGTTCATCCACGTGCTCCTGTTCATCCAGCCTCCACCGGCTACTGTTCAACCAGCCCTCTCCACGGGGTCCTGTTCAACCACCCCTCCACGGTCTACTGTTCATCCAGCCCTCCATCGGCTACTGCTCAATCAGCCCTCCAGGGGGTCATGTTCATCCAGCCCTCCACGGAGTCCTGTTCATCCACTGGCTCGATTGATCGGGGTACTGTTCATCCAGTGGCAACAGCCTCTACTACCACGGGTTATTGTTCATCCAACCCCCACCGGGAACAGTTCATCCAAACCGCCCAACAACGCTCGCTGTTCATCCAGTGGTAGCATCGATCGGCTTCAGTTCTCAGTAGTAGCGAAGGAATCACTAGATCGGGTTTAGTTAATAGCCATTGATCGATCGCTCGGGTTCCGTAACGCGTAGCCTGCATTGCAATCGCTCGAGTTCAGTTAGAGCCCAACGCCTCGCTCGGGTTCAGTTATAGTGCAACGCCTTTCACATAGGCGCGTACGTATGAGAGAAACACGCATCGCTCGGCCCCCAACCAGCCATCGTAACCGGGAACTCCCTGATATTTTCCTCGCCCTCGCTTCTCCCACGATTTTTTCCGTCATGGACGGCCCAAAGAATGTCATGCAGCTGCATCTCCGGCCCGCCCAGGATGAAAAGCCCATTTTTTGTCATGATTTTTTGTCATAGAAGTAGGACCCCACCACATCTATGATGATACCGGGTTTTGTCACAATTATTGTCATAGAAGTGTCATAAGTATGACATAAAAAAATTCATTCGGCCCAAAATGTCACGGGTGTGTCTTTTCTTGTAGTGAGTAGGGCCACCCGCATGTGGTTCGTATGTGGTCTGACCCTTGTCGCTACACAAGCACACATTTGTGGGTCGGCACGGTCCACCTTTGTAGGGAAGCGAAAGGGGAAGTTTGACCATATATATATGATGGACTCCTATAGGTTTTGTGTTACGGTAGGGTGAGATTTCAGACCTAGCTATTTAGGGGTATGCATTCATAGCTAGGATTCCCTTACCACCGACATGAAGTGGGGTTCGTAGGGGGGTGGCTGACTAGCAATACTGTGCTTTTGTGCGACAGGTGCCACATCAAAGTTGTGCATTGGGTATTTGAACATCAAACGACTCTTTTCATACATATATTTAGTCCACATGCAAGTGTGTTCGTGTTTTGACACTCTCCCGCATTATTATTTTTTGCCTAATTTATAAATAGCACACGAGTTGGATGTAGAAACCGTCTGTGATTGGGTACGCAACAGACACGGTTCGGTCAGACTACCTGTGTGCCACGCCCATGCCCTGCAGTCCCTCACATCAGCACAGTAGATTGGGCTCCACGAGGCTTGCCTCCCGGTCTCGAAAATATCTATTGCCTCGTAATCTCAAAAATATCTACCGCCTGGAAGGTTTTAATGTTTGATATCACACGATTAGTATGTGCGGACCGTGTGCGATGTGTGTTACTCACGCTCTGCTTCAGTCCCTTGATTCAAATTTTCAGTAACCCTGACATTTTACTCCCGCCTCTACATCCCTTGCAATCTCAAAAATATCTGCTCGCCCTTGATCCAAATTTTCAGTAGCCCCGCCTTGTTACTCCCGCCTAGTAAAATTTTCAGTCGCCGCAGTCTTTCCTCAAACACCACCTTGCCCCCGCCCCTCCAAACACACCACACACTCCCCAAACCTCCGATCACACAGACACACACCACCTCCGAAACCATTGGTTGGTCGCCGCCATCGCCGCCACCTCCATCCTCAACCTCTGCCTGTGTGCCGGGGAGCTCGAGGAGCCAATGGCCAAAAAGAGGTTTATCGCCGCCTCTTCGCCCGACACCGGCGAGGTGGCCACCGAGGTGTCCCCGTTGTCTTCCGCGGGCTCTTTATCGATCCGTCATTGCTGATCCCCCGATCTGCTGAGGGAGTTCTGGATTAAGGGGTCCTCGAGTGTCCGGCCCGTGTGTTGTGGGCCGGACTAATGGGTCGTGAAGATACAAAGTGGAAGGCCTTCCCCTGAGTCCGGATGGGACTCTCCTTTGCATGGATGGCAAGATTGGCATCCGAATGTATAGTTTCCTTCTTCTGTAAACCGACTTTGCACAACCCTAGGCATGTCCGGTGTCTATGTAAACTGGAGGGTTTTAGTCCGTAGAGGCTATCATAATTCACATAGGCTAGACATCTAGGGTTTAGACATTACGATCTCGAGGTAGATCAACTCTTGTAACCCCTATACTCATCAAAGTCAATCAAGCAGGAATTAGAGTTTTACCGCCATTAAGAGGGCCCGGACCTGGGTAAACATGATGTCCCCTTTGTCTCATGTTACCTTCGATCCTCAGACGCACAGTTCAGGACCCCCTACCCGAGATCGGTCGGTTTTGACACCGACATTGGTGCTTTCATTGAGAGTTCCACTGTGTCATCGGCAGAAGGTTCGATGGCACGTTCAATCATCAACAACGTTGCTGTTTCCGGGGAAACCTTCCTCCCCGGTCAACTTTTTTGTGTTCGGCAGCTTTGTTCTGCGTGCCAATTCGATTGGTCACCTCGAACAGGTCGACAGCTACACCCCTGGTCATCAGATCAGATTTGGGAGCCTGAATTACGTCGCCGACATCTGAGGAGACTTGATCTTCAAAGGATTCTCGGCCTCGACCACTGTTCCTCCGTCCAAGAGGAAAACCCATCGGACCCGGCATCAGGCACCACTCATTCCTGCCCTGGCCTTAGATCCAGGGCAGACTACTTCATCCGAAGATGGGTATCTGAAACCCACCAGACTCTGTCCTTCTATGGAACTTTTCTCTGGAAACCTGGAGGCAACTATGTTTTTGGCGAGCCTGGAATCAATCAGGACTCTCCCTATCATCGGAGAGCCAAACCAGCCTCAGGATACAAACTCCGAACTATCAAGGTCTACATCTAGTCAGCACAGCCTAGCAAAATATGTCATGCCTAGCCCTGCAGGTCCTTAGTTCCCCGTCCAGCCTTCGCTCTTAAATGAGGCCTTGGACTTAATGCGATCCCTCGCCATTAGGGAAGTATCGCCTCCAAACTACACCCAGCCCGGACTAGGGGCTAAGAGCGGGGAATTTTACATCCCACCCACCACCCACTTAATAGCCACGGTTTAGGATTTGACTGACATGCTAGACTACGCCTCCAAAGACATCGACGGTATGGATGACGATGCAGGAGACAAACAAAGCCAAGACCCGCCATTCACCGGGCGCTGGACGGCTACCTCCACATATGATGTGTATATGGTGGATACACCTAAACAGGAAGACGACGAAGGCAGGAAAGATCCGATCGAGGACAAGCCCGCTGAGGCACCACCAAAGCATCAACGTCAGAGGCGCCGCTCAAATCGCGTCGTGAAAAGGAAAGCGACACCGGCACCAGAGACAATAACACCCCAGGCGATGCCGAAAATCTCGAAGACCCGATCGAGCCTGCGTCCGAGCAGGAAGAATGGGAGGAGGGACAAGTCAACCCTGACGATCTGGTCGAGAATGAGGACTTCGGAAGATAGTAACTATCTACCGATCTCCAAGGATGATGGCAGCCTCGGCAACAAAGACTTCATCATGCTAGAGGAACCCCTCGAGCAAGAGTGCCTTAAGCATCAGCTAATCACAACTTCCTGAAGCCTAAAGAAGAAGCAACAACAGCTCCGAGCTGAACAGGATACCCTCAACGACAGATGGACCCAAGTCCTAGCTGTCAAAGAATATGGCCTCGAGCGCCCAACAAAGAGTTATCCGAAGCGTTGGCTACTACCACGATTCGATGATGAGGCCCTTGAGCCAATACTGTCAAGATATGACCGCGCTGATGAACCAGACCGACCACCACGTGGGCGAGATAAAGCTGCTACTTATGCCGAACACCAGCCCTACCACCTCGCCGTCAAGGCAAACAGGTAGCAGCTCCGGGCTATACCAACGACTTATGCCAGGTGAGGGAGTCCTGGATTAGGGGGTGTTCGGATAGCCGAACTATACCTTCAGACGGACTCCTAGACTATGAAGATGCAAGATTGAAGACTCCGTCCCGTGTCTGGAAGGGACTTTCCTTGGCGTGGAAGGCAAGCTTGGCGATACAGATGTTCAGATCTCCTACCATTGTAACCGACTCTATGTAACCCTAACCCTCTCCGGTGTCTATATAAACCGGGGGGTTTTAGTCCGTAGGACAACATACACATCAACAATCATACCATAGGCTAGCTTCTAGGGTTTAGCCTCTCTGATCTCGTGGTAGATCTACTCTTGTACTACACATATCATCAATATTAATCAAGCTGGATGTAGGGTTTTACCTCCATCGAGAGGGCCCGAACCTGGGTAAAACTTCGTGTCCCTTGCCTCCTGTTACCATCCGGCCTAGACGCACAGTTCGGGACCCCCTACTCGAGATCCGCCGATTTTGACACCGACATTGGTGCTTTCATTGAGAGTTCCTCTGTGCCATCGTCATCAGGCCCGATGGCTCCTACGATCATCAATGGTGATGCAGTCTAGGGTGAGACCTTCCTCCCCGGACAGGTCTTCGTCTTTGGCGGCTTTGCACTGCGGGCCAATTCACTTGGCCATCTAGAGCAGATCGAAAGCTATGCCCCTGGCCGTCAGGTCAGATTCAGAAATTTAAACTACACGGTTGACATCCGCGGGGACTTGATCTTCGACGGACTCGAACCACCGCCGAGCACGCCGCACTGTCACGACGAGCATGACCTAGCTCTGCCGCCGAACAGTGCCTTGGAGGCCGCACCCGCATTAGCTCCAACCATTAGTTCGGAGCCAACCGCGCCAATCGAGGATGGGCGGTTGGACGCCTCCTTGGGGGCTGTGATCCCAACGGCGGTTGAGCCGAACACCAGCCCCGTACTCTGCGAGACTCGTGACTCCACGGAGCCGGATTCTTCTCCAGACTCCGAACCCTCCGCGCCCCTGCCGATCGAATCCTATTGGGCGCCAATCATGGAGTTCACGGCCGCGGACTTCTTTCAGCACTCGCATTTCGGCAATATCCCGAAGTCACTGAAGTCTCTCTCTTTATCAGGAGAGCCCTGGCCGGACTACGGTCAGCAAGGTTGGGGTACGGACGATGAAGAAATTCAAAACCCACCCACCATCCAATTGTAGCCACTGTCGACAATTTAACTGACATGCTCGACTTCGACTCCGAAGACATCGACGGTATGGACGCCGATGAAGGAGATGATGAAGAACCAGCGCCTACCAGGCCCTGGAAAGCCACCTCGTCATATGACATATACATGGTGGACACCCCAAAAGAGGGAGAGGGCGATGGAACAGCGGAGGATGACCCCTCCAAGAAACAGCCCAAGCGCCGGCGTCAGCGACGCCGCTCAAAATCCCGCCAACACAAAAACGGTGATTCCAGCACGGGAGATAATAATACTCCGGAGAGTGCCGAAGAAAAACCCCTCAAGCAAGGTTTAGCACAGGAGGATCGAGAAACCAGCCCTCATGAGAGCGCGGCAGACAGAGAGGTCGAGGACGATAATTATATGCCTCCCTCCGAAGACGAGGCAAGCCTCGACGACGATGAATTCGTCGTGCCAGAGGATCCCGTTGAGCAAAAGTGTTTCCAACGCAAGCTTATGGCCATGGCAAGAAGCCTCAAGAAAAAACAGCAACAGCTCTGAGCTGATCAAGATTCGCTGGTTGACAGATGGACCGAAGTCCTTGCGGCTGAAGAGCATAAACTCGAACGCCCCTCCAAGAGTTACCCAAAGCGCAGGTTGCTACCCCAATTAGAGGAGGAATCACTTGATGCGGCCGAACGGCCACCTCGTGGCCGCGACAGAGAGGCCTCCCGGCCCTCCACTCAAGCCGCACCCCATACCAAGGCACGGGAATATGCGCCAGACTTACGAGACATGTTGGAGGATAAGGCAAGGCAAACACGATCGATCTACGGATCGCGTGGGCACCCCACGGCTCGAGACGGTAACCGTCACGCCGGCCACAAATTCGGCAGGGCCGAACACAGTAGACAAAACTCATTGGAGCTACGTCATGATATCGCCCAGTACAGAGGCGCCGCACACCCACTGTGCTTTACAGACGAAATAATGGATCATCAAATCCCCGAGGGTTTCAAACCCGTAAACATCGAATCATATGATGGCACAACAGACCCTGCGGTATGGATCGAGGATTATCTCCTTCATATCCACATGGCCCGCGGCGACGATTTTCACGCCATCAAATACCTCCCACTCAAGCTTAAAGGACCAGCTTGGCATTGGCTCAACAGCTTGCCAACAGGATCAATCATTTGTTGGGAGGACCTAGAAGCCGCATTCCTCGACAATTTCCAGGGCACTTATGTGCGACCCCCAGACGCCGATGAGCTAAGTCATGTAATTCAGCAGCCAGAGGAATCGGCCAGGCAATTCTGGACACGGTTCCTAACAAAGAAAAATCAAATAGTTGACTGTCCGGACGCTGAGGCCCTAGCAGCCTTCAAGAACAATATCCGTGACGAGTGGCTGGCCCGGCACCTTGGACAGGAAAAGCCGAAATCTATGGCAGCACTCACGACACTCATGACCTGCTTTTGCGCGGGAGAAGACAGCTGGCTTGCTCGTAGCAACAATATGACCAAGAACCCTGGTAGTTCGGACACCAGGGACATTAGTGGCAGGTCGCGTCGCAACAAGCAGAAGCGCCGCATTAAGGGCGACAATGCTGAGAATACGGCAGTTAATACCGGATTCAGAGGCTCTAAATCCGGTCAGCGGAAAAAGCCATTCAAAAGGAATCCTAGGGGCCCGTCCAGCTTGGAACGAATACTCGACCGCTTGTGCCAATTACATGCCACCCCCGAAAAGCCGGCCAATCACACCAACAGGGATTTGTTGGGTGTTCAAGCAGGCAGGCAAGTTAAGCGCCGACAATGAAAACAAGGGGCTGCATAGCGATGACGTCGAGGAGCCCCGGCCGCCAAACAACAATGGACAGAAGGGTTTCCCCCCACAAGTGCGGACGGTGAACATGATATACGCCACCCACGTCCCAAAAAGGGAGCGGAAGCACGCGTTAAGGGACGTATACGCGGTAGAGCCAGTCGCCCCAAAGTTCAACCCATGGTCCTCCTGCCCGATCACCTTTGATCGAAGAGACCATCCACTAGCATCCGTCATGGCGGATTTGCCGCATCGGTTCTATACCCAATCATTGACGGATTTCATCTCACTAGAGTCCTCATGGACGGCGGCAGCAGCGTGAACCTGCTTTACCAGGATACAGTGCGAAAAATGGGCATCGATCCCTCGAGGATTAAGCCCACCAAAACGACCTTTAAAGGCGTAATACCAGGTGTAGAGGCCAACTGTACAGGCTCAGTCACACTTGAAGTGGTCTTCGGATCCCCGGATAATTTCCGAAGCGAGGAATTGGTCTTCGACATAGTCCCATTCCGCAGTTGCTATCATGCACTGCTCAGACGAACCGCATTCGCCAAATTCAATGCGGTACCACACTACGCATACCTTAAGCTCAAGATGACAGGCCCTCGGGGAGTAATTACGGTCAATGGAAACACCGAACGCTCCCTCCAAACGGAGGAGCACACGACGGCCTTTGCAGCGGAAGTACAAAGTAGCCTCTCCAGGCAGTTCTCCAGTCCGGCCATTAAACATCCGAACACCGTCAAGCGCGCCCGGAGTAACCTACAACAAGACCGCCTCGCACATTCCGAGCAGGCGTAGCAATGCGGCCCCAACCCCAACCCTAGCAAAAAGGCGACGCCAGTACTTCGCGTACATAATTACGCTCTAGAAATACCATGGGCATAGGGGGAGGGGCAGCATCATGACACGCCCAAAACACGGCTTAAACCGCACCAGGGGCTGCCGATTTTTTACTTTTCTCTTACTTCCAGGACTCTACTCTTCGGAAGGACTGTTCGGCAGTTCAATTACCGCACAAACGATGCAAGAACCAGGGAAGCAGACAGGCCATGCCGCATTACGGAAATCCTAGGTGGTCTCTATCACGAGCAGTATACCTGTTTCGCATACTATTCCGAAGCTTGCCCCTGGAGCAGACATGTTAAATGGTCCAACTTTTCGTTTATCGCATTACTTGTATCGTTCTGCTTTGATCGCAGCTATTTCTAATAAACAATGTATAGCTTTTGTCTATTTTTGCACTATCTTTTTATAAATAAATGTTCCTTAACGACATGTTGCACCCGTACAACTTGGTACGGCCAAAATACGCCAGGGGATTTTAGCACCCCTCAATATGGTGTGAGAAGTCCGAACACTTTCACAAGTGCGACACCCCGAACTTATAGCATTATATGCATCAGCTCCGAATCATGTCTTGGGTCAATAGTTGGGTTTGCCCGGCTCCTATGTTTTGGTGCCTTACGTTTCGCTATATCGGCTAAGGTAGCACTAGGAGAACCACTGCGATTGTGCCCCAGTTGAGCTGGGCCGAGCACCTCAGTGGAGAAAGCTAAAACTGACTGTCATGATGAAGCGAGAGTTGGTCGCTGTTCGAGAGGTTTTTTCGAGTCCCTAAAGACTTATGCCGCTTAGGGCGACGAGTCAGCTCTATCCGGCCAAGGCGTGGATAGCGCCCCGAACTCGGTCTTCCGAATACTAGGTGCTTCGCCGAAATTTAAAATTATAGAATTCAATGGCTAAGTGAGAGTGTTCACGCATTATAGTCCGATTGCCTCGTTCATCGGGCTGAGCGCCTCCCTCGAAGGACCCAAACATGGGAAAAAGAGCGCCCAGATTTATCCCCGAACACCCCAGCACTCAACGACTCGCCATCTCTCAGTATTGATAAACAGCCGCACAGAAGGTAATATTTTAAATTCAAGCAGCATTGCTCAGCGCATATGAACAAGTTTTCAGCGCACAGGACAAAAACGAGCAAGTTTTACTCAAAAACTACATCCCTAGTACATTCATCTGCCACAAGGAGGGCACCCTTCAGAACATCCTTATAGTAATTTTCGGGCTTGCGATGCTCTTTCCCCGCTGGTGGCCCGTCCTTCACAAGCTTCTCCGCATCCAGCCTGCCCCAGTGCACCTTAGCACGGGCAAAGGCCCTACGGGCACCTTCAATACAGACGAAGCGCTTGATGACTTCGAGCCTTGGACAGGCCTCCACCAGCTGCTGCACCAGCCCGAAATAGCTCCCAAGCAGAGCCTATCCAGGCCACAGCCGAACTTGGAGGCCCTTCATGGCCTGTTCGGCCGCCTTGTGGAGATCGACCAGTTGCTTCAGCTGGTCGCTCAGGGGCACGGGGTGTCCGGCCTCAGCATACTGAGACCAGAACACCTTCTCCGTCGAGCTGCCCTCCTCGGCTCGATAGAATGCGGCGGCATCAGATACACTCCGGGGAAGATCTGCAAATGCCCGTGGAGAGCTCCGATTCGGGTAAGTATCAAGTAACTCACGTTTATGTGTTTACTTTGCATAAAGAATGCCTTACCCGCCGCTATTTTCTTCACCTCATCCAACTCCTGGAGGGTCTTCTGGGATTCGGCCTTGGCAGACTTGGCATTTTCAATAGCCGCCGCAAGCTCGGACGCTCGCGTCTTTGAGTCAAGCTCCAAACTCTCATGTTTCTTCATGAGAACCTGGAGCTCTTGCCGCACCTGGCCAACCTCGGCCTCATACCTCTCCCGCTTGGTGCGCTCCGCGGCCGCACTCTTCTCGGCCTCGAGCAGCGCTTGCTTAAGGGTCGCCACCTTAGATGTGGCCCCTACAATAGTCATGTTAATCCTGTCATTTCTTGCAATTGCACCTTTTTATATACATATTCAACCAAGGTATTTCTTACCTTCCTTCTCCTCGAGCTGCTTCTTGGCACGCCCGAGCTCTTGCTCGGACTTCTCGAGGCTCTGCTTCAGCGTGTCCACTACCGCAGTGAGTACGGCGGACACCAGCAGAGAAGCCTGCACACACATATTGACTCCTTTTGTTAGACTCCTGTGAATTTTCTGATCCTCTATTCGGCTTTTCTTCCCGAACGCCCAACAGAGCATTAGGGGCTACTGTCTATGCGGTAATATTAATTACACATTATTTACTTACCTCAAAGCCTGTCAAAAGGCTAGTACAAGCTTCAGTCAGACCGCTCTTGGTGGACTGAACCTTCTGGACCACCGCACTCATAATAGCGCGGTGCTCCTCGTCGATGGAGGCGCCTTGGAGCGCCTCCAACATATTGTCCGGCGCCTCCGGATGGACGGGGGTCGCCAGCACGGTGGACTTGCTCCTCTTGGAAGGAGGTCCCCCGCCGGACTCCGGAACCCTTGAAGGTTCCGAAGCGGTGTCCGGCCTAGAGCCAGACTTGGAGCCCTGGGGGGTTTCATCCCCTTTACTCCTGGAGTCCGGGAGGTTGCCTTGCGGCGCCTCCGGGACCACCTCCTCCCTTCTTGGAACCTGTTGGGACAACACCTCGGTGTCGTCCATAGGGCGGGGGGAGGAAGCCGTCGGAAGCGAGTTCACATCCGACGAGTCCAGTGAGCCGCTCGACGACGCGTCGAGCCGGTCTTTGGGTGGGCTGCATAAGCATATTCGACATAAGGGAAAGCTGTGCAATAAACGAATACTATGAATTACTCCGGTATCCGGATACTTACGATTTTGCCAAGGGCTTGGCCCTGGGCTACCACTCCTCTTCACCGTCGTCAGTGTCGTTGGAGTAGTCCGGAGGAAGGGTTTTCCCCTTCTTGGACCCTCCGGCCTCCTCCGAGAGGGCGGCCTTCCTTTTCTTCTCTCCTCCCGCTGGAGGGGGAGAGGTCTCTTCTTCTTCCTCCTCGTCTTCACAAGAGGAAGGCGCTTCGGGACCGTCGGATGACGAATCCGACACCTCCTGGCGCCGGGCACTCTTTCGAGTCCCCGTGGCCCTTTTCGTGGCCTTCTTCTCCGCCACCACATAGGGCGCCGGAACCAGCAGCTTCGCCAAGCAAGCGTCCGCTGGGCCTTCGGGCAAAGGAGCCGGACAGTTGATCTGTTAGGACGTCACCTCCCAATCCTATCAAAGATAAGGGAACTTAGATCCCGCATAGAGTCAAACTATGAGAAACTGATACCCTGTAAAAGGACAAAGACAGCTTACCGCATGAGCGTGATGCTGAGTACTGAATCCACGATCCTCGGCAGCAAATGCGGGAGCCTCGGCGCCCTTGAAAAGCATCCTCCAGGCATCTTCGTACATCGTGTCAAAGAGCCTGTTTAGAGTTCGATGCTGCGCCGGGTCGAACTCCCATAGGTTGAAGGCCCGTCGTTGACACGGGAGGATCAGGCGGATGAGCATAACCTGGACTACGTTGACAAGCTTGAACTTCTTGTCCACCAGGGTTTGGATGCATGTTTGGAGTCCGGTCAGCTCTCCTTTTTTACCCCAAGACAGGCCTGTCTCCTTCCAGGAGGTGAGCCGCATAGGGGGGCCGGATCGAAACTCAGGGGGTGTGACCCATTCAGCGTCGCGTGGCTCGGTGACATAAAACCACCATGATTGCCACCCCTTCAGGGTCTCCACAAAGGATCCCTCGAGCCACAGGACGTTGGCCATCTTGCCAACCATGGCACCGCCGCACTCCGCCTGGCTGCCGCGCACCACCTCTGGCTTGACGTTGAAAGTCTTAAGCCATAGGCCGAAATGGGGGCGGATGCGGAGGAACGCCTCGCACACGACGATAAACGCCGAGATGTTGAGGACGAAGTTCGGGGCCAGATCGTGGAAATCCAGGCCGTAGTAGAACATGAGCCCCCGGACAAATGGATGCAGAGGGAAGCCCAGTCCATGGAGGAAATGAGGGAGGAATACCACACTCTCATGGGGCCTAGGAGTGGGGATGAGCTGCCCCTTTTCGGGAAGCCGGTGCACGATGTCGCTAGCCAGATATCCGGCCTTCCTCAGCTTTTTGATGTGTCCCTCCGCGACGGAGGAGACAATCCACTTGCCTCCCGCTCCGGACATGACTGGAGAAGGTTGAGGTGGTAGTGCGGACTTGGGCGCTGGAGCTCGAGTGCGCAAGAATGGATAGGTAAAGGAGGAAGAAGGCGTGGGTGAAAAGGTGGGTCCTTATCCGCTTATATGGGTGGACGCAACTACATGTCCCCACTAGCCTGGTAAAACTCGCTTATCTCCAAGCGCCGTAATCAAAGGCACGGTTGGGTTACCCACGCCCGTATTGATGAGAATCCCGGAATAAGGGGACACGATCTCTGCTTTGACAAGACGTGCCAAGGAAACCGCCTCGCATAACGCGCTGAGGTGGGATACTGAAACGACTCGGATAAAGGCTTGACCGTGGTGTGTCACGCTACGGAATACGTCAGCAGATTAGATATGTGTAAATATTATTCTCTCTATGGCAATATGTGGAAAATTATTTTGCAGAGCCAGACACTATATTTGTGTTCAAAATCTTCTATGAAGTACTTGGAGGAGGAACCCGCCTTGCAATGCCGAAGACAAACCGCGTGTCGGACTCGTCATCATTGAAGCCTGGTTCAGGGGCTACTGAGGGAGTCCTGGATTAGGGGGTGTTCGGATAGCCGAACTATACCTTCAGCCGGATTCCTGGACTATGAAGATGCAAGATTGAAGACTCTGTCCCGTGTCCGGAAGGGACTTTCCTTGGCGTGGAAGGCAAGCTTGGCGATACGGATGTTCAGATCTCCTACCATTGTAACCGACTCTATGTAACCCTAACCCTCTCCGGTGTCTATATAAACCGGGGGGTTTTAGTCCGTAGGACAACATACACATCAACAATCATACCATAGGCTAGCTTCTAGGGTTTAGCCTCTCTGATCTCGTGGTAGATCTACTCTTGTACTACCCATATCATCAATATTAATCAAGCAGGACGTAGGGTTTTACCTCCATCGAGAGGGCCCGAACCTGGGTAAAACTTCGTGTCCCTTGCCTCATGTTACCATCCGGCCTAGACGCACAGTTCGGGACCCCCTACCCGAGATCCACCGGTTTTGACACCGACACCAGGACCTAGACAATAGAGCCGGCCAGGCCAGATTAATCTATGGATCAAGGGGGCGTGCCCCAACGCAAGACGACAGCCATCAAGCCTGGCGTGACGGGCATAACCTCACCCGGGCCAAAAAACCGAATACGGATGTCATCCGAACTCCGTCGTGACATCGCCCGATACAGAGGCGCTGCACACCCCTTATGCTTTACCGATGAGGTAATGCAGCACCAGTTCCCCGAAGGGTTTAAACCTGTAAACATTGAAGCATACGATGGAACGACTGATCTCGTGGTATGGATCGAAGACTTTCTTCTCCATATTCACATGGCTCGCGGCGATGATCTCCACGCCATCAAATACCTCCCCTTAAAGCTGAAAGGACCAACATGACACTGGTTAAACAGCCTCCCAGAGAACTCCATAGGTAGCTGGGAAGATCTGGATGATGCCTTTAGAGACAACTTTCAAGGTACCTATGTCCGGCCTCGAGACGCCGATGACCTTAGTATATGGTCCAGCAACCCGGAGAGTCAGCCCGCAAACTCTGGACTAGGTTCTTAATTAAAAAGAACCAAATCATCGATTTTCCAAACGCTGAAGCCCTCGCGGCCTTTAAACATAGCGTCCGCGATGAATGGCTCGCCCGACACCTCGGCCAAGAAAAGCCGAAGTCCATGGCAGCCCTTACCGCACTCATGACCCGCTTTTGCGCGGGAGAAGACAGCTGGTTAGCTCATAGAAGCAACAGTACCAGCGACCATGGCACCTCCGAAGCCAGAGATGGCAACGGCAGGCCACGACGCAACAAACACAAGCATCGACACAACAATGAAGATATCGAAGACATGACGATCAATGCCAGATTCAGTGGCTCTAAACTCGGTCAGCGGAAGAAGCCATTCAAAGGAAACAGGGATGACCCATCCAATTTAGACAAGATACTCGATCGGCCTTGCCAGATTCATGGTACCCCCAACAAGCCTGCAAACCACTCCAACAGAAATTGTTGGGTCTTCAAACAGGCCGGTAAGTTAAATACCAAACATAAGGGGAAAGGGCCACCAAGCAAGGACGATGATGATTCCCACCCGCCGAACACAGGTGGACAGAAGAAATTTCCCCCTGAGGTAAAAATAGTGAATATGATATATGTCACTCATATCCCCAAGAGGGAGCGCACGCATGCACTAAGGGACGTCTACGCAGTAGAGGCGGTCGCCCCAAAATTCAACCCCTGGTCGGCTTGTTCGATCACCTTCGATCGTAAGGACCACCCGACCAGTATTCGTCATGGAGGTTCGGCAGCCTTGGTCCTTGGTCAAATCATCGACGGATTCCATCTCACCCGAGTCCTCATGGACGGCGGCAGTAGTCTTAACTTGATTTATCAAGACACGGTCCGCAAAATGGGTATTGACCCATCAAGAATCAAGCCTACTAACACCACCTTTAAATGAGTGATACCCCATGTAGAAGCCCGCTGCACGGGCTCAATAACATTGGAAGTAGTCTTTGGTTCACCGGATAACTTCCGAAGCGAAGACTTGATCTTCGACATTGTCCCCTTCCGCAGTGGTTATCACGCACTGCTCGGACGAACCGCCTTCGCTCGCTTTAATGCGGTCTCGCATTATGCTTACTTAAAGCTCAAAATGCTCGGACCCCACTGCGTTATCACAGTCAATGGAAACACGGAGCGTTCCCTCCGCACTGAGGAGCATATTGCGGACCTTGCGGCTGAAGTACAGAGCGGCCTCCTTAGGCCGAACACCTCATCGCCCATCAAGCCGCCGGACACTGTTAAATGCATCCGGTCTACTCTGCATGATGACAGCTTGGTGACTCCAGAGCTAGACTAGCAGTTTCGCCTCCGTCGATCGCCACACACATCCGCAACATATGTACCGCGTGTGCATAATTACGCACTCAAAATACCCTGGCCAACGACGGAGGCACAATATGGATAGGTCTATAGTGTGGCACAACCCTATGTGACCTTGACCTTTTTCCTTTGACCTTTTTTCCATACCATAGGTGCATTAAAACCTAGCTACTCCACGATCGGGCAAGCACTCTTTCCGGGCCCGTTTTAGTACAAACGACCGTGGATCGTTTCTCTCAAGGAACCTTTTTCACAAAGGCGAAAGCGACGCAGACGTGCGGCAGGGCATCAATGAGATCTTCAAAGACCGTCTTTAGGCCCCGTATACAGCTTTCCCTTGTGTACAAATCTTGGCATGTAAAATAGCCTTGACACTATCTGTAATAGCACGTCTTGATGTATCAAACATATTATAATGAAAATAGATTTTTACCAACCCTCGTTTGGTCTTGGTTTGTTTCATAATCTGCATTCCTCTTTTGTTCTAAGATTGCCACATATACATTCTGGTATAGCTTCAATACTAGGGGCTCTATTCGGCCACACATATTTTCAAAAAAGTCTGAATACTTTTAGAGTACACTTCGGCGTCCCAAAAATTGCATTATATGCATTAGCTCTAAATCATGTCTTTGGTCAATAGTTGGGTTGCCCGGCTCCTGTGGTTGCTACCTTATGTTCCGCTTGTTCGGCTAAGGTGGTAAAGGGAGAACTACTGCAATTGTGTGTCTGGCTCGTTAGGTCAAGCACCTCAGTAGAGAAAGCCGAAAACTGACTGTTATGATATGGCGAAAGCTGGTCAGCGATTCAGTAACTTACCATAAATCTCTTGTGATTTCTTCCGTATTACACGAAGGACTGGCCTTCATCCAGTCACACGCCTAAGGCATCCAAGTTCGGATAGCCACATGCACACCACGGGCTAGTTCCTAGTCCCATTGTCAAACTCCTATGGCTAAGTAAGAGTGATAAAGCCGCATAGTCTGAATGCCTGGTTCGCTGCGCATACACCTCCTTTACAAACCAAGACGTTGGGTCAAGTGTGATCATGTGCTATTCGGAACACCCCCATAGCATCTACGTGGGGGCTGAAGCCGATGACTGGTAAACTCTCAGAATTAAAAACAGCCGCATAGGAGGAAAATAATTTCAAAATAAAGGCATAAATATATTACAAAGCCTTGGTTCACAAAATAAGGGTTGGACAACCCAAATACATTCATTCGAACACATTATTCTTCGAGCACTGGCCCTCTACTATCCTGGCACCCTCCAGGACATCGTCGAAATATTGCCCTGGCTTGCGGTGATCCTTGCCTTTGAGCGGGCCCTTGGTCACCACGACGGTGGCCTTCATCTTAGCCCAGTGCATCTTGACACGGGCAAAGGCCATCCGCGCAACCTCTATGCACACCGAGCGCTTGACCGCTTCGACTTGGGGTAGGGCATCGGCGAGTTGCTTCACCAGGCCAAAGTAGCTGCTAGGAATGGGTTCGGCTGGCCACAGCCGGACTATGAGGTCCTTCATGGCCAAGCCGGACATCCTATGCAGCTCCGCCAGCTGCATCATCTCGTTGTTCAACAGCGCTAGACGCTCCGGCGCCAGGTACTGTGACTAGAAGAGCTTCTCCGTCGTGTTCCCCTCTAGGGCCTCGAAAAACCACGCAGCGTCGGTAGTGCTCTTCGGAAGATCCGCAAAGGCGTCTGGAGAACTCCATAGTCGAGTGAGAAACGTGTATTTCTGACTGCCAAATTTACTCTACAAAAGAAAGGGCTTACCAGACGCTATTTGTTCGGCCTGCTTGATCTCCTCGCGAGCTGCCCGGGACTCGGTCTACGCCTCCTTGGACTCCTGGAGAGCCTTGGCGAGATCAATCGCTTGGGCCTTATTCTTCTTGTCCAAGGCCTCACACTTGCCAGCGGCGTCCTTGAGCTGTTGCTCCACTTCGGTCACCTGCTCCTCATACGGGCAGCGGCCGACCTACTTGGCCTTTAAATCCGCGGCCGCTTTGCTCACCTATGCCTGCTCCTGGCCTTGGGCAAGGGCGCTCTTCAGGGTCTCGACCTCGGCCTCACTACCTGTAATAATGATCAGGGCAACACACGAGCTTAGACTTCGCATTGGCATATCACTTCAGGTGTTTAAATAATTTTTCAAAACATACCTTGCGCCTCGTCGAACCGCTTGTTAATGCGGGCGATATCATCATTGGCCAGCTGCAGCTTTCGCTTGAGTTCGGAAACTTCAGCGACCTGGGCAGTCACAACTAACAGGGAAGCCTGTTTACCAATAGACCAGTACGTTACCTCCTGCGATTATTATTTGATCCTCTGTTCAGCCGTTTTTCAAAACTGAATAGAGTCTCAGGGGCTACTATCTATACACAGGCATATTTTTAAAATGAAAATCGGCTAAGAATATTACATCGCATACCTCGAAGGCTTCGTTCAGTCCGCTGTTGGCAGACTGAACCTTCTCAACCACCACACCCATCATGGTGCGGTGCTCCTCCATGATGGAAGCACGACGCAGTGCCTCCATCAAAGTGTTTGGCGCCTCCGGATTAGTGGAGGTCGCCGCCGGAGTTGGCGCTCCCCCCTCCTTTGAAGGGGGTTGCTCACTCGATTCCGTGGCCACATGGGTCTCCGGGATGGTGTTCGGCTGGGGCCCGGACTGGTCAGGGCCCCCGTCATCAGTCTCCATGGGGGTTGCGCCCCCATGTTCTCGGTAGCCGAGGCATTACCCTCTGGTGCCATCTTGGCGACCTCCCGCACCTCTCCGTGGCCCTGAGAGGTCCTTTGGGATCACACCTCGGTGTCATCCGCGGTGGTTGGCGGAGACGCTCGTGGAGGTGTCTCACTCTCCACCATCTACGACACTAGAGAGTTCCCCTCAGATGATGATTGTTGGGGGAGGTCATGGGCCGGACTGAAACACATAATATAATATGTTATTGTACAATCATAAAAGACCGGATATATGTAAAGCATCCTTGGATACTTACAATGCGGCCAGGGGCTTCACCCTGGGGCGCCGCTCGGGGATGGCTTCGGCATTTGAATCCAAGCCGTCCGAGAGGGAAATCTTCCCTCTCCTGGACGCCCCC
The DNA here is from genome assembly GCF_056163025.1 of Triticum urartu. Lineage (NCBI taxonomy): Eukaryota > Viridiplantae > Streptophyta > Magnoliopsida > Poales > Poaceae > Triticum > Triticum urartu. The sequence continues at coordinate 568,686,766 of NC_141876.1, forward strand.
GCCTCCGGGTCTGCGGAGGCCGCCCTTTTCTCCCTCCTCCCCTTAAGGGAAGAATCGCTTTCTGCCTACGCCTCCTGTTCGTCTTCATCTCCCTCATGGGAGGAGGGAGCTTCGGTCTCTCCGGACACAGCGTCTAAAGTACCTTTACGGCGGAGGCCACCTTTGGCCTTCTCGCTCTTCATCTTGGCCTTCTCCTCCAGCCGGCGCCTGATACGGCACGGGGACTGCTACCTCTTGTGCATGCATTGGTTTTCCCTTGAAGAGGAAAGGGTGATGCAGCAAAGTAGCATAAGTATTTCCCTCAGTTTTGGAGAACCAAGGTATCAATCTAGTAGGAGACTACACGCAAGTCGCCTAGTACCTGCACAAACAAACAAGAACCTCGCAACCAACGTGATAAAGGGGTTGTCAATCCCTTCACGACCACTTACAAAAGTGAGATCTGATAGAGATAATAAGATAAATATTTTCGGTATTTTTGTTGTATAGATTGAAAAGCTAAGATTGCAAAATAAACGGCGACAGAAATAGCTAGTTGACGGAAAATAATATGATGTAAAGTAGACCCGGGGGCCATAGGATTCACTAGTGGCTTCTCTCAAGATAGCATATATTACGATGGGTGAACAAATTACTGCCAAGCAATTGATAGAAAAGCGCATAGTTATGATGATATCTAGGCATGATCATGAACATAGGCATCACGTTTGTGTCAAGTAGACCGAAACGATTCTGCATCTACTATTATTACTCCACACATCGACCGCTATCCAGGATGTATCTAGAGTATTAAGTTCATAAGAACAGAGTAACGCATTAGGCAAGATGACATGATGTAGACGGATAAACTCAAGCAATATGATAGAAACCCCATCTTTTTAACCTCGATGGCAACAATACAATACGGGCCTTGCTGCCCTTGCTGTCACTAGGAAAGGACACCGCAAGATTGAACCCAAAGTTAAGCATTTCTCCCATTGCAAGAAAGATCAATCTAGTAGGCCAAACCAAACTGATAACTCGAAGAGACTTGCAAACATATCAAATCATGCATATAAGAATTCAGACAAGAATCAAATATTGTTCATAAATAATATTAATCATAAACCCACAATTCATCGGATCTCGGCAAACACACCGCAAAAAGAATTACATCGAATAGATCTCCAAGAACATCGAGGAGAACTTTGTATTGAGATCCAAAGAGCGAGAAGAAGCCATTTAGCTAATAACTATGGACTCGAAGGTCTGTAGTAAACTACTCACACATCATCAGAGAGGCTATGGTGTTGATGCAGAAGCCCTTCGTGATCAAATCCCCCTCCGGCAGATCGTCGGAAAAGGTCCCCAGATGGGATCTCACGGGTACAGAAGGTTGCGGTGGTGGAAAAGTGGTTTCGTGGCTCTCCTGGATGTTTTCAGGGTATAAGAGTATATATATAGACAAAAGAAGTAGGTCGGTGGAGCTGTGAGGGGCCCACGAGGGTGGGGGCGCGCCTAGCCCCCCTGGGCACGCCGCCCTACCTCGTGGCCGCCTCGCTGCTTCCTTGATGTCCACTCCAAGTCTCCTGGATTGCATTTGTTCCAAAAAAGATCCTCGCGAAGGTTTCATTCCGTTTGGATTCCGTTTGATATTCCTTTTCTGCGAAACACTGAAATGGGCAAAAAATAGCAATTTTCACTAGGCCTTCGGTTAATAGGTTAGTCCCAAAAATAATATAAAAGTGCATAATAAATCCCATTAAACATCCAAACAGATAATATAATAGCATCGAACAATCAAAAATTATAGATACGTTGGACACGTATCAAGCATCCCCAAGCTTAATTCCTGCTCGTCCTCGAGTAGGTAAATGATAAAAACAGAATTTTTGATGTGGAATGCTACCTAACATAATTTTCTATGTATTACTCTTTATTGCGGCATGAATGTTTAGATCCGAAAGATTCTAGACAGAAGTTTAATATCGACATAAAAATAATAATACTTCAAGCAATGCTAACCAAGCAATCATGTCTTATCAAAATAACATAGCCAAAGAAAGCTTATCCCTACAAAATCATATAGTTTGGCCATGCTTCATTTTCGTCACACAAAATGCTCCCATCATGCACAACCCTGATGACAAGCCAAGCAATTGTTTCATACTTTAGCCTTTTCAAACTCTTTCAACTTTCACGCAATATATGAGCACGAGCCATGGACGTAGCACTATGGGCAGAATAGAATTTGATGATGGAGGTTGTGTGAGAAGACAAAAAGGGAGAAAGTCTCACATTGACCCGGTTAATCGACGGGCTATGGAGATTCCCATCAATTGATGTCAATGCAAGGAGTAGGGACTGCCATGCAATGGATGCAAATAGAGCTATAAATATATGAAAGCTCAACAAAAGAAATTAAGTGGGTGTGCATCCAACTTGCTTGCTCACGAAGACCTAGGGCATTTTGAGGAAGCCCATTATTGGAATATACAAGCCAAGTTCTATAATGAAAAATTCCCACTAGTATATGAAAGTGACATAACGAGAGACTCTCTATCATGAAGATCATGGTGCTACTTTGAAGCACAAGTGTGGAAAAAGGATAGTAACATTGCCCCTTCTCTCTTTTTATCTTATTTTTTCTTTGGCCTCTCTTTTTTATGGCCTTTCTCTTTTTTTCGAAGAGCTTTCCTCACATGGGACAATGCTCTAATAATGAAAATCATCACACTTTTATTTACTTACAACTCGATACTTAGAACAAAATATGACTCTATGTGAATGCCTCCGGCGGTGTACCGGGATATGCAATGAATCAAGAGTGACATGTATGAAAGAATTATGAAGGTGGCTTTGCCACAAATATGATATCAACTACATGATCATGCAAGGCAATATGACAATGATGGAGCGTGTCATAATAAACGGAACGGTGGAAAGTTGCATGGCAATATATCTCGGAATGGCTATGGAAATGCCATAATAGGTAGGTATGGTGGCTGTTTTGAGGAAGATATAAGGAGGCTTATGTGTGACAGAGCGTATCATATCACGGGGTTTGGATGCACCGGCGAAGTTTGCACCAACTCTCGAGGTGAGAAGGGGCAATGCACGGTACCGAAGAGGCTAGCAATGATGGAAGGGTGAGAGTGCGTATAATCTATGGACTCAACATTAGTCATAAAGAACTCACATACTTATTGCAAAAATCTACAAGTCATCAAAACCAAGCACTACGCGCATACTCCTAGGGGGGTAGATTGGTAGGAAAATACCATTGCTCGTCCACGACTGCCACTCATAAGGAAAGCAATCAAAGAACACCCCATGCTTCAAATTTGTCACACAACTTTTACCATACGTGCATGCTATGGGACTTGCCAACTTCAACACAAGTATTTCTCAATTACACAATCACTCAACTAGCACAACTCTAATATTACCATCTTTATATCTCAAAACAACTATCAAGTATCAAGCTTCTCATAACATTTAATGCACTCTATATGAAAGTTTTTATTATACCGATCTTGGATGCCTATCATATTAGGACTAATTTCATAACCAAAGCAAATTACCATGTTGTTCTAAAAGACTCTCAAAATAATATAAGTGAAGCATGAGAGATCAATAATTTCTATAAAATAAAACCACCACCGTGCTCTAAAAAGATATAAGTGAAGCACTAGAGCAAAATTATCTAGCTCAAAAGATACAAGTGAAGCACATAGAGTATTCTAATAAATTATGATGCATGTGTATCTCTCCCAAAAGGTGTGTACAGAAAGTATGCTTGTGGGTGTCGGTGTAAAAACCAGCGGATCTCGGGTAGGGGGTCTCGAACTGTGCGTCTAAGGCGGATGGTAACAGGAGGCAGGGGACACGATGTTTACCCAGGTTCGGGCCCTCTTGATGGAGGTAATACCCTACGTCCTGCTTGATTGTTCTTGATGATATGAGTATTACAAGAATTGATCTACCACGAGATCGTAGAGGCTAAACCCTAGAAGCTAGCCTATGGTATGATTCTATGTTGTCCTACGGACTAAACCCTCCAGTTTATATAGACACCGGAGGGGGCTAGGGTTACACAAAGTCGGTTACAAGGGAGGAGATCTACATATCCGTATTGCCAAGCTTGCCTTCCACGCCAAGGAGAGTCCCATCCGAACACGGGACGAAGTCTTCAATCTTGTACCTTCATAGTCCAACAGTCCGGCCAAAGGATATAGTCCGGCTGTCCGGAGACCCCCTAATCCAGGACTCCCTTAGTAGTCCCTGAACCAGGCTTCAATGATGATGAATCCGGCACGCAGATTTGTCTTCGGCATTGCAAGGCGGGTTCCTCCTCCGGATACTCCATAGAAGATTTTGAACACAAGGATAATGTCCGGCTCTGCAAAACAAGTTACACATACTACCGTAGAGAGAATAATATTTCCACAAATCCAATCTGCTGACACGTTTGACAGCATGACATCATGTCATGGCCCGGTCATTATTCGAACCGTTTTTCTCAACCAGCAGCGCACATATCGTAGGGCGGTTTTCTTGACACGTCTTGTCAAAGCAGAGATTGTGTCCCCCTTATTACGGGATTCTCATCAATACGGACGTGGGTAACCCAACTGTGCCATCAATTATGGTGCTTGGGGAATAAGCGATTTTACTAGGCAAGTGGGGAGGCGCATCGCCTCTTCCACCCATATAAAAGGAAAAGGATTCACCCTTTTTACCCACGCCTTCTACCTCCTTGCTTATCCATTCTCACGCACTCGAGCTCCAGCGCCCAAGTTCACGTTTTTCTTCACAAACCACTCCAAGCATGTCCGGAGCAGGAGGCAAATGGATGGTCTCCTCTGTCACGGAGGTGCACATCGCAAAGTTATGGGTAGCCGGATATCTGGCCGCGGATATCGCGCACCGGCTGCCAAATGCGGGGCAAATCATCCCTACGCCCGAACCCCATGAGAGGGTAGTTTTTCTCACCCATTTCGTTCACGGATTGGGATTTCCCCTCCACCCATTTGTCTGCAGGCTCATGTTTTAGTACAGGCTGGATTTTCATGATCTGGCCCCCAATTTCATCCTCAACATCTCGGCGTTTATCGTCGTGTGCGAGGCCTTCCTCCACATCAGGCCCCACTTCGTCCTATGGCTGAAAACCTTCAATGTTAAACCGAAGGTGGTGGTCAGCCAGCAAGCAGAGCGTGGAGGTGCCATGGTGGGCAAAATGCCTAATGTCACCTGGCTCGAGGGCTCCTATGTGGATACCATAAAGGGGTGGCAATCGGGGTGGTTCTACATCACCGAGCCACGCGACACCAACTGGGTGGTGGCCCCCAAATTTCGATCCGGAATCCCCACGCGGCTCACCTCCTGGAAAGAGAAGGGCCTGTCCTGGGGTTCTCCGGTAGAGCTGACCAGACTCCAGACCTGCATTAGGAACGTGATGAGCAAGAAAATCAAGTTCATCAACGTGGTCCAGGTCATGCTCTTCCTCCGGATCCTCCCGTGTCAACGACGGGCTTTCAATTTGTGGGAGTTCGACCCAGCCAAGCACCAGACGCTGCGAGAGCTCTACGACACGACGCACAAGGACATCTAGAGGGTGCTGTTCAAGGGCGCCGAGGTACCTCCTTCCCTCACCAAGGACCGCGGACTCAGCGCAAAGCGCCATGCCAATCCGGTAAGTTTTTATATCTCAGAGGGTATTTATTTGCCCCAGTTAAATCATGTGCGGGATCTAAGCTTCCATGTCATTAACAGGACTGGTTAAAGACAGCAGAGCAGCTCGATTGCCTAGCCCCTGTGCCTGAAGATCTTGCAGATGCTCTCCTAATGGAGATGCTGGCTCCGACACCTTACGAGGTGCCGATGAAGAAGACCGAGAAGAAGGCCACGGGGACCCGAAAGGGTCTCTAGCGCAAGGTTGTATCGAACTCATCGTCCTATGACTCTGACGCGCACTCCTCCCATGAAAACAAGGAGGAGGAGGAAAGTTCTCCCCCCAGCCGGGGGAGACAAAAAAAGGAAGGCCGACCCAACTGGGGAGGCCGAAGGGTCCAATAAGGGAAGGACCCTCCCTCCGGACTGCTCCACGACGGCCGCCTACAGTGGCGATGAGTGGTTACCTAGGGAGAAGCCCCTGGCGAAGTGGTAAGTATCCGGACACCATAGTAATTCATGGTATGTATTATTGCACTATTTCTCATTGCGCCGCATATAATTATGCAGTCCGTCCCGAGCTCATCTCGACGTACATTCGTCGGACGGTTCATTGGACTCATCGGATATGAATAGTGATTCACTTCCGACCGCCTCCTCCCCTTGCCCTACGGACAACGTCGAGGTGTTGTCCTGAAAGGCACCGAGCCGAGGGGAGGTAGTCCTGGGGGCGCCTCGAGGCGACCTTCCGGACCCTAGGCGCAAAGCGAGCAAGACTCCCACGGGCTCCAAGTTTGCCCCCCAGCCAAATACTACCCCGGAGCCTTCGGTGGTTCCGGACTCCGGCAGGCGATCCCCCGTTAAGGGGGGCAAGCCGCCCGTGCTGGTGTCCTCTGTCCATCCAGAGGCACTGGACAACTTGCTGGAAGTGCTTCGTGGTGCTTCCATCGACGAAGAGCACCGCATTATCATGAGTGCGGTGATCGAGAAAGTTTAGTCCGCCAAAAACAGACTGACCGAAGCTTGCGCCAGCCTCCTAACAGGCTTTGAGGTAAGCAATCAAAATATAAGGATATATTACCGCATGGACAGTAGCCCCTGATGCTCTGTTCGGCATTCGCGAAGAAATGCCGAATAGAGGATGAAAATGATAACTCAGGAGTCTAATCAGAATATGTCTATGTGTATGTGCAGGCTTCACTGCTGGCCGCTGCCGCACGTATTGCGGAGGTCTCTGCACTGAAGCAGGACCTGGAGCGATCCGAGGACGAGCTCAGCCTTGCCAAGAGGCAGCTCGAGGAGAGCAAAGGTAAGCAATACCTTGTCTATATATTTAAAAAGAAGTTCGGGTGTAAAGTAATAGGATCATCATGAATTTGCCAGGGGCCACGACCGAAGTGGCGACCCTGAAGAAGGCGCTATCCAAGGCTGAAGACAAAGCGGCCAAGGAGCGCATTGAGCGGGAAAAGCAAGAAGGCCGAGTTGGCGAGGTGCAGCAAGAGCTCGAGGCTCTCGCCAAAAAACACGAGTCCTTGGAGCTTGATTCTAAGACGCGAGAGTCCGAGCTTGCGAAGGCGCTTGAAAGCGCCTGGAGCGCCAAGGCTGAAGCCCAAAAGGCCCTCCAGGAGATTGATGCGGTGAAGAAGATAGCAGCAGGTAAGGCATTCATTATGCAAAGCAAGCATGTGAAGGAAAATTTCCTTTTACTTACCCAAGTTCGGAGCTCTCCAGGAGCGTTCGCAGATCTTCCCCACAGTGTACTGGATGCCGTGGAGTTTTACCGAGCTGAGGAGGGGAGCTCGATGGAAAAGTTGTTCTGGTCTCAGTATACTGGGACCAAACACCCAATGCCCTTGAGCGACCAGCTGAAGCAATTGGTCGAGCTTCACAAGGCGGCCGAACAGGCCATGAAGGGCCTTATAGTCCGGATGTGGCCTGGCGAGCCCCTGCCGGCAGCTACTTCGGTCTGGTGAGGCGGCTTGTGGATGCCTACCCACGGCTTGAAGTCATAAAGCGGTCCGTCTACATCGAGGGTGCACGCAGGGCTTTTGCCCGGGCGAAGGTGCACTGGGCGAAGCTGGACGCCGTGAAGCTGGTGAAGGAGGGGCCACCGGAGGGCAAGGAGCATCGCTGCCCCGAAATGTATTATGAGAGTGTCCTGAAGGGTTCCCGCCTTGTGGCAGATGAATGTGCTAGGGATGTAATTTTTGAATGAACATGCTCATGTGATCCTGTAATGTGAAACGGGTTCATTTGTGCTATGCAACACTTTTTTAATTTAAAATATTACCTTCTGTGCGGCCATTTATAAAATCTGAGAGTTGGCCAGTCGTCGGCTTCTGCCCCCATGTAACTAGTACTGGGGTGTTCGGGATAAACATGAGAACTCTTTATCCCAATTTTGGGTCCATCGAGGGAGGTGTTCAGCGCAACGACCCAGGCAATCGGACTATAAGGCTTTATCACTCTCACTTAGCCATAGAAGTCTACAATTTTAAATTTTGGCGAAGCCCCTAGTATTCGGAAGGCCGAATTTGGGGCGCTATACACGCCTAAGTCGGGCAAGGCCGACTCCTCGCCCTAACCGGAAAAAGTCTTTAAGGACTTGAGACCTCTCGAACAACGACCAGCTCTCACCTTATCATGACAGTCAGTTTTCGGCTTTCTCTACTGAGGTGCTCGTCTGGAAGAACCGAGACAAAATCGCAGTAGTTCTCCCAACGCTACCTTAGCCGATATAGCGGATCGTAAGGTACCAAAGCATGGGAGCCAGGCAAACCCAACTATTGACCCAAGACATGATTCAGAGATGATGCGTATAATGCTATAAGTTCGGGGTGCCGCACTGTCGAAAGTGTTCGGACTTCTCACGTCGTATTATGGGGTAAACGAAAGCCCCTGGCGTACTGACCATACCCGAATGTATGGGTGCAGATTGTCGTAAATGAACATATAAGAAAAAATGGGATGAATAATGCAATAATAGACTAATGCTATGCATTGTTATTTAAATGATACGTCGAAGCGTACTGATACAAGTAGTGCAATAAGAAGAAAGTAGAACTATTTGACATGTCCTATCCAAGGGCAAGCTGCGTATGGATAGTAGAAAGCGGGTATATTGATTATTATTAGAGACCACCTGAGGGTTCCCGTGTACATCTTAGCTTCTTGCCTCCTTGGTTGTTCCTTCCCGTAATGTGGCTGGCAATCGTACTGCCGGAAAGGGCTTCCAGAGAGTTAGGTCTTGAAAGAGAAAAAATGATAAAGGTATACAACCCCTAGGGCGGTTAAGCCGCATTGCGGGACGTGCCCTGATCTTGCCCCCGCCTATGTCCATGGTATTTTCAGTGCGTAATTATGTACGTGCGACATAGATTTTGTCGCTTGATTGGGACTGGGACGGGGGCCGAATTGCTAGGCGAGCTCTGAACGTGCCAGGCGATCCTGTTGCAGTTTACTCCGGACTCGCTTGAAGGTGTCCGGGGGCTGTATCACCGAATTAGTGGTTTGCCTTAAAATGCTGCTTTGTGCTTCTACTGCGAGGGCCGCAGTGTGCTCTTCCGTGCGGAGCGAGCGTTTTGTGTTTCCATTCACTGTTATGACCCCCTAGGTCCTGGCATCTTGAGCTTGAGGTATGCGTAATGCGGTACCGCATTGAATATTGCAAATGCGGTTCGCCCGAGCAGTGCATGAAAGCCACTGTGAAACGGGACGAGATCGAAGATTAACTCCTCCCTTCGGAAGTTGTCCGGAGATCCAAAGACCACTTCCAGTGTGATTGAGCCCGTGCAATGGGCCTCTACACCTGGGATTACGCCCTTAAAGGTGGTTTTGGTGGGTTTGATCCTCGAGGGATCTATACCCATTTTTCGCACTGTATCCTGATAGAGCAGGTTCAGGCTGCTATCGCCGTCCATAAGGACTCGAGTGAGGTGAAATCCGTCGATGATGGGGTCTAGGACCAGTGTGGCGGATCCGCCATGACGGATACTAGTGGGGTGGTCCCTGCGATCAAAGTTGATCGGACAAGCGGACCATGGGTTGAACTTTGGGGCGACGGGCTCCATCGCATAGACGTCCCTTAGTGCACGCTTCCGTTCCCTCTTGGGAATGTGGGTTGCGTATATCATGTTCACCGTCTTCACTTGTGGGGGGAACCTCTTCTGTCCTCCCGTGTTCGGTGGCCGGGGCTCCTCCTTGTCATCACTGTGCACCCCCTTGTCCATGTTTTCGGCATTTAACTTGCCGGCCTGCTTGAGCACCCAGCATTCTCTGTTGGTGTGATTGGCTGGCTTGTCGGAGGTGCCGTGGATTTGACACGAGTGATCCAGTATGTGATCCAAACTGGATGGAGCTGGAGTACTTCTTTTGAATGGATTTTTCCGCTGACCGAATTTAGAGCCTCTGAATGCGGCATTGACTGGCGTATCATTGGTGTTATCGCCGTTGTTGCGGCGCTTTGGTCTGTTACGATGTGATCTGCTGTTGGCATCTTTTGTATCCGAAGTGCCCGAATTCCTTGATGTGTTGTTGCTGCGAGCTAGCCAGCTATCCTCGCCCACGCAAAAGCGGGTCATGAGTGTCGTGAGGGTTGCCATAGACTTCGGCTTCTCCTGGCCGAGGTGCCGGGAAAGCCACTCGTCACGGATGTTATGCTTGAATGCTGCTAAGGCCTCTGCATCCGGACAATTGACAATTTGGTTTTTCTTAGTTAGGAACCATGTCTAGAATTGCCTGGCCGATTCCCCTAGCTGCTGAGTTATATGGCTCAAGTCATCAGCATCCAGTGATCGCACATAAGTGCCCTGGAAGTTGTCAAGGAATGCGTCTTCCAAATCCTCCCAACTGCCGACGGAGTCTGCTGGCAAGCTATTCAGCCAATGCCGAGCTAGTCCTTTGAGTTTTAGTGGGAGGTATTTGATGGCATGTAGATCTTCACCGTGAGCCATGTGGATGTGAAGGAGGAAATCCTCAATCCATACAGCGGGATCTGTTGTACCATCATACGATTCGATATTTACAGTTTAAAACCCTCCGGGAATTCGTGATCCATAACTTCATCAGTGAAGCATAGGGGGTCTGCGGCGCCTCGGTGTCGGGCTATATCATGACGCGGTTCATATGAGCCTTGTCTGCTGTATTCAGTCCGGCCGGATTTACCTTTAGTATATCCAGCGCGACGGTCATCGTCCCGCGTTGGTGCTTCCCCCCGTGACCCGTATATTGACCTTGCATGTTTTGCCCTGCTGTCCAATACGTCTCGCAGGTCCCGTGTGTTGCCCCAGGCCTTGGTATTTTTGATTGAGTGGCGGCGGGGTGCAGGCTGAACTTCAGGATGAAACGCCTCTCTGGCTCGGCCACGCTATGGCAGGTCAGCTGCATCGTACACTGGTGATGGAGGTTTCAATGCTTCCTCCTCGAGGTGAGGTAGCAACTTGCGTTTTGGGTAACTCTTGGAGGGGCGTTCGAGTTCGTATTCCTCGGCCGCAAGGACTTCGGTCCATCTGTCTGTTAGCAAGTCTTGATCAGCTTGAAGCTGTTATTTCTTTTTCTTCAGGCTATTTGCGGTGGCCATAAGCCGGCGCTTGAAGCGCTCCTGCTCGACAGGATCCTCAGGCAAGATAAATTCTTCGTCGCCGAGGCTCACCTCATCTTCGGAGAGAGGCATGTAATTGTCCTCCTCCGATTCTCCATCTGTTGCCTGCTCTGGATGGCTAGCTTGTTCATCCTCCCACTCTACATCGTGCTGGAGGGGATTGTGGTTGTCTTCGGCACTATCTGGAGTGTTATTATCTCTTGTGTCGGTATCACTACTTTTGCTGTGGCGGGACTTAGAGTGGCACCACTGACGTCGGCGCTTGGGTTGCTTCTTGGAGGGGTCATCCTCCGCTGTCTCATCACCATTGTCTTCTTTGGGGGTGTCCATCATGTATATATCATATGATGAGGTGGCGGTCCAGCGCCCTGTGGGCGGTGGTTCCTGTTCGTCTCCTGCATCGTCGTCCATACTGTCGATTTCTTTGGAGTCGAAGTCGAGCATGTCGGTTAAATCGTCGAAAGTGGCTACTAAGTGGGTGGTGGGTGGGCAGCGAATTTCTTCGTCGCCCGCATCCCATTCTAGCCGGACATAGTTCGGCCAAGGTTCTCCTGACAAGGAGAGAAACCTTAATGAAGTTCGCACAACGCCGAAAGGCGAGTGCTGAAAGATATCCGCGGAGGTGAACTCCATGATCGGCGCCCAGCCGGATTCGATAGGCACGGATGCAGGTGGCTCGGAGTCCGTGGCCGGAGACGAATCCAGTAGGTCGGTGACACGGCTCTTGTAAGGGGTGAAGTCAGTATCCGGCTCCATCGCCACTGAGAGTGCGGCCTCCATGGTGGGGTATATCCCTCCGTCCTTGGATGGCGCAATTTGCTCTGCATTGAAGGCCGGAGTAGTTGCAGATGCGATCTCCTGAACACTGTCTGACAGCAGAGTTACGTCATGCTCGTCATGATTATGCGGCGCACCTGACATGGGCTCAAATCCGTCGAAGATCAAGTCTCCGCGGATGTCGGCAGTGTAGTTTAAGTTTCCGAACCTGACCTGATGGCCAGGGGCGTAGCTCTCGATCTGCTCCAGATGGCCAAGCAAATTGGCCCAAAGTACGAAGCCACCGAATACAAAGATCTGTCCGGGGAGGAAAACCTCACCCTGGACCACATCGTTACCGATGATTGAAGGGGCCATCGAGCCTTATGGTGATGGCACAGTGGAACTCTCAATGAAAGCACCAATGTCGGTGTCAAAACCAGCGGATCTCGGGTAGGGGGTCCCGAACTGTGTGTCTAAGGCGGATGGTAATAGGAGGCAGGGGACACGATGTTTACCCAGGTCCAGGCGCTCTTGATGGAGGTAATACCCTACGTCTTGCTTGATTGTTCTTGATGATATGAGTATTATAAGAGTTGATCTACCACGAGATCGTAGAGGCTAAACCCTAGAAGCTACCCTATGGTATGATTGTATGTTGTCCTATGGACTAAACCCTCCAGTTTATATAGACACTGGAGGGGGCTAGGGTTACACAAAGTCGGTTACAAGGGAGGAGATCTACATATCCGTATTGCCAAGCTTTCCTTCCACGCCAAGGAGAGTCCCATCCGGACACGGACGAAGTCTTCAATCTTGTACCTTCATAGTCCAACAGTCCGGCCAAAGGATATAGTACGGCTGTCCAGAGACCCCCTAATCCAGGACTCTCTCAGTGGTAAACTAAAAAGCAAAGACTCAAATCATACAAGACGCTCCAAGCAAAACACATATCATGTGGTGAATAAAAATATAGCCTCAAGTAAAGTTACTGATAGATGAAGACGAAAGAGGGGATGCCTTCCAGGGCATCCCCAAGCTTAGGCTTTTGGTTGTCCTTGAATTTTACCTTGGGTGCCTTGGGCATCCCCAAGCTTAGGCTCTTGCCACTCCTTGTTCTGAAATCCATCAAATCATTACCCAAAAACTTGAAAACTTCACAGCACAAAACTCAACAAAAAACCTCACGAGCTCCATTAGTATAAGAAAACAAATCACCACATTAAGGTACTATAATAAACTCATTCTTTATTTATTTTGGTGTTAAACCTACTGTATTCCAAATTCTCTATGGTTCATACCCCCGATACTAGCCATAGATTCATCAAAATAAGCAAACAACACACGAACAACAGAGTCTGTCAACAACAGAACAATCTGTAGTAATATGTAGGTTTCGAATACTTATGAAACTCCAAAAACCCTGATATATTAGGACGTCCTAAATAATTTTTATGTTGATCTACTTCAGTTGGAATCAGTATCTTATCGCTCTCTGGTAAAAAACTAAAATTATTCTCGTGAACGCATACTTTCTGTTTTTTCAGCAAGATCAAATAACAATCATCCAAGAAGATCCTAAAGGCTTTACTTAGCAGAAACACTAATTAAAACATAAAAAACACAATAATAACAGAGGATAGATGATTTATTTATTACTAAACAGGAACAAAAAGCAAGGAACAAAAATAAAATTGGGTTGCCTCCCAACAAGCGCTATCGTTTAACGCCCCTAGCTAGGCATAAAAGCAAGAATAGATCTAGGTATTGCCATCTTTGGTGTTGGGAAAGAAAAGAGAAATTTTCTTATCTATAGCATTTATCTTTCTATTTTGAGAATGCACATGGCCATTAATTGTGGAATAAAGATTAAGCACGCTATGAAAATTTGCATCTAAGCTAGCCTTCATCTCTTTGATAATTTCATTTTGATAAAAGCACAAAAGAGAGGTGGATTCAACCTTCTCACTCATGGGGTGGCCAAATATAGTTTTCATCTTTTCATAGATATCTATGACATCCCCCTCAAGAAAACCTTATTCAAAAATAGAACCTAAAACTTTCTTGAACGAAGAGGGTAAGCCAACATAAAAGCTTTTTTAGGTATATCTCAATTTGATATTGGGGCAAATAGCTAGCTCGGATCCTTAATAACCTATCCCAAGCGTCTTTAAAAGACTCGTCAAGCAAATAACAAACAATTCTGGGATCATATTCATCGAAATTATCCAAACTCTCGTTGATAACCCCGGTAGGTCTTTCCATAGCATCATTATTTATGAGCTTAGAAAGGACAGAGGGTCTATCCAAAGTACTAGAACTCTGGAGAGAACCCTTACCCCTTTTTGATTCCGCCATGGCAAAAGAAAGGCAAACGGGAAATAGGCGAATAAAACAGCGAGGGTGAATTGGGGGAGAGGAAAACGAGAGGCAAATGTCAAATAATGTAATGTGAGGGATAAGAGTTTGTGGTGGGTACTTGGTATCTTGACTTGGCGTAGATCTCCCCGGCAACGGCGCCAGAAATCCTTCTTGCTACCTCTTGAGCATGTGTTGGTTTTACCTTGAAGAGGAAAGGGTGATGCAGCAAAGTAGCGTAAGTATTTCCCTAAGTTTTTGAGAACCAAGGTATCAATCCAGTAGGAGACTACATGCAGGTCGCCTAGTCCCTGCACAAACAAACAAGAACCTCGCAACCAACATGATAAAGGGGTTGTCAATCCCTTCACGGTCACTTACAAAAGTGAGATCTGGTAGAGATAATACGATAAATATTTTTGGTATTTTTGTTGTATAGATTGAAAAGTAAAGATTGCAAAATAAACGGCGATAGAAATAGCTAGTTGACGGGGAAATAATATGATGTAAAGTAGACCCGGGGGCCATAGGTATCACTAGTGGCTTCTCTCAAGATAGCATATATTACGGTGGGTGAACAAATTACTGTTGAGCAATTGATAGAAAAGCGCATAGTTATGATGATATCTAGGCATGATCATGAACATAGGCATCACGTCCGTGTCAAGTTGACCGAAACGATTCTGCATCTACTACTATTACTCCACACATCGACCGCTATCCATCATGCATCTAGAGTATTAAGTTCATAAGAACAGAGTAACGCATTAGGTAGGATGACATGATGTAGAGGGATAAACTCAAGAAATATGATATAAACCCCATCTTTTTATCCTCAATAGCAACAATACAATACAATACGTGCCTTGCTGCCCCTGCTGTCACTGGGAAAGGACACCGCAAGATTGAACCCAAAGCTAAGCACTTCTCCAATTGCAAGAAAGATCATTCTAGTAGGCCAAACCAAATTGATAAGTCGAAGAGACTTGCAAAGATATCAAATCATGCATATAAGAATTTAGAGAAGAATCAAAATTGTTCATAGATAATCTTAATCATAAACCCACAATTCATCGGATCTCGGCAAACACACCGCAAAATGAATTACATCGAATAGATCTCCAAAAACATCGAGGAGAATTTTGTACTGAGATCCAAAGAGAGAGAAGAAGACATCTAGCTAATAACTATGGACCCGAAGGTCTATGGTAAACTACTCACACATCATCGGAGAGGCTATGGTGTTGATGCAGAAGCCCTCCGTGATTGAAGCCCCCTTCGGCAGATCGCCGGAAAAGGTCCCCAGATGGGATCTGACAGGTACAGAAGGTTGTGGCGGTGGAAAAGTGGTTTCGTGGCTCTCCTGGATGTTTTCAGGGTATAAGAGTATATATAGGCAAAAGAAGTAGGTCGATGGAGCTGCGAGGGGCCCACGAGGGTGGGGGGCGCGCCGCCCTACCTCGTGGCCGCCTCGCTGCTTCCTTGATGTCCACTCCAAGTCTCCTGGATTGCGTTTGTTCCAAAAAAGATCCTCACAAAGGTTTCATTCCGTTTGGATTCCGTTTGATATTCCTTTTCTGCGAAACACTGAAATAGGCAAAAAACAGCAATTTGCACTGGGCCTTCGGTTAATAGGTTAGTCCCAAAAATAATATGAAAGTGCATAATAAAGCCCATTAAACATCCAAACAGATAATATAATAGCATGGAACAATAAAAAATTATAGATACGTTGGAGACATATCAAGGACCAGCATCCTCGTTAGTAGAGGAATGGCTGGGTCTTCGGGTAGCGGAGCCGGACACTTGATCCACTCTGCCTTCTTTGTCCATCCCTGATTGAAGGACGAAAGGCTCAGCATACCCTTTCATTTCTAAAACGAAGTTATGTTCGGAAACTAAATGCTTATCGGTGTGGCCGGATGGGCACTGTCGAGGCCGATGTCGTCGGTCATCTCCGGCCACGTCTTCTGGGCCTTGGAGAGCATCTTCTAGATTTCTTCATGCATTGTGCCGAAGAATCGCTGTAGAGTTCGTGGCCCTTCTGGATTGAACTTGCACATATGAAGAGGCCGACGCTGGCAGGGGAGGATCCGGCGGAAAAGCATCACCTGCATCACATCAGTGAGACTTCTTTTCTTCTCTATCATATTTTTGATGCGCTATTGCAGCATCATCACTTCATTGGTCGCCGGCCAGTCCAGACCCTTGTTGATCCACGACGCGAGCCGCATTGGGGGTTGATACGTCCATTTTGCATCATGCTTTTATATTGATATTTATTTCATTTTGGGCTATTATTAAACATTATGTCACAATACTTATGCCTATTCTCTCTTATTTTATAAGGTTTACATGAAGAGGGAGAATGCCGGCAGCTAGAATTCTGGGCTGGAAAAGGAGCAAATATTATAGACCTATTCTGCACAACTTCAAAAGTCCAGAAACTCCATGGGAATTATTTTCAGAATATATAAAAAATATTGGGTGAAGAAAGTACCAGAGGGGGCCACCCACCATCCTCGAGGGTGGGGGGTGCGCCCTACCCCCTGGGTACGCCTCCATGCCTCGTGGGCCCCCTGGCAGGCCTCCAGTGCCCATCTTCTGCTATATGAGGTCTTTCGTCTGAGAAAAATCATAAGCTAGATCACGGGATAAAACTCCGCCGCCACGAGGCGGAACCTTGGCGGAACCAATCTAGGGCTCCGACGGAGCTGTTCTGCCGGGGAAACTTCCCTCCGGGAGGGGGAAATCATCACCATCGATCCTCTCATTGGGAGGGGGTCAATCTCCATCAACATCTTCACCAGCACCATCTCATCTCAAACCCTAGTTCATCTCTTGTATCCAATATTTGTCCCAAAGCCTCAGATTGGTACCTGTGGGTTGCTAGTAGTGTTGATTACTCCTTATAGTTGATGCTAGTTGGTTTATTCGGTGGAAGATCATATGTTCAGATCCTTTATGCATATTAATACCCCTTTGATTATGAAAATGAATATGATTTGTGAGTAGTTACGTTTGTTCCTAAGGACATGGGAGAAGTCTTGCTATAAGTAGTCATGTGAATTTGGTATTCGTTCGATATTTTGATGAGATGTATGTTGTCTTTCCTCTAGTGGTGTCATGTGAACGTCGACTACATGGAACTTCACCATTGTTTGGGCCTAGAGGAAGGCATTGGGAAGTAATAAGTAGAAGATGGGTTGCTAGAGTGACAGAAGCTTAAACCCTAGTTTATGAGTTGCTTCGTAAGGGGCTGATTTGGATCCATATGTTTCATGCTATGGTTAGGTTTACCTTAATACTTCTTTTGTAGTTGTGGATGCTTGAAATAGGGGTTAATCATAAGTAGGGTGCTTGTCCAAGGAAGGGCAGTAACCAAGCACCGGTCCACCCACATATCAAATTATCAAAGTACCGAACACGAATCATATGAGCGTGATGAAAACTAGCTTGACGATAATTCCCATGTGTCCTCGGGAGCGTTTTCCTTCATATAAGAGTTTGTCCAGACTTATCCTTTGCTACAAAAAGGATTGGGCCATCTTTTTTCACCTTATTTACGTTTGCTATTTTTTTACCCGTTACAAATTACCTTATCACAAAACTACCTGTTACCGATAATTTCAGTGTTGGCAGAGAATACATTGCTGAAAATTGCTTATCATTTCTTTCTGCTCCTCGTTGGGTTCGACACACGTACTTATCGAAAGTACTACTATAGATCCCCTATACTTGTGGGTCATCAAGACTCTTTTCTGGCGTCGTTGCCGGGGAGTGAAGTGCCTTTGGTAGGTGGAATTTGGT
This sequence comes from Triticum urartu, assembly GCF_056163025.1. Taxonomy (NCBI): domain Eukaryota; kingdom Viridiplantae; phylum Streptophyta; class Magnoliopsida; order Poales; family Poaceae; genus Triticum; species Triticum urartu. Next base: position 568,704,941 of record NC_141876.1, read on the forward strand.
AAGGAAAAATTTATGTAGTGTGCTCAAATTTACTGTCACTTGTTACTATGGAACATAATCCTTTGAGGGGCTTGTTCGGGGTATCTTCACCCTGACCAGTGGAGCAAAGAGTTGCTCCTGAACCTATTGAACCTACTGAAAATGTTTACTCTGAAATTCCTTCGGGTATGATAGAGAAACTGCTAGCTAATCCTTTCATAGGTGATGGAAAATTACATCCCGATTTGCACCTAATCTATGTGGATGAAGTTTCTGGATTATTTAAGCTTGCAGGTATGCCCGAGGATGTTATCAAGAAGAAGGTCTTCCCTTTATCTTTGAAGGGAAAGGCATTGACATGGTTTAGGCTATGTGATGATATGGGATCATGGAACTACAACCGATTGAAATTGGAATTTCATCAGAAGTTTTATCCTATGCATCTGGTTCATCGTGATCGTAGTTATATTTATATATATATAACTGTTGGCCTCTCGAAGGAGAAATCATCGCTCAAGCTTGGGGAGGCTTAAGTCAATGTTATATTCATGCCCCAATCATGATCTCTCAAGAGAAATTATTATTCAAAACTTTTATGCTCGGCTTTCTCTCGATAATCGCTCCATGCTCGGTACTTCTTGTACTGGCTCTTTTATGATGAAGACTATTGAATTCAAATGGGATCTATTGGAAATAAATAAATGCAACTTTGAAGATTGGGATCTCAATGAGGGTAAGGAGTCAGGTATAACACCTAAGTTTGATTGTGTTAAATCTTTTATGGATGCCGATGCTTTCCGTGAATTTAGCACTAAATATGGACTTGACTATGAGATAGTAGCTTCTTTCTGTGAATCCTTTGCTACTCATGTTGATCTCCCTAAGGAGAAGTGGTTTAAATATAATCCTCCCACTAAAGTAAAAGTAGTTGAACCTATTAAAGTTGAAGAAAAGACTATCACTTATAATGTTGATCCTATTGTTCCTACTGCCTATATTGAGAAACCACCTTTTCCTGTTAGAATGAAGGATCATGCTAAAGCTTCAACTATTGTTAGTAAGAGTAATACTAGAACACCTACACCCTCTGAGAAAATTAAAGTTGAACCTAGTATTGCTATGGTTAAGGATCTCTTGGTCGATAATATTGATGGGCTTGTTATTTACTTCTGTGATGAAGCTGCTAGAAGTGCTAGACCCAATACTAAAAATAAACATAGACCTGTTGTAGGCATGCCTGTTATTTCTATTAAAATAGGAGATCATTGCTATCATGGATTATGTGATATGGGTGCTAGTGCAAGTGCAATACCTCATTCCTTATATAAAGAAATTATGCATGATATTGCACCTACTGAGATAGAGGAAATTGATGTCACAATTAAGCTTGCCAATAGAGACAGTATTTCACCAGTTGGGATTGTTAGAGATGTTGAAATCTTGTGTGGGAAAGTTAAATATCCTGCTGATTTTCATGTTCTTGGCTCCCCACAAGATAAATTTTGTCCCGTTATATTTGGTAGACCCTTCTTGAATATTGTTAATGCTAGGATAGATTGCAAAAAGGATGTTGTTACTATTGGTTTGGGGGATATGTCTCATGAGTTTAATTTTGCTAAATTTTGTAGACAACCCCATGATAAAGAATTGCCTAGTGAAGATGAAATTATTGGTCTTGCTTCTATTGCCGTGCCTCCTAATGATCCTTTAGAACAATATTTTCTAGACCATGAAAATGATATGTTTATGAATGAAAGAAGGGAAATAGATGAAGTATTCTTTAAATAGGGACCCATTTTGAAACACAAATTGCCTGTTGAAATCCTAGGGGATCCTCCTCCACCCAAGGGTGATCCTGTGTTTGACCTTAAACCATTACCTGATACTCCTAAATATGCTTAACTTCATGAGAAAGAGATATATCCTGTTATTATTAGTGCTAAACTTTCAGAGCATGAAGAAAAGAAATTATTGAAAACTTTGAAGAAGCATCATGCGGCTATTGGATATACTCTTGGTGATCTTAAGGGCATTAGTCCCACTCTATGCCAGCACAAAATAAAATTGGAGAAAGACGTGAAACTGGTTGTTGATCACCAATGACGGTTAAACCCTAAGATGAAAGAAGTGGTGTCGGTGTCAAAACCGGCGGATCTCGGGTAGGGGGTCCCGAACTGTGCGTCTAGGCCGGATGGTAATAGGAGGCAAGGAACACGATGTTTTACCCAGGTTCGGGCCCTCTTGATGGAGGTAAAACCCTACGTCCTGCTTGATTAATATTGATGATATGGGTAGTACAAGAGTAGATCTACCACGAGATCAAGGAGGCTAAACCCTAGAAGCTAGCCTATGGTATGATTGTTGTATGATGAAGTTGTTCTACGGACTAAAACCTTCCGGTTTATATAGACACCGGAGAGGGTTAGGGTTACACAAAGTCGGTTACAATGGTAGGAGATCTTGAATATCCGCATCGCCAAGCTTGCCTTCCACGACAAGGAAAGTCCCATCTGGACACGGGATGAAGTCTTGAATCTTGTATCTTCATAGTCCTGGAGTCTGGCTGAAGGTATAGTCCGGCTACCCGAACACCCCCTAATCCAGGACTCCCTCAGTAGCCCCTGAACCAGGCTTCAATGACGACGAGTCCGGCACATAAATTGTCTTCGGCATTGCAAGGCGGGTTCCTCCTCCGAATTCTTCATAAAAGTTTGTAAACACCAAGAGTAGTGTCCGGCTTTGCAAAATAAGTTTCCATGTATTGCCACAGAGAGAATAATATTAACACAAATCTAATCCGCTGACGTATTCCGCAGCGTGACATCACACTACGGCCAAGCCTTTATTCGAATCGTTTTCACTTTTCCACCACAGTGTGTTTTGCGAGGCGGTTTCCTTGGCACGTCTTGTCAAAGCAGAGATCGTGTCCCCTTTATTTATGGGATTCTCATCAATACGGACGTGGGTAACCCAATCGTGCCTGTTAGCATGTCTTTTCGATTAAAGGCGAGTCCCAAATGGTTACGGGGAGGGCTCCTGGTATTCAACCTCTTATAAAGAGACCAAGGCCTTACTCCTTTTCTCCAATCTCAAAACAAGTTCACCCGTCGCCTCGAGTTCCAACACCCTAGGCTCCAGATTCCAGGCGCTTCGGACCTTCGACAATGTCCGGTTCCGACCTTCAAGGCCGATGGATGCTCTCCTCCGTCACAGAGGAGGACGTGCTAAAGTTGAGAGAGGCTAAGTTCTTGACCGCCGAAATTTTGCATAGATTGCCTGCTCAAAGGCAGGCTATTCCCAGTCCCCAGCCCGGTGAGAGCGTAGTGTTCATGTCTCACTTCCTTCAGGGGTTAGGCTTCCCGATGGATCCCTTCGTGAGGGGGCTGGTGTTCTATTATGGTCTGGAATTTCATGACTTAGCTCCGGAGTCCATCCTCCACATTTCCTCATTCATCGTTGTGTGCGAAGCGTTCCTCCGTGTTACTCCTCACTTCAGATTATGGCTCAAGACTTTTGGAGTGGAGCCGAAGATGATCGAGGGACGGCACGCAGAGTGCGGAGGTGCTGTCATAAGTAAGAATGCTGATGCTCCATGGCCCGAGGGCTCCTTTCAAGAGGAGCTTAGCTTGTGGCAACGAGAGTGGTTCTATATCACCGCTCCCAGGAGCGCCAAATGGGTGGCGCCTCCTGCCTTTCGCTCGGGTCCCCCACCACGGCTAGCGTCATGGGTCAACAAAGGATTAGATTGGGGGTTATCCAAAGACGTGCCCTTGTTGCAGGGCCGCATTAGGGATCTCTTAGAAACAGACCTTAACCTGGTCAAGGTGACACAGGTCATGCTGATTCGCCGAACACTGCCCGGCAAACGTCGCTCCCTTCGTCTGTGGGAGTTTAATCCGGAGGGTCCACGAGCTCTCCAGCATTTTATGGGCGCAACGCCCGTGGAGATGTATGAAATGTTCTTCGAATCACAAGCAATGTGTCCGGATTTGACCGAGGACGCAGGTTTAAGCTGCAATCGCCCGGATACTCAAGTAAGTAACCTTGTGCCCGGACTCGCTATCCGTAAAATTGTCATGAATTCGCCCCTAAAAGAGCTGTCCTTTTAAACAGGAGTGGATAGCGAAGGCAAAGCTGATCAGGTGTCCGACTCCCCTTCTTGAGACCAGGCCGGATCCCGTGCTAGTCAGGATGTTGAAGGTCGTGCCTTTGGAGGGAAGTGAGGGGGAGGACAAGGAAACTATGGCCTCCTCGAAGGAGGCTGCTCCGAAGGGAAGAACCAACAATTCCTCTCCTAAGGGGAAGAAGAGGGCCGCCTCTGACGACCCGGAGACCGTGGCCTCAAAGCGGGGGAAAAAGTCCTCGTCAGAGGGTCCGACGCCGGGGAGATCCTCGGCCGAACCACGCCCTCAAAGGGATCAGCCCTCCAGCGAGCCGTAAGTAGAGAAAGATTTTCCTTTAGAGGGATGAGAGAAATCCTTGCTTTTTATATGAGAAGATTAACCGAAATTTTACTTTGTAGCTCGGACCTCAGCCCTTCTCAGCAGAGCTCGTCTTCAGGGGATCTTCTTTCGGAGATGATGGAGAGTGGAACGCCTCCCCCTGCCGTACCGCCTGGCGAGGCGGGCGACCCTGAGGTGTCGTCGCAGAGGGTTTCTCCGAATCTGGCAGGGGTGGAAGGTAGCCATATGTCCCCCCAAGGTTCTCCGCATCCGGCCTCCGATGGAGGTCATAGGACGAGTCCGGCACCATCCGATGCGCGGTCGGAGGAGCTGATGATTCTGCTGGGGCGAGCTTCTTTCTCAAAGGAGCACCGTGCATTGATGGGTATGGTGATTGGAAGGATTTCGTCCGCGGAAAACGGATTGCATGAGGCCGTCAGAAGTTTGCTGACGGGTTTTGAGGTACGTTTGATAATGTACTTCTTTGTCAGTTGCGCATAAACAAGATGCGCCCTGTGTAGATAGTAGCCCCTGAGACTCTGTGCGTTGTCAAAATTGATGGCGCGCAGAGGATCATAATCCCAGGTCTAAAATGTCGCCTTTGTATATAGGTGGCGAAGTGTCCGGAATTGAGCCGAACTGATGATTTTGCCGAACTAAAGCGGCAACTTGACGTGGTAGATGCCGACATCGCGCTCCTCAACGAGCGGCTTGATGAGGCTCAAGGTATGCAATTCCTCGGGCGGCATTTGGTAAGAGGAGCTTTATGGCAGTATCTTACAATGTGTGTGCTTGACGCAGATGGTGCGGCCGCCGTGGAGAGTCTTCGGGCGGAACTTGCCCGAGCTAAGGAACAAGCCAGGAAAAGTGATGCGGCTACCGAGAAGGCCCTTGAAGAGCTGACAGCCAAACAGGCTGCTCACTGCCGAAGCAAGAAGGAGATGGCCGTGATGGCCGTGAAGTTAAAAAGTGTTGCTGACCGTTGCAAGTTTCTTGAGAAAGAAGACCGGGCGAGACAGACGGACTTAGAGAAGGCCGTTGCTGATGCCAAGGCCGCTCGCTTTGCGATGAGGGCTGCGAAGGAGGAGCTGCGTCAGACTGGACAGATTGCGGCTGGAAAGCCCTTTATGCTGCAGAGGAAGTTTTGCGATCCGAAGTTTGCTCCGTTGGACCGGATGTGGAGTGCGGAGGACACCTATCTGGATTTGGCAGCGAGTGCTGCTGATGCGACCGAATACTTTCGAGATCAAGAAGATCGCGAAGTGGAAAGGCTTTTCTGGTCACAGTTCCAGAATCCAGAGCGTCCACTGGCAGTGGACGATCGTCTGGCTCAATGGGACGAACTGAATAGATTGTCCGGACTCGCCATGAAGTACGTCATGGGCCATCTGTGGCCGGGGAGATCGGAGCCGAAGAGTTATTTCAGCTTGGTGCAGCAATTCCTTGACGCGGTGCCACGTATCAATGCGATGAAGAGGTCAGCATGCATAGAGGGCACACGGATGGCTCTTGCCCGTGTCAAGACATACTGGGCAGAGATGGAGACCACCGTTGTTGCATCCCGAGATTCAGACAAAAGCCGAGTACCCTCCGAGCACTATTTTCAGGAAGTCCTTGAAGGCGCTCGTGTAATAGAGACGCAGTGCTCAAAGGATGCTATGTTCTGATAGCATATGTAATTATAAAGCAATATTTTGATGAATTGTAGTAGCCTTTTATACTTGTGCCTTCAAGTATTTGGAACACCTCCTGTGCGGCCGTTTTAAGATATATATACAAAATTTGAAAGACTGCAGTCGTTGGCTTCAGCCCCCGCGCACATAGTGTGGGGGTGCTCGCAGAAGGCGCATTTTCACACTTAATTCAACGTCTTGGTCCTACAAAGGAGGTGATAGCGCAGCAGGCTAGGCAACCGGACTATAATGCTTTAACACTTTCACTTAGCCATAGGATCTTGACAATGGGACTATTTAGGTAGCCCCTGGTGGCGACTGCGCTCGCCCGAATTCGGGGCGCGTATGTGCCTGGTCGGGAAACGGCCCTTCGTTAATGCGGAGGAATCCTACAGATTCCGGAGAGTCATCGAGTGGTTGACCAGTCTCACGCCATATCATAACAGTTGGTTTTTGGCTTTCTCTACTGAGGTGCTCGCCTGGCCGAACCAGGGCACAATCGCAGTAGTTCTCCTGGTGCCGCCTTAGCCGATAGAGCGGAACGTAAGGCGGCCGAACACTGGAGCCGGGCAACCCAACATTTGACCAAAATCATGACTCAGAGCTGATGCGTATAAGGCCAAACTCGCGACGCCGAACACTCCCTAAGGTATTCGGTCTTTATGAGAGCGGGCGAGGTAATGCTCTGAGGTATAAGCCCCTAGTGTCCAGGTACGCGCAAGAATTCTGACATGGCCACATGCCAAGACGCCAGCCTCCTCCTTGGTCATAGAACCAGGGGATGTGTATCAACAAGAGACAGTAAAAAAGGTTTACGCAGGGTCTTAATCTAAAAAGAATCCTTGGAACGGGTCCCTACTGCACGTCTGCGCCTGTGTCTCCATTGTGCCGTATCCTGGACGGGCGCAGCACGACGTTCATCTGTAAAAAGAGAGCAACTAAGTTGAAAAAGGGGCGTGCCGAACAAAAGTTATATGAAATAAACAAAGTGTAAAATATGAAAAATTGAGCTTTATTGTCTCTTATTTTATACGTGTGAAGCCCCTAGTGCAAGGGTATATGGCCACTAAGCCTTTATCAATGATACTTTTGTGCCGGACTCGTCTATCCGTGTCCGTGGTCTTAATGACCTGTTCAGATGTTGTGGCTGGCGAAGCCATTGTATTGTGGGGCTGTTAAAGCGGCCGCACAATCCTCCACTTCGGGGAGGTGTTCTCACTGCTTCCCCTTTAAGGAGATGATGCCGCGTGGACCGAGCATCTTAAGCGTAAGAGATGCATAATGCGGTATTGCGTTAATGCGGGCGAAAGCTTCGCGTCCCAGTAGTGCTTGATAGCGACTTGAGAATGGGACGATGTGGAAAGTCAGCTTTTCGCGACGGAAGTTATCGGCAGAGCCGAAAATAACCTCGAGCCGGAGAAAACCCATGCAATGGGTGTCCGGACCTGGCGTTACTCCTTGAAAGGAGGTTTTGATGTGGCGAATTCTTTTTGGGTTGATCCCCATGTGGCGGATTGAGTCCTGATATATCAGGTTGAGTCCGCTGCCACCGTCCATAAGGACATTTGAAAAACTGGAGTCCGCCAATTATTGGATCGAGTACCAGGGCAGTCCAGCCTGGGTTCCTGACACTTCTAGAATAATCCAGATGATCGAAGATGATTGGTTTTGACAACCAGTGGAGGGATTCCAGTGAGATAGGCCGTGGGGCGCGTACCTTTATGGGCGCCGCACGTTTTGTTATGTGGAGTAAGTTTACTGTTTTTACTTCTTGTGGGAAATTCTTTTGTTTCCTGGTACTCTGCTTTTGGGGTTCGTCCTCATCTTCGCTTGGTGTGTCGAGCCCCTTGTGTTCGGCGTTGAGTCTGCCGGATTGTTTGAAAACCCAACAATCTCTGTGGGTATGGTTAGCAGGCTTTCCGGGAGTGCTATGTATTTGACATATCCTATCCAAGATTTTGTTTAGGTTGGATAGGTCGTCCCTGTTATCTTGGAGGGGCGGCTTTTTCTGATTCTGTCGTGAGCTTTTGAATCCAGCGTTGACTGCCGTGCTCTTCGGACTTTTTTCCTTAGTCCGGCGACGGTCCTTATTGCGTCGCGGTTTTCCTTTTCCATCCCTAGTTTTGGATGTACTTGGGTCACTGGTGCTGCATCTTGCCAACCAGCTGTCCTCTCCTGCGCAAAAGCGGGTCATGAGGCTTGTTAGTGCGGCCATTGTTCTTGGCTTTTCTTGGCCGAGGTGTCTGGCGAGCCATTCGTCTCGGACATTATGCGTGAAAGCCGCTAAGGCTTCAGCGTCCGGACAGTCGACTATCTAATTCTTTTTAGTAAGAAATCTATTCCAGAATTGCCGAGTTGACTTTCCGGGCTGTTGAGTTATGTGACTAAGATCGTCTGCATCCGGAGGGCGGACATAGGTCCCTTGAAAATTTGCTCGGAAAGCGTCCTCGAGCTCTTCCCAACTTCCGATTGTGTTTTCAGGAAGGCTTTTGAGCCAATGCCGTGCTGGCCCTTTAAGCTTGAGGGGTAAGTATTTTATGGCGTGGAGGTCATCTCCTCTAGCCATATGTATGTGGAGGATATAATCCTCGATCCAGACTCCAGGGTCTGTTGTTCCATCATATGCCTCTATGTTTACGGGTTTGAATCCCGCTGGAAATTCATAATCCAGGACCACATCGGTGAAACATAGGGGGTGTGTGGCACCCCTGTATTTGGGTGTGCTGGATTCTGATAATGGCTTTACTGCATTGCTTACGAGAGCTTGCTTTCTTGGCCCGTAAATGGACCTGGCTGGGCCATGATGCGAATCCTTAAGTGGGTCACATGCCGGCTTAAGTGCGGCGCTGCTTGTCGCTTTATGCTGGCCATGGGGTCGTCTATCCGACCGTGTGGCTTTCTCACTTTTGGAATGCGAGGGCTCTAAGGCCTCCTCGTGGAATTCAGGCAGTAGCTTTCTCTTCGGATAGCTTTTAGTGCGGCGACTGTTGCCATATTTGTCTACGGTATTAATTACTTTACTCCATCTGATCCTGAGTGCATCTTCCGCAGTTTTTAGCTTCCGCTTCTGCTTTTTCAGGCTGCGTGCGGTTGCAACGAGCCGTTTGTGGAGGTTCTTCTGCTTCGTGGGCTTGTCCGGCGTAGGGTCGTCCGGAATGCCATTTTCGCTGGGGGAGGGATGTTCGCTTTCTCTATCCGGGTTGTCCTGTTGGGACGGTTGCTCTAAGGCATGCTCGTCATCTACTGGCTCATCCTGCTCTATGGCTGGGTCTTTATCGAGGCGGGGCTTGGGTCGGTGTTTACGCCGACGCTTTGATTGTTTTTCGAAAGATCGATCCCTCTTTCCATCCCCGTTTTCCTCGTTGTTGCTTCCTTTAGGGGTATCCACCATGTACACATCGTGATATGAGGTGGCTGTCCAATGCCCTATAGGCGTTTGTTCTTGGTTGTCTCCTGCATCGTCGTCCATACCGTCGATGTCTTCGGAGTCGAAGTCGAGCATGTCGGTTAAGTCATCGATAGTGGCTACGAAGTGGGTGGTGGGTGGGTTTTGAATTTCTTCATCATCTGAATCCCATCCTTGCTGACCCTAGTCCGGCCAGGGATCTCCTGATAAAGAGAGAGACTTTAGCGAATTCAGTATGTCACCGAAGGGCGAGTGCTGAAAGATGTCTGCGGCGGTGAACTCCATCATCGGCGCCCAATCGGATTCGATCGGCAGGGGCGCGGGGGGCTCGGAGTTCGGAAAGGAATCCGGCTCCTTGGAGTCACGGGCCATGCGGAGTGCGGGGCTGGAGTTCGGCTCGATCGCCTCTGAGATCGCAGCCCCTGAGGCAGCGTCCAACCGCTGATCCTCGATCGGCGCAGTAGGCTCCAAATCAATGGTCGGAACCGATGCGTGTGCGGCCTCCAGGGCGCTGTTCGGTGGCAGAGCTATATCATGCCCATCGAGACAATGCGGCGCGCTTGGCTGTGGCTCGAATCCGTCGAAGATCAAGTCCCCGCGGATGTCAGCCGTGGAGTTTAGGCTTCCAAACCTGACCCGATGGCCAGGGGCGTAGCTTTCGATCTGCTCAAGGTGGCCAAGCGACTTGGCCCGCAGTGCGAAGCCACCGAAGACGAAGATCTGTCCAGGGAGAAAAGTCTCACCCTGGACTGCATCGTTGTTGATGATCGAAGGAGCCATCGGGCCTAAAGGCGACGACACAGAGGAACTCTCAATGAAAGCACCAATGTCGGTGTCAAAACCGGCGGATCTCGGGTAGGGGGTCCCGAACTGTGCGTCTAGGCTGGATGGTAACAGGAGGCAAGGAACACGATGTTTTACCCAGGTTCGGGCCCTCTTGATGGAGGTAAAACCCTACGTCCTGCTTGATTAATATTGATGATATGGGTAGTACAAGAGTAGATCTACCACGAGATCAAGGAGGCTAAACCCTAGAAGCTAGCCTATGGTATGATTGTTGTATGATGAAGTTGTTCTACGGACTAAAACCCTCTGGTTTATATAGACACCAGAGAGGGTTAGGGTTACACAAAGTCGGTTACAATGGTAGGATATCTTGAATATCCGCATCGCCAAGCTTGCCTTCCACGCCAAGGAAAGTCCCATACGGACACGGGACGAAGTCTTCAATCCTGTATCTTCATAGTTCTGGAGTCTGGCTGAAGGTATAGTCTGGCTACCCGAACACCCCCTAATCCAGGACTCCCTCAAGTGGTAAGAAAAGAAATACTAAAGCTTCTGGAGGCAGGTATAATTTATCCCGTTGCTGATAGTCAGTGGGTCAGTCTTGTCCATTGTGTCCCTAAGAAGGGAGGTATTACTGTTGTTCCTAATGATAAAGATGAATTGATTCCACAAAGAATTGTTATAGGTTATAGAATGGTAATTGATCTCCGCAAATTAAATAAAGCTAATAAAAAGGATCATTACCCTTTACCTTTTATTGATCAAATGCTAGAAAGATTATCCAAACATGCACATTTTTTCTTTCTAGATGGTTATTCTGGTTTCTCTCAAATACCTGTGTCAAAAGAGGATCAAGAAAAGACCACTTTTACTTGCCCTTTCAGTACCTTTTCTTATAGACATATTCCTTTTGGTTTATGCAATGCGCCTGCTACCTTTCAAAGATGTATGACTGCTATATTCTCTGACTTTTGTTAAAAGATTGTTGAGGTATTCGTGGATGATTTTTCTGTATATGGAACTTCTTTTGATGATTGCTTAAGCAATCTTGATCGAGTTTTGCAGAGATGTGAAGAAACTAATCTTGTCTTGAATTGGGAAAAGTACCACTTTATGGTTAAGGAAGGTATTGTCTTGGGACATAAAATTTCTGAAAGAGGTATTGAAGTTGATAAAGCTAAAGTTGATGCTATTGAAAAGATGTCGTGTCCTAAAGACATCAAAGGTATAAGAAGTTTCCTTGGTCATGCCGGATTTCATAGGAGGTTCATTAAGTATTTCTCTAAGATCTCCAGGCCTCTGACTAATCTCTTACAAAAAGATATTCATTTTGTCTTTGATAATGATTGTGTAGAAGCATTTGAAATACTTAAGAAAGCTTTGATTTTTGCACCTATTGTTCAGCCTCCTGATTGGAATTTTCCCTTTGAAATTATGTGTGATGCTAGTGATTATGCTGTAGGGGTTGTTCTAGGACAAAGAGTTGACAAGAAATTAAATGTTATCCAATATGCTAGTAAGACTCTGGACAGTGCCCAGAGAAATTATGCCACTACTGAAAAAGAATTTTTAGCAGTTCTATTTGCTTGTGATAAGTTCAGACCTTATATTGTTGATTCTAAAGTAACTATTCACACTGATCATGCTGCTATTAAATATCTTATGGAAAAGAAAGATGCTAAACCTAGACTTATTAGATGGGTTCTCTTGCTTCAAGAATTTGATTTGCATGTTATTGATAGAAAGGGAGCTGAGAACCCCGTTGCACACAACTTGTCTAGGTTAGAGAATGTTCTTGATGACCTACTACATATTGATGATAGCTTTCCTGATGAACAATTAGTTATCATAAATGCCTCTCGTACTGCTCCATGGTATGCTGATTATGCTAATTATATTGTTGCTAAATTTATACCACCTAGTTTCACATACCAACAAAAGAAAAGGTTTTTCTTTGATATAAGACATTACTTTTGGGATGACCCACACCTTTATAAAGAAGGAGTAGATGGTGTTATTTGACGTTGTGTACCTGAGCATGAACAGGAACAGATCCTAAGCAAGTGTCATTCCGAGGCTTATGGAGGACACCATGCTGGAGACAGAACTACACATAAGGTATTGCAATCCAGTTTTTATTGGCCTAATCTCTTCAAGGATGACTGTAAGTTTGTCTTGTCTTGTGATGAATGTCAAAGAATGGGTAACATGAGTAGACATCAACAAATGCCTATGAATTATTCACTTATTATCAAACCATTTGATGTTTGGGGCTTTGATTATATGGGACTATTTCCTTCCTCTAATGGGTATACACATATTTTAGTTGTTGTCGATTACGTTACTAAGTGGGTAGAAGCTATCCCAACTAGTAGTGCTGATCATAACACCTCTATTAAGATGCTTAAATAAGTTATTTTTCCGAGCCCTAGATACTTAATGACCGATGGTGGTTCACATTTTATTCATGGTGCCTTTCATAAGATGCTTGCTAAGTATGATGTTAATCATAGAATTGCATCTCCGTATCATCCGCAGTCTAGTGGTCAAGTAGAACTGAGTAATAGAGAGCTTAAATTAATTTTGCAAAAGACTATTAATAGATCTAGAAAGAATTGGTCCAAGAAACTTGATGATGCATTATGGGCTTATAGAACTGCATATAAAAATCCTATGGGTATGTCTCTGTATAAGATGGTTTATGGAAAAGCATGTCACTTACCTCTCGAATTAGAACATAAGGCATATTGGGCCATTAAAGAGCTCAATTATGATTTCAAACTTGCCGGTGAGAAGAGGCTTTTTGACATTAGCTCACTTGATGAATGGAGAACCCAGGCTTATGAGAATGCCAAACTGTTTAAAGAAAAATTTAAAAGATGGCATGACAAAAGTATACAAAAGTGTGAGTTTAATGTTGGTGATTATGTTTTGCTATACAACTCTCATTTAAGATTTTTTGCAGGTAAACTCCTCTCTAAACGAGAAGGGCCTTACGTTATCGAGGAGGTCTATCATTCCGGTGCCACAAAAATCAACAACTTTGAAGGCACAAATCCGAGGGTGGTGAACGGTCAAAGAATCAAACATTATATCTCAGGTAACCCCATAAATGTTGAAACTAATGTTATTGAAACCGTAACCCCGGAGGAATACATAAGGGACATTTCCAGAATGTTTTAGACTCGGAAAAGGAATAGGTATGTGATGAGTCGGGTCTTCAATAAAGTGAGCAAAAAAATGACTTTGCATTAGCCCCCAAGTGTCATGGTGCATGCTTGCAGCGACATGAGACTTGCGTATTGATGAAATCTCAACGTGAATAATGTAGCCCCCAAGTGTCGAGTCGTAAGCCTGCAGTGACTCGGGACTATTCCTTCAATTGTAGAATAAATCATATCCATTGATAATATAATAGCCATTGCGCTAAAGCGACTTTGAAAACCTTAATCATAATACTGGTTACTGATAACCATAATAAAATCTAGCCATGTTGGCTATTTGAAGATTTGAATAATATAATCCAATGATTTATGAGCGCATGATTCCAATGACGCAATCCAAATATATACTGGCGACTTATAGTCAAAAACCAGGCCGATTTAACAAACCTGTTTTTGCATACAACAAGTTTAAAGTGTCCTGGCGGTTTACCGTCGGACGGGTCATAATGCCCAACATATAACCCGAGTTTATAACCAAGGCTGCCGAATAATCAAATATGAAATAGATCATACCTGTGACATTGAATCACATTGTTGGTTTTACCAACTTTTTGTAGTAAAGGTGATAACCCCAATCTTGAGTACTGATAACTCCTTCCATATTGTGTCGGTTTATGATAAAACCGTACCGGGTTGTGATAAACACCGGATTAACCATATATAATACTGGCGACTTGTAGTCAAACAGACCGGGCTGATAGTCTCCGGATTATAACTTGATCGTGTACTGACAACTTGTAGTTGAAAGCCGAGCCGGGTTGATAACCACCGGTTTACTCCATAATAGGATGGTAACAGAAAATCAAACCGGGCAGATAGTCTCCAGATTGACGTGAACTGTGTTCCGTCAATTGATTGGTTGAAAACTTTGTTAGTTTAAAAAAACGCAATAAAAAAGAAAAAAGTATCTTGCAAAGAAAAGTTAGAAGCAAAAGCAATGACAAAACCGTTTGCAAAAAAGGTTTATTTGAGCTGATCAAATGGCGTTACCATGGCCGAACACGACCAAGCTCCCGTTAGGTGTAACTATGGTTCTAGTCAGCCAGGTCCCCAAATGAAACCGTGGCATTTATGCCGACCAAGTGGCATGGCAATGGTTCGGGTTCGACCAAGCCCCCAACTGATTCTGTGGCCTTAGGCTGATCAAGAGGCATGACTGGTTCAGACGTGACCAAGTCCCCAAGTTATCTGGTGGCTCTCGCCTATCAAGAGGTATGGTATTGGTTCGGACACGACCAAACCTCCAAGTGATATAACATGATGCTTTTAAAAAGCGAACTCAAGGGATAAACCGGAGGCCGCTTTAGAACAACTCCGTGTAACCACACATGATGTAAAAGAACAGAGACCCTGCTTTATGAAGCAGAAGCCCCCAAGTGATCTATAATATGTCAGGCCAGTAAGGCGAGATACCCATGTTCGAACCGCGCATCGTGGCAGCAGGTCCTCTTCGGCAATTTTTAACTTTTTGCAAGAGATAAATTCTTCTTGAACCGGGATCTTGAACCGGATATTGAGAGCTTCAAAGCTTTGTGGGAGACATCTTTCCCTTGAAGCGGATTTTAAACCGGAATCTTCATTTTTAGCTAGAAATTTTCTGACAGCCTTTAAACTCGAACTTGCGAGAAGTTAATTCCTTTTTGAACCAGAAATTTTTAAACCGGATTTGAGAGCTTCAGAGCTTCAGTTTTGTGTGGGAGACGGGATTCCCCTTAAACCGGACTATAAACTGGAAGCATCATTGTGAACCGGAATATTTCTGACGGCCTTTAAATTTTCATCAGTATAACAGTAGCCTTTGGGACCGGGTTTCCCTTCAACATCCTAGGGCACTTGAATTTGCTGAAACTGGCAAGACTCGCTGCGTCATATCATCGTAGCCCCCGAGTCTCGAAGGTGACTCCAGGAGTTGGCTTGAGACTCTCCATATTTTACCATGATATAAACCGGTACAACTTGTATATCATTGGCGTTGATAGCACGATGTGAATCCCTAGAAGGTTGAGGTGACTGTGGCGGGTTGTAAATGATCCCATATGAGCTGTGTCAGCAACTCGGCCAATAGTTCCTTCCAACTGGCGATTTGAAGTTAATCAAAACTATAGTGCCGGCGACTTGTGCGCCTGCCCATTGAACCATCCAGTGCAAACGGCTGTTGATGATAATTTGTCTCCAATTTGAAAGAAAACCGGGCTACCCAAGCTGTGACTTGTTCATAGTCAATAAACAGCTCATGCAGACAGGTGCGGCTCTGGTGTGTCAATGTAGACCAGGCCGCGAGAGACGGATGACAAAGGCAACCGCAGCATCAGAGGCGGCTCAGACAGATAAGTCGGCCGCGGCATTGGACGCTGGTGCGGACGGGAGAATCGGCCGCAGCGTTTGTAAACCGGCGCGCACGCGTAAACCGGCCGCGAGAGCGGATAGGCGAGTCAATCACAGGCGCAGTCCCGGCTAATTGATGTAGACCGGGTTGTACGGGTGGCAGCTTGTATGCGTCCATTCTGTCACGACCCGATTTTTCCATACATTGATTTCCAGAAAATGGCCGTCGTGCTCACCAGCCCCAGGATTACTGTTAGCTGATGAGGCACCAACTTGATACAGAAATTCCAAGCAAAAATACAAAATATGTAGTACAAGACCATTCTGGCCTGTGAGTACAACAATTGGGTTTCTAGTGGTTGATGGCGGAAGCGGTTTGTGGGTCGTCAGTGTCTATGGGACTCCATTTCCCACAGGAACAGCTGACCAGGTCAACTCCTATCTTCGCGAGGCTGCTATCACCGTTGCTTAGTTTCCGGGGATGTCACCGCAACGCTCCTCTCCAAGCAGAAATCTGGCCAAGACAATAGCCAGGGACAAGCCAGTGAGTACTTTGAATGTACTCGCAAACATTATGAACATTGGGATAATATAATTGATAATCATGCACTGAAAAATTCTATGATCACATCGTCAGTCATAAATAAAACATCTTTTATGCATGCAAGCAGGTTGTTTATGAAAATGTAATAACATAATAATAATAAAAGGCACCGATCGGGCGTCTGGAGCGACACCACATAAAGGGCTTTAAATGAAATGCCACAGTCGAGCGTCTGAGCGACACCACATAAGGGGCTTTAAAAGAAATGCCACAGTCGGGCGTCCGAGCGACACCACATAAAGGGCTTTAAAAGAAATGCCATAGTCGGGCGTCCGAGCGACACCACATAAAGGGCTTTAAAAGAAATGCCACAGTCGGGCATCTGAGCGACACCACATAAAGGGCTTATAAAAGAAATGCCACAATCGGGCGTCTGAGCGACACCACATAAAGGGCTTATAAAAGAAATGCCACAGTCGGGCGTTTGAGCGACACCACATAAAGGGCTCATAAAATAAATGATCACAATGAATATCCAGGAGGTAGAACCATCCCAGGGATACAAATAATGCAACGGGTTAGTCCATCACAAAATAATAATCATGGTCCTCACAAGTAACTAGTCGGTATCCAAGTTTGGTTTAACAATATCTCCTCCGAAGACCGACACTAAGACCAACACTTGACCCATCCCAGACTGTAATCCTTAACCATGGACACGGCTATTCGAATAGGTTTAATCTCTGCAGAGGGTTTACTCTTTACCCATGAGTAACGGATTCCTTTAGTCCATCGGGACTAATTCCGTCTACGGCCTTTTAGTTGAAAACACGCCTAACTTGCACACACCAGCTTAACTCATCGGTGTCTGGAATCACCCACGACACTTGTTAAGCAAAACTCTAAGTGGGGAGGCTACAACCTCACGTAGCATGGGATCAAATTTATATCGCGCGCTCTAAGGGGTGGCCTCCCCTCTCGGTCCCAACCGGAAACACCCATGCCCCCTGACCAGGTGGCATGCCTACCGGCTACAACCGACATCTTCCACCATGGCCTCTCTGTACGGTGTGTGCTGGAAAGGGGTTGACGACTTACTGAACCGTACCCTACCTGCGGCAGGGACAAGTGGTAGTACGAGGCAAGTATGGGGGTTACTGGAACAAGACTCGGTCTACGGTCGACTCAGGAGGTTTATAAGTTCCCTGCATGACATGTATATCAAATATATTTCAACCGACGAAATCACCACCCATTATACCTTACTATGCCATACCGGACATAACCGTCCCGACGGGGACCGGCGACAAGCTCACTCCTACCCAAGGCAGAGGCTTTCCCGGATTCCTTTCCGGCATGCATGCAAGGCACATGAGGATGATTACCATCACAAGTATATTCATTTCCAACAGCAAGGAAATCACTATATTCATTCATGCAAATGATCATATCACATGAAATAACAAGTTCTCCAATATAAGGTGGTGTTATAAACGTGTCAACTAACACACCAAAAAATATTATTCCGGGGTTCAGAATGCTTGCCTTCAATGGTGTGGAAAGGCAGGGTGCACTCCAAAACTTTTGAAAGCTTTCTTCTCTTCCAAAATCCTATTTTAAAAAATATGCAAATAACACATATTTCAAAAACAGTACAAATGTAACTGGGTCATTCTTTGGTTGGACAATCTTGAAGACAAGAGATCTTTATCCAGGCCTGAGTTTAATTTCAGGAAAATAATTAAAATGCACCATGAACACCTGCTTCACATGCAATACTTGTACTGGAGGAAAAGATGTACAATTAGGTATATCAAAGTGGGGGAGGAAAACTCCAAATTCTTTCAGGCCATGGCAACTGAAAGATTTAGAAAAAACTTTGTGGCAAGCTTGTTGCTGTCAGATGGAACAGTAACATCTAACCATGAGGAAATGGCCAGAGAATTCCTGACAACCTTCAAAAGCAGAATGGGGACAGTCAAGTCAATTTCTTTGGATGCAACCATTTTGTCCCTAATACCCAGGGTCCAGGGTTTGGGGGTGCTCACAAAACCTTTTGAATTAAAAGAAATTGAGCAGGTTATCAAGGACTTGCCTATTGATAAGGCCCCTGGACCTGATGGCTTTAACGGGCTCTTTTTAAAAAAGTGTTGGCATATAATTTCTGCTGACTTTATACAGCTGGTTATAGAGTTTCATGCTGGAACAGTGCAATTAGAAAACTTGAATGATGCATTCATTACCCTGGTCCCAAAGAAGCAGACACCTGAGGGTGTGGGAGATTTTCAACCAATCTCTCTAACCTCTGTTGGCCTAAAGTTTCTTACAAAGCTTGCTGTTAACAGATTGCAACTGGAGATCACCAAATGTTTGCATAAAAACCAATATGGTTTCATCAAATCAAGAACAATCCAGGATTGTCTTTCTTGGACATTTGAGTATATCCATCAGTGCAATCAGTCTAAAAGGCCCATCCTCTTGTTTAAGTTGGACTTTGAAAAGGCTTTTGACTCTATCCAGCATGAGGCAATCATAAAGATCTTAACTGCAAAAGGTTTTGATGAAAGGTGGATTGTTTGGATTAAGCAGTTGCCGTCTTCTGGCACTTCTTCTGTACTATTAAATGGAGTCTCTGGTACTCATTTCAAATGCAAATGTGGAGTCAAACAAGGGGACCCAATTTCTCCCTTACTATTTGTTATTGCGGCTGATCTTTTACAGACTTTAGTGAACAATCTTCTCCAACAAGGTTTAATAAGCAGGCCCCTGCTTACCCATGATCCAGATTACCCAGTGGTCCAATATGCAGACGACACACTACTGTTCCTAAATGCTGATATAAATCAATTAAGGGCTCTGAAATCAGTTTTGCATTCCTTCTCACAGGCAACTGGACTGCAGATCAATTTCCATAAATCCTCCATGTATCCTATCAATGTAGTTGAGCAGGATGCTTCTGACCTGGCTGCCTTTTTTGATTGCAAATTAGGCACTATGCCCTTTACATATCTGGGGCTGCCAGTGGGGACCACCAGGCCTAAAATAGTGGACCTCCTTCCTCTTGTTGACTGTATGGAGAGAAGATTGACAGCAAGTTCATGGTTCTTGCCACAAGGGGGCAGACTGCAATTAGTCAATTCTGTGATCTCTTCCTTGCCTATCTTTTTCCTTTGTAGCTTGTCCATTCCTCAGGGTATTTTAAAACAATTGGAAAGAATCCAAAGGAAGTGTTTATGGAGGAAATATGGTCAGGAAAAGGGTCACTCTCTGGCGGCTTGGCAACTTGTTTGTAGACCTAAGTCAAAGGGGGGCATGGGATTTTAAATCTTGGACTGCAGAATGATGCTCTCTTATTGAAACACCTCAGCAAATTTTATAATAAGATGGATGTGCCCTGGGTGCAATTAGTTTGGGACTCTTACTACTTTGAAAGGATTCCACATGATACTGTTCTCTGTGGCTCCTTTTTGTGGAAAGATGTATGCAAGTTGATGGATAATTTTAGAGCCGTTACGTCGGTTGATGTTCATAGTGGAGATACAGTGCAGTTTTGGTTGGACTACTGGCAAATTGGGAACAGTTCAGTTCCTCTGCAACAGCGATTTCCTAGGCTATTTTCTTTTTGTCTGCACAAAAACCTCTCAGTCAAGGAAGTCTTTCAGGCTCGTTCTTTTCAGGAGCTTTTCTACTTGCCTATGTCTGAACAAGCCTTCCAAGAAATGCACCAGCTCTCCTCATTGATGGGGTCTTTCCATTTGGACAATCAATCTAATGACCACTGGGGATGGAGGCATGGAAAAAAATCAGAGTATAGAGCAAAAAAGTTTTATGATTTTGTCTATCAGCCAATGGTCTCAAACCCCATTCTAGGATGGATATGGAAAACTTGCTGCACTATGTCGATCAAGATGTTTGCTTGGCTTGTCATCATGGACAGGATTAACACCAAGGACATGATCCAGAGGAGACATTGGAGAATCAATGAAGGGCCTCAATGTGTTCTTTGTCTGACTGGTGCTCTGGAGGACAGAAACCACCTGTTTTTCCAGTGCAATTTTAGTGCTCGAGTCTGGAATTACCTACAAATTGAATGGAAAAATGGTGACGATATGGTGGAAATTGCTCATCATGCAAGGAAGGATTTCAACAAACCTTTTTTGGGGGAGGTGGTTTTCGTGGCCTGGTGGAATATTTGGAAGATCAGGAATGATAGAACTTTCAGGAACATCCAGCCCTCTTTCAGGACATGGAGGAATAGCTTCATTCATGATATTACTCTGCTGTCCCACCGAATAAATAGGAAATTTAGAGATGCCCTTCTTAAGTGGATTGATTTTCTTCCTCCTTGAGGAGAGTTCTAGTTTGTCTCCTTTGTTGATTTGTAATTTATAGGTATAGTGCTCCTTTACCCTGTATAGTTTTTCTTCCTCTTTGAGGAAACCATGTATATATTTGTTTTTTAATAAAATGTTGTGGGGTGTAAGCCCTGCAGTCTTCATGGTCAAAAAAAACAGTACAAAAAATTTGTTTGGAAAATTTTCAAATAAATCTTAAAATAAACTAGACAGAATTTGAGAGATGTAGGAAAAAGAATCAATTCATTTGGAGTTATATTTAAAAAGTTAAGCTCAGTCAATGTTTTGGTCAAAATTTGTTATTTAAAATTAAAACAGAAAAAGAAAAACGTTTCGAATATACGTACACGTCGAAGGCGTACTCTGGAAATACGCCTCCACTTATCCAGCATGGACTGCGCGTGGGTCACCGACAGTGGGCCCGCCTGGCCCACTTGTCAGGTTTGACTGGTCCACGCGCGCGTCGTCTCCCCCTGACCGAACTGAGGCGGAGCTCCAGCGAGGCTCGCCAGCGAATGGCGGCGTCGCTCGGTGATCTGAGCGCATGGGCGTGCTCAGGAGGTCGAGACGAACTCGGGGGTAGCCGCCATGGTCGCCGACGTGGACGGAGTTGCCGGCGACGAGCTTCGCGGCGGAGATGGCTTCGGGGGCGAAGTGAGTTTGGGGCTGCGGTGGTTCCCATCAAAATCGAGCAGGGGAACGAGTTCACGGGAAGATGAGAAGGTTCCTGGTGAAGAGAACGGAGAGGGGGAGGCCCTGGTGGTGCCGGAATGGCCGGGGCAGTGGCGGCGGCTGCGGTTGCCGGAGATGGGGAAGGAGACCTCCCCGGGTCGATTGGCTGCCAATGGGGGTCCTAGGGAGATGGCTTGGGGTTGCCTGTGTGCGGAGACGAGCTCGGGGCTCCTTTATATAGCGTCTCCAAGTCGGTTCGCGGCTGCCGTGGATGAGCTCGTCGGCGGAACGCCTTACTGTGTTGCAGGGCGATGTGGACGCGACGAGAGCTAGCTGACGAGCGAGGGGATAAGCTTGCGCTGTTCCCAGGGGCAGGTGGCGAGCCGAGGTGGCTTGGGCGGCGCCGACCGGGGCTGGAGCCACTGCGGACGCCGGCGTGCCGCCAAGAATGCCCTGACGGCGGCGCTGTAGTGTGCCAGGGTGGTCGGGGTGGCGTGGCGGTGCAAGAGGATACGTGGCGGCTAGCTGCTGATGGCCAAGAGCCGGAACGGGTGCGGGGCGAGACGCGGCGGCTCGGGCGCACGTGCGTGCCAAACGCACGCTCTGGGCGCTCCTAGAGCACGCCCGGGACGTGTTCGACGGAATGCCCTTGCATGCTAGAGGCCGCAAGAGAGGCTGGCAAGGGACAGGGCTAGGTTAGGGTTAGTGATAAGGTGAATGGACATGCTAGTTTTCCCAGAGGTGCAAGGTCACAGTGTAATGACAAAATTCATGTCAAAGCTGTTCATGCACTCTAGGTGTTTGACAAAATGCCACAGACACCTAGGCATTTCTTGGAGTGGCCAAAACTTCCAGAGTGGGGTCTCTTTAGATGAATAAGAGGGTGGTGAGGTTAGTTTGTGAAAAGCACAAACTTGTTAGTGCAAGTTTTGCAAAACTACAATTCTGGACAGGAGATAAATGGCATTATTTCATGAACCAAAAGTGACCCAAAGGGTGCATGCTCCTGGACTTAGGGGTTTGGTAGGGCTGTCTACAAGTAGGAGAAGGCACAAGGTTACTGAAGCAAAAATAAATAGGGTTGCAGTAGAAATCACAAGGCTGGACCAGAATGGAAAAGAGGTTGATTCACTCAAAATTTTCAAAGAACATCACTGGGTTTTTGCATAAAGTTGAATCATATGCTACTACCAACATCCCATAATTTTGGTGGAGGACAGAGAGAAATATTTAATTGGGTTGTAGTGCAAAATTGCACTCTGGACCAGAGAAGAAAAATGGATGCAGAGCTCAAAATATTACATGAATAAAATATATTTTTGTATAAAAGTGATTTAAAAACATCACATGACATCTCCAAATTTTGGTTGGAACTTTAAGTGAATTTATCAAATGGTTGTAATTCAATTATGGCCATATAACCTTGAAAAACCATTTTTCAAGAAAATAAAGATCAAGCAAATTAATTATGTAATTAGTCATACTGGTAAAAGAAAAGTTTTTCTTGAGAGGTTAAACAAGTCCAATAACATATTTGAAAGGTTTTCCCTTTAGGGAACAACTCAATGATAATAAGAAAGGAAATGTTTCAAAAAATCAAAAGGGAGTCCAAAAAATCAAAGTTTTAATTCCTGGCAAAATTTTTAATTAACATAGTTAAAATTTTGGGGTGTCACAACACTACCCCCCTTAAGAAAAATCTCGTCCTCGAGATTTGTTCAAAGTTGTTTTAAGAAAAACTATACGCAATAGAAATGTGGCTACAGTGAGAGGGCAATAAGTAGTGAAAAACCACAGTGGGAATACTGGTGCTGCGTGAAAAAAAATCTACGGTTTGGGACAAAACGTGAGATTTCTACGTCGGACGCAGTAAATTTAGAATAAATTCTAAATCTTATAATACGCTGGTCGTACCCGAGAGCACAGTGCTCTCTCTGGCCGACAGGTGGACCCGGGGCCCACTGTCCGCCTCTTCTTCTCCCTCTGGTTCTCTCTTCTTCCTCTCTCCCGCGCGCTTTCCCGCGCTTTCTCCACCGGCGATGTCTAGCGCGTAGGGCATCTAGGCCGTACCGCGGTAGTGCGCGGCGTGCTAGCTGCCGGTGCAGCGTGCAGCGTGCACTCACCTCGCGGGCCAGCGCGCTGTCGGCACTGCTCGTGGATTCGTCTCCGAACACCGGCGATCGGCGACGAGCGGCGTTGGTGGACTTCTCCCATCGTACACCGAGCTCGAGCTATAAAATGGCCGGGGTGCCCCTCTCTTCTTCCTCACACCTGGCCTCACTTCTCCTCCTCCTTCTTCCTCCATTACTGCTTACAAAAGCTCGGGTTAGGCTCTAATGGCGGAGGCGATGCCGGACTGGTTTGCGATCCTGATATGCGGAGGGCTGGCGACACTGCTGGGGCTCTCCGTGCTCCTGTGCGCGATGATCCTCGACGATCGTCACGACACTGCTGCTCGGGTGTTGGCTCTCCGCGGTGGCGATGATCACAAGGAGTAGATGGGGTGTGCCGGGTGCTAACTGTTGTTAGGGGGTGATTAGCTGGATGTAACACCGTTGCAAAGTTTTGCAAACAGTGTA
The DNA here is from genome assembly GCF_056163025.1 of Triticum urartu. Classification (NCBI taxonomy): domain Eukaryota; kingdom Viridiplantae; phylum Streptophyta; class Magnoliopsida; order Poales; family Poaceae; genus Triticum; species Triticum urartu. Next base: position 568,728,926 of record NC_141876.1, read on the forward strand.
TGTGTTCGAATGATTATGGTTGTGAGTCTGCTGCCATGGTGCTGTGTGAAAATAATTAATCCACGTCATGAGAAGGTGCAGATGTAGCAACTCAGGAAAAAGAAATCTCACTCCAGGATTTTGCGAGGGAAAAACAGTTAATTTAAAGGAGCATAAACCACAACAAAAACTACACACATTATGCCGGGGTTCTGGTCCACGAGCACCTATGGGACCGGCGGACCGGGTCTCTTTCGGTTCGACGGGGGCGGAGGTCGCACGAAGAGCGGATCGAGGCGAAGCACACGAGCGGTTTACCCAGGTTCGGGCCGCACGGATGCGTAAAACCCTACTCCTGCCTTGTGGTTTGTATTGAGTTCTTGCTCGGGAGCGCGGAGTGCTACAGTACACCCCAGCAGCTAACGAGACCGAGCCTGAATGTTCTCCTTTTTTTCGGACCCCCCTCTACATTGCGCATGGGCCTCCTTTTATATGCTCAAGGGGTCACCGACAGGTGGCAACGTAGACAAGGGTAAAAATGGAAAGGTGCTGCGGTTGGTACAGCAACCTGCTACAGTGTAACATACCTAACCCTGACGGCAGGGGACAAGGGCATTAAATGCCCGTCTGCGTCGCCTGAATAGTGTAAAAGGGACCATCAGGGATGCCACCGCTCGCCACGATGGCAATCTTGTCAGCGCCGCTTGCCACCGGGCACCGCTGGCTACACAGCCTCCCGCCACGTCGCCTGGAAGGGTCCCAGAGCGACACGTTGGTGGATGTGCTGGAGCGCGGGCACAGAGTGGTGGCTTGCCACGGCAAGCGCTTTGCCGCGGTCGTGGTCTTGTCGCGTCCGGGAGTTTGTCGCTCACCGGGCCTTGCCGGGACGCGTGGCGCGTCGCGGCAAGTTCCTTGAGATGCCTTGGTTGGCCTTCCCGGCAAGCTCCTCTTGCCGGGGTCTTGTCTCCTTGGCTTGGATACTTTGTTCTTGAATGGCTCCAAAGGAACCACGGAGGACCTTGGCGGTCACCCGGCAAGCCTTGCCGCGGGATGCTGCGATTGCCCGTGCACAAGTTCGGGATACTAGGGTACCCCTACTCTAGTACACCGACAGGAGCCCCTGGGCCTGGGCCATACACGGTGCCAAGCGCTGTTGGGCCAGGCCCAAAACAGGGCACGGGCACGCGCGGCCTTGGTTACGCCGTATCTCTCCCCGTATCCACCGCGCCCTCCCCGAACGGCACGCGCTGAATGCGGCATCGTGGGAGAGATCGTGGGTGTTTCTTTATTTGGAAATGCGGAACGTCCGCCCCCTCCCTCTTTATAAGCAAGGGAAATAGGGGTAGTTCGCCCATTCACCGGTTGCTACTCCAATCTCAGAAATTTCCACCGCTCCCTCGTCTTCCCAAAGCTGAAAGAGAGCAGCGCCCCGCCCCCCATCGCCACCAGCACCACCAACGCCGTCGACCTCCTCCACCACTTCCGCCATGGCTCCGAAAGCCGACAAGGGGAAGGTTGTGAAGCCGACCGAGGCGCAGCGGCTTGCGGCGCTACGAAAGGAGCGGGCAATCTTCCCCCCCAAGCTCGCCGCGAGGGAGCTGAGGGAGAATTACTACCTCTTCTGGTCGACGGAGACGCGAGCGCATCCGCGCATGAAGGTACTCCCGGCCGCCGCTTGGAAAATGGCTCCAAACAGATATCCTTTCTTCGCCTTGTTCTTCTACTGCGGGCTCTGCCCGCCTTTCTCTGAGTTCTTCTGCGATGTTATGAACACCTACGGGTTCCACCTCCTTGACTTCACCCCTAATGCCGTTCTGACCATGGTAGTTTCCGCACATCTCTGCGAAAACTTTGTCGGAGTCCATCCCAATGTAGCCCTTTTTCGCCACTTCTGCCCCGAGTAGAGAGAGGAGAGCCTTTATCCGGCGGAATCGCCTAGATCTCGAGGGCCGGCAAGAAGGACACTTATCTAGAGGGAGAGTTCCGCGGCAAGTGGGAGGAATGGAGAGCAGACTGGTGCTGGATTGTCGAGGAGAAACCGCAGCCGTTTACCGCCCGGCGCCAAGCCCTTGTAGCACGTGGCAGCGATTGGAGTGACGTGGCCCCGGAAGATGATAGGCTGAAGATTGCCGTCACCCGGATCCTACACCTGAGGCTTGCCGGGCTCACTGTAGGCGCTGTTGGCGCAGATTTTCTTCGGCGCCGCATTGCCCCCCTGCAGGAACGGGGGAGGCCCGCCTGGGAATTCAAAAATGCGGCGGATATTATGAGGCTGAGTCCGGGCCTCAACTTCAACTTCACTGTTCTGGAGCTTAACACAATGCTCCAGGAGCTGTTCAAGTACGACCCTCAACATCCCGAAGTGTTCAGGTTGCCGGGGGGCGTCGTTCCGCTGTGCAACAACTCCTCGCTCAACCGCATCCGTGCAATGATGCCGCTGTGCGATTCGCATGGAATTGTCTCAACTTGGCAAGAGCCTGCAGACGACGTCGTGCAGGAGTTCTTTGACGGCTTGGTAGAAGTGCCGGTCCGCTCCGACAAAAAGGATAGCCTCACCCGCGACACCACCGATGCGGAGATGACACGCATCGCCACTAGGCTAGAAGAGGCGGCGGCAACCGCAGCCGCGGGCGAATTTGGATTCACCGTGGAGGAGGCAGATGCAGCAGAGGCGGCAAGCCGTGCCGAGCGAGAGGAGCGCGTCGGCGAGAAAGAGCTTGCCGGGCATAACGTCGAGTCGAGCGAGCCCGCCACGGATACGAGCGGCTCACTGGAGATCAACTCCTCTTCCTCCTCATCTTCAGGCAGCTTGCCGCAAGCAGAGCCTCCATCTCCACCAAAAAGGCATCTCTGCAAGGCCGGGGACGTAGCGGGGCGGCAGGCGAGTCAACCGCCGCCGCGCCGCGCGACACGCTCCACCGCGGCAAGCACTGTTGCCGCAGGAGCATTTCACGCTGCTGCGGCAACTGGAGCAGGGTCTAGCCGGACCACCGCTTCTGCTCCTGCCGCTTCTCATGCCGCGGCGGCAGCCGGAGCGGGATCGTCTCAGACCACCGCCACTGTTTCCGCCAAGCGGCCAAGTGAAACTACTCCTCCGCCTCCCCGCGCCGGGCATGAGCCGGACTTCGACTTCTCCGCGTTCAGCTCCGACGAGGAAGAAGAAGAGTAAGATTCTCTTGTTGTACTTGTAGTTCCTCAATTCTTGTTGTTTTGTCTTGCATCTCATTTGCTTTACTCTGAACTTATTCCTTTTCAGGACTCTGGCCCAGAGAGCAGCGAAGAGAGCCAAGGTCCCGGTGATTGTCATCGAGGACGAGCCCACCGCGACAGCAGGAGGTGCGTCTGAGACAACCTTGCCGGATCCGGCAACTTTTCTCCAGAGCAGCCCCCAGCGTAAGTATATGGTTCGCTTTCCGCTGTGAGGCGCGCATGGATACTCTGTATTTGCTGATATCTGACTGTTGGTTTGTGTAGGAGCAGAGCAGCCCCACCAGGAGCGCCCGGAGGTCACCCCCGAAATGCCAAGGAAGAGTCCTCCGGTAAGGGAGAGTTCTCCGGCAAGGGAGAAGTCTCCGGCAAGGGAGAGCTCTCCGGCAAGGGACAGCACCAGCGGCCCTCTGGCGGCGGGGACCACGACTGCAGAACCCGGTACAGGTAATCCTCTCGCTTCAAAACTTCCCTTGGGTTCTTCTTCTTTTGATCTTCTTTTTTGGATATCGGCTTGACTCTTCTCCCTTTTCCGGCCGTCAGACCTATCTGCTGCTGACGATCCCGCCGGCGCAGAGGCCACCAAAGCTGCCGCCGTAGAAGCAGGCGGGGGGTCTGGTGATCGCACTGACGGCCCTGAGGCCGCGGGAGCGCCAGGCGCTACGTCGACCGCCGACCCGTCCGCCGCTGCCGCAGCGCCGGGCTCCGAAGAGCCCAGCCAGACGTCTACTTGAAGGCCGGCAATGGCGTCTTCATCAACCTCCCCTGGGTGTCAAGCTCCAGGGCGTCGGTCGAGTTAGAGAGCTTCGACGGAGAGGTGCTCGCCTCCGCTGGGCTGACGCTGGTTGATGCGCCGAGCAGCAGCAGCGGCGAGCCTGAGGAGGAGCGGTTGCTGCGGAAGCTGTTGTCGCTCTACCGCGCGCGGCAAGCCAAGCTGGAATCCCGGGAGGCGCTTGTCGCGAAGGCGGGTGCGGACATCGAGAAGCGCGCGGAGGAGCTTCGGGGTCTCCACCAGGAAGCTCTCCGGTCCCTGGCAGATGAGCGGGAGCAACTCGCCGAAGAGCAGAAGGCCTTCTTCCTCGAGAAGGCCGATGTTGAAGAGCAACAGCGGCTTGCCGCTAAGAAGCTGTTTGCACAGGAGGGCGAGCTGGCGCAGCGGAAAGTTAACCTCGACAGCCACGAGGAGGAGCTTGCCGCGCGTGAGCAGAACTTCGGCGGAGCCCTTAAGCAAGCAGAGGATGCTGCCGCAGCCGCCGAGGCCGCCAAGAAGGAGCTGGAGACCAAGGTGGCACAGCTGGAGGCCGATCTCAAGGCGAGTGGCGAAGAGCTTAGCGCCGCCAAGGACTCCAACGCAGATCTTGAGTTGAAGCTGACCACTTTGACCAAGATGCTGGACGGCGCCAAGGAGCAGGAGGTGGCCTTGAAGGAGGAGATCAAGGCCGACAAGGCGCTGCTGGAGAGCGCTGCCGCCGCCCAGAATGCTTTTAGGCAGAATGTGGAGCACTGGACGAAGGGTCTTGTGAATGTTGCCGCAGACATTGACAGGGAGCTGGCGCAGCTGGGGATGGAGGATCTCGGGTATCCCTCTGACGAGAACCTCCAACCCAGCGCCAAGCTCATCTTGTTCTTCAAATGCGTGGCGACGGCCCTCCAGCGACTCCGGGAGAGGATCCCAAAGCAGCTGGCTGACGAGTCGCGCAAGATCTGCGCGGGAGCTCTTCAAAAGGTGTTGGTGAAGGTGGCCTTCCGCAACCCGGGCCTCAACCTCACCAATGTCCTCAAGACCCTACCGCCGGAGGCCGATCTGGAGGCGCTCAAGACCCTTGTCGCACCCATTGTGGACAAGGTGAGCGGGATCAAGAGGATTGAGGGCGATCGCGTAGACTAGGCCGCCCGTTTTCTTCTTTTCTTGTCGCTGTTTTCTGTTGTTTGCTTCCTGGCAAGGCCTGGTCCATACCATTATCTTCTCCTTTCCCCCCCGGCAAACTTGTGGGCGAGGGAACCTTCCATTCCTTGAGAGAAAAGAAGGAAGAGAAAATAAAGATATGGAGCCTTACGGCTCGTTATTGCTTACCGTGGAGTAGGTGCTGCACAAAGTGTCAGATAACATATGCAAAAAATAGAAAGCATGAAATTGACAAAATGTGCTGAGCACATGAGCTTTACTTATGCACGGGGTCTGCGCCCGGCTTTGTACAAAGGATTACATGCAACAGCGGCAAGACTTGTACAAAAGATGGTTGCCGGAACAGGTTCCGGCAACCGCGCCTTACGGGTAAAACTTACGAAGATGTTCAATGTTCCAGGAGTTTCTCACCGGAATGCCATCTTCGGTCTCAAGGCGGACAGCGCCAGGCCTAGTGACTCGTTTCACCCAGTAAGGGCCTTCCCACTTCGGCGTCAACTTGTTGGAATTCTTGGCGGACTGAACACGCCGAAGAACAAGGTCGCCTTCCTCGAGACTTCTGGCGTTAACTTTGCGGCTATGGTAGCGGCGCAAAGCTTGCTGGTAGCGAGCAGCTCGCACAGCGGCCTGAAGACGGTCTTCCTCAAGGAGCAGCGCGTCATCTTGTCGCAGCTGCTCTTGCTCGAGCTCATCATAAGCGAGCACTCGAGGTGACCCGTATACGAGTTCTGTGGGGATAACTGCCTCTGCTCCGTAGACTAGAGCGAATGGTGTCTGGCCAGTGGCTCGATTTGGCGTCGTTCTGATCGACCAAAGAACCACCGGCAGCTCCTCGATCCAGTTTCTTCCGCACTTGTGCAGCCTGTCGAAAGTTCTGGTCTTGAGCCCGTGCAGCACTTCAGCATTTGCCCTCTCCGCTTGACCGTTGCTTCTCGGGTGAGCAACAGAAGCGAAGCACACCTTGGCGCCAAGATCTTGGACGTACTGCATGAAGGTGCGGCTCGTGAATTGCGTACCGTTGTCGGTGATTATCCTGTTAGGGATCCCGAAGCGGCAAACAATCGACCTGAAGAACTTGACTGCTGACTGTGCGGTCACCTTCCTCACTGGTTCCACTTCTGGCCACTTTGTGAACTTGTCGATTGCAATGTAAAAGTACTCAAAGCCCCCGACTGCTCGGTGAAAGGGGCCGAGGATGTCGAGCCCCCAGACCGAAAATGGCCAGGATAAAGGGATCGTCTGGAGAGCTTGAGCTGGTTGGTGTATCTGCTTGGAATGGAACTGGCACGCTTCACACTTGGTTACTTGTGCAGTTGCATCCTGGAGGGCTGTCGGCCAAAAGAAACCTTGCCGAAATGCTTTGCCGGCAAGTGCTCTTGCACCAATGTGGTGACCACATGTGCCTCCATGTATCTCTGCCAACAGCTTTTGTCCGTCTTCCCGATGAATATACTTCAATTTCACACCGTTGAGTCTTCTTCTGTACAGTGTCTTGTCGACAAACTGGTACATACTTGACTGCCGGGCTACTCTTTCCTCTTCTTCTTGCTCTTCGGGAAGTTCTCCTGTCTGAAGGAAACGGACAATCCGCTGTGCCCATGCTGGAGCTTGTGGCTCGACAACAAGGACTAAAGGCAAATCTGCTGCTGCGGGAACATCCGCTTCTACAGCGAGAATCTGCGGCTCTGCCGGAGCTTGACGTTCCCCGGCAAGCTTTCCGGAGCAAAACTTGTCGGGAGCTTCTGCTTCAACGGAACAAACCCTAGGGCTTGCCGGAGCAGACTGCTCCTCAGCGCTCTTGGCGTTGATCTTGGGGACCTTCTTGGCGGCGGCTTCGGGAAGCTCTGCCGGCAAATAGTCACCAGAAATCAACTTCCTCTTCTTGCTCTGTCCAGTTGATGGCGTTACAGACGGTTGGGTCAGCTTGAGCACAAAGATCCCTGGTTCCACAGGTAACTTAAGTGCGGCGCACTTTGATAGGCCATCGGCAATGGCGTTCTGAGTTCTTGGAACTTGCTCCATTTGTAGGCCATCAAAGTGCTCTTCTAGCTTTCTCACTTCATTGACGTAGGCTTCCATCAACGGACTCTGATAGCTCTTGTTTACTTGGCGGACGACAAGCTACGAGTCTCCCCTGACAATGAGCTTCTTGATCCCAAGGTCTGCCGCGATCCTGAGACCGGCAAGCAAGCCTGCATACTCTGCAGTATTGTTTGTTGCTTGCTCCTTGGGAAAGTGCATCTGGACTACGTACTTGAGGTGCTCTCCGGTGGGTGCGACAAGCAGCATGCTAGCGCCGGCGCCTTGCAGCGAAAAGGCACCATCAAAGTACAACAGCCACTCTTTGCTTGCTTCTTTGACAGGGATGCTTGTTTCAGGAATTTCTTCATCCGGTGTAGGCGTCCATTCTGCTATGAATTCTGCCAATGCTCTGCTTTGGATAGTTGAAGTACTCTCAAACTTGAGGCCAAAGCTTGACAGTTCCAATGCCCACTCAACAATCCTGCCTGTCGCTTCTGGATTTTGTAGTATCCTCTTCAGCGGAAAGCGAGTGACAACTGTGATCTCATGTGCTTGGAAGTAATGGCGCAGCTTTCTCGAGGCCGTGAGATGGCCGAAAAGCAATTTCTGCATGCCAGAGTACCTTGACCTAGCCCCCTGCAGAAGGGAACTGACAAAGTAAACTGGGCGCTGTACCGTCCTCTTATGTATCTCCTCGCGCGTCTGCACAGATCCACCCTTGTCGGGACTAGAGCTTGTCGGGGAAGCCCCCTGCTTGTCGCTGGATGCGCCTGCCGTGGTTGCTGGCTCGTCATCTGCCTCCCTCTCTGCCACTAACGCAGCACTAACCACTTGATTGGTTGCCGCTATATACAGCAGAAACTTCTCTTGTGGCTTAGGTGCGACAAGTGTTGGAGCGGAGGACAGGTATCTCTTCAAGTCTTGCAGCGCAGCCTCCGCTTCCGGAGTCCATTTCATTGGGCCTGCCTTTTTCAATAATTTGAAAAACAGCAGGGCGCGCTCAGTAGACCTAGAGATAAACCTGCTGAGAACAGCCATGCAACCGGCAAGTCTTTGTACATCTTTGACTCGCTTTGGTGCTTCGATCTGCTCAATGGCCTTGATCTTGTCGAGATTGGCTTCGATTCCCCGCTGAGACACGTAGAACCCGAGAAGCTTGCCGGAGGGGACTCCAAACACACACTTCTCGGAGTTGAGCTTGAGGCTGATCTTGCGCAGATTTGCAAAGGTCTCGTTTAAATCTTGAATCAGAGTTGCCTTGTCCTTGCTCTTGACCACTATGTCATCCACGTAGGCTTCCAAATTTCTGTGTATTTGTGGCTCAAGAGAGACTTGGACTACCCTTGCAAATGTTGAACCAGCATTTTTTAAACCGAAAGGCATCCGTATGAAACAGTACGTGCCACATGGAGTAATAAATGCGGTCTTCTCCTCATCCTCTTCTGCCATGAAGATCTGATGGTATCCTGAGTATGCGTCAAGAAATGAAAGCAAGTCACATCCGGCCGTGGAGTCGACAATCTGGTCAATGCGCGGCAAAGGAAATGGGTCTTTGGGACAAGCTTTGTTAACATCGGTAAAGTCGATACAAAGTCTCCATTTCCCGTTCGCCTTGCGCACGACTACAGGATTGGCTAACCACGTGGGATGGAGCACTCCTCTAACAAGGCCTGCTGCTTCCAACTTCTTGATCTCTTCTGTGATGAATTCTTGGCGCTCCACTGCTTGCTTCCTGACCTTCTGCTTGACGGGCCGCTCATGAGGACAAACGGCAAGATGGTGCTCAATTACTTTCCTGGGAACACCGGGGATGTCAGACGGTTGCCACGCAAACACGTCGACGTTCACCCGCAGGAAAGCAATGAGCGCGCTTTCCTATTTAGGGTCGAGAGTGGCACTAATGGTGAAGGTACCACCAGTGCCGTCCTCCTTGGCGGACACCTTCTTGGTCTCTGGTGGAGCTGCCATTGTCTTCTTACACTTGCCGGTGGAGCTCGATGGTGCGTCCTCGACGGCAGCGCAGCACTCCGAAGAGGTGCGCTTGCCAGAGTGGGCATCAGAACTCTTGCCGGACTTGGTCTTCTTCTTCCCCCCGGGAGCTTCAACGGCAGGTGACTTGCGATCTGTTGCAGCTGCCGCTTCCCGGTATATCTTATCGGCGCCGATAAGAGCATCCTTCTTGTCGCCATGTCGGGGGGCTGATCCACGAACACCTATGGGACCGGTGGGCCGAGTCCCTTTCGGTTCGGCGGGGGCGGAGGTCGCGCAAAGAGCAGATCGAGGCGAAGCACACGAGAGATTTACCCAGGTTCGGGCCGCACGGATGCGTAAAACCCTACTCCTGCTGTGTGGTTTGTATTGATTTCTTGCTCGGGAGCGCGGAGTGCTACAGTACACACCAGCAGCTAGCGAGACCGAGCATGAGTGTTCTCGAACCCCCCTCTACGTTGCACACGGGCCTCCTTTTATATGCTCAAGGGGTCACCAACAGGTGGCAACGGAGGCAAAGGGTAAAAATGGAAAGGTGTTGCGGTAGGTACAGCTACCTGCTACAGTGTATCATACCTAACCCTGACGGCAGGGGACAAGGACATTAAATGCCCGTCTGTGTCGCCTAAACAGTGCAAAAGGGACCGTCAGGGACGCCACCGCTCGCCACGATGGCAAACTTGTCAGCGCCGCTTGCCACCGCGCACCGCTGGCTGCACAGCCTCCCGCCACGCACGCCTGGAAGGGTCCCAGAGCAACACGTTGGTGGATGTGCTGGAGCACGGGCACAGAGTGGTGGCTTGCCGCGGCAAGCGCCTTGCCGCGGTTGTTGTCTTGTCGCGTCCGGGAGCTTGTCGCTCACCGGGCCTTGCCGGGACGCGTGGCGCGTCGCGGCAAGTTCCTTGAGATGCCTTGGGTGGCCTTCCCGGCAAGCTCCTCTTGCCGGGGTCTTGAGCTGCCTTAGTTGGCCTTCCCGGCAAGCTCCTCTTGTCGGGGTCTTGTCTCCTTGAATGGCTCCAAGGGAACCACGCAGGACCTTGGCGGTCACCCGGCAAGCCTTGCCGCGGGATGCTGCGACTGCCCGTGCACAAGTTCGGGATACTAGGGTACCCCTACTCTAGTACACCGACAGGAGCCCCCGGGCCTAGGCCATACACGGTGCCGAGCGCTGTTGTGCCAGGCCCAAAACAGGGCACGGGCACGCGCGGCCTAGGTTACGCCGTATCTTTCTCCGTATCCACCGCGCCCTCCCCGAACGGCACGCGTTGAATGTGGCGTCGTGGGAGGGATCGTGGGTGGTTACTTTATTGGGAAATGCGGAACGTCCGCCCCCTCCCTCTTTATAAGCAGGGGAAACAGGGGCCGTTCGCCCATTCGCCCGTTGCTGTTCCAATCTCAGAAATCTCCGCCGCTCCCTCGTCTTCCCAGAGCCGAAAGAGAGCAGCGCTCCGCCCCCCATCGCCACCAGCTCCATCAACGCCGTCGACCTCCTCCACTACTTCCGCCATGGCTCCAAAAGCCGACAAGGGGAAGGTTGTGAAGTCGACCGAGGCGCAGTGGCTTGCGGCGCTGCGGAAGGAGCGAGCAGTCTTCCCCCCCCCCCAAGCTTGCCGCGAAGGAGCTGAGGGAGAACTTCTATCTCTTCTGGTCGACGAAGACACGAGCGCACCCGCGCACGAAGGTACTCCCCACCGCCGCTTGGAAGAAAGCCCCAAATGGATACCTTTTCTTCGCATTGTTCTTCTACTGCGGGCTCTGCCCGCCTTTCTCTGAATTCTTCTGTGACATCATGAATACCTATGGATTCCACCTCCTTGACTTCACCCCCAACGCCGTTCTGACCATGGCAGTTTTTGCACATCTCTGCGAAAACTTTGTCGGAGTCCATCCCAGTGTAGCCCTCTTTCGCCATTTCTTCATACCCCGAGTAGAGAGAGGAGAGCCTCTATCCGGCGGAATCGCCTGGATCTCAAGGGCCGGCAAGAAGGAAACCTATCTGGGGGGAGAGTTCCGCGGCAAGTGGGAGGAGTGGAGAGCAGATTGGTGCTGGATTGACGAGGAGAACCCGCAGCCATTCACCACCCGACGCCAAAACCCAGTAGCACGCGGCAGCGATTGGAGTGACGTGGCCCCGAAAGACGACAGGCTGAAGATTGCCGTCACCGGGATCCTGCGCCTCAGGCTTGCCGGGCTCACTGTAGGCGCCGTTGGCGCGGACTTCCTTCGCCGCCACATCGCCCCCCTGCAGGAACGGGGGAGGCCCACTTGGGAGTTCAAGAATGCGGCAGACATCATGAGGCTGCGGCCGGGCCTCAACTTCAACTTCACAGTCCTGGAGCTCAACGCGATGCTTCAGGAGCTCTTCAAGTATGACCCCCAACATCCCGAAGTGTTCAGGTTGCCGGGGGGTGTCGTTCCGTTGTGCAACAACTCCTCGCTCGACCGCATTCGTGCAATGATGCTGGAGTGCGACTCGCATGGAATTGTGCCAACTTGGCAGGAGCCTGCAGACGACGTCGTGCAGCAGTTCTTCGATGACTTGGTAGAAGTGGCGATCCGCCCCGACGAGAAGGATGGCCTCACCCGCGACACCACCGATGCAGAGATGGCACTGATCGCCACCAGGCTGGAAGAGGCGGCAGCAGCCGCGGCCGCGGGCGAGTTTGGATTCACTGTGGAGGAGGCAGATGCAGTAGAGGCGGCAAGACGTGCCGAGCGAAGGGAGCCTGCCGGCGAGAAAGAGCTTGCTGGGCAGAATGTTGAGTTGAGCGAGCCCGCCAAGGATACGAGCGGCTCGCTGGAGATCAACTCGTCTTCCACTTCATCTTCAGACAGCTCGCCGCAAACAGAGCCTCCATCCCCACCAAGAAGGCATCTCCGCAAGGCCGGTGACGTAGCGGAGCGGCAAGCGGGTCAACAGTCGCCGCGCCGCGTGACACTCCAGCGCGGCAAACACTGTTGCCGCGGGAGCATCCCACGCTGCGACGACAACTGGAGCGGGGCCCTCCCGGACCACCGCTTCTGCTCCTGCCGCTTCTCATGCCGCGACGATAGCTGGAGCAGGGTCGTCTCAGACCGCCGCCACTGCTCCCGCCAAGCGGCCAAGGGAAGCTTCTCCTCCGCCTCCTCGCGCCGGGCGCGCGCCGGAGTTCGACTTCTCCGCGTTCAGCTCCGACGAGGAAGAAGAAGAGTAAGCTTCTCTTGCTGTACTTGCTGTTCTTCAATTCTTGCCGTTTGTCTTGTATCTCATTTGCTTTGCTCTGAACTTGTTCCTCTTTAGGACTCTGGCCCAGAGAGCAGCAAAGAGGGCCAAGGTCCCGGTGATCGTCATCGAGGACGAGCCCACTGTGACAGCAGGTGGCGCGCCCGAGACAACCTTGCCGGACCCGGCGACTTTTCTCCAGAGTAGCCCCCAGCGTAAGTGTATGATTTGCTTCCCGCTTGTGAGGTGCGCATGGATACTCTGTCTTTGCTGATATTTGATTGATGATTTGTGTAGGAACAAAGCAGCCCCACCAGGAGCCAAGGGAGAATCCCCCGAGAAGGGAGAACTCTCCGGCAAGGGAGGGCTTCCCGGTAAGGGAGAAGTCTCCGGCAAGGGACAGCACCAACGGCCCCCCAACGGCGGAGACCACGACTGCAGAACCCGGCACAGGTACTCCTCTTGCTTCAAAATTTCCCTGAGGTTCTTCTTTTCTTGATCTTTCTAGGTTTTTGCTGGATTTTGCTTGACTCTTCTCCCCTTGCCGGCTGTCAGACCCATCTGCTGCGGAGCAGATGGAGACCGAGGTCGCCGCCGAAGAAGCAGCCGGTGCTGGCGATCCCGCCGGCGCCGAGGCCGCCAAGGCTGCCGCCGCAACAACTGGCGAGGGGTCTGGCGATCGTACTGACGGCCCAGAGGCCGCAGGAGCGCCAGGCGCTACACCGACCGCCGACCCGTCCGCCGAAGCCGCAGCGCCAAGCTCCGAGGAGCCCCAGCCGGGCGTCTATTTGAAGGCCGGCGACGACGTCTTCATCAATCTTCCCTGGGCATCAAGCTCCAGAGCGCCGGTCGAGGGGGAGATCTTCGACGGGGAGGTGCTCGCCTCCACGGGGCTGATGCTGGTCGACGCGCCGAGCAGCAGCAGCAACGAGCCCGAGGAAGAGCGGCTGCTGCGCAAGTTGCTGTCGCTCTACCACGCGCGGTAAGCCAAGCTGGAATCCCGCGAGGCGCTTGTTGCGAAGGCGGGAGCTGACATCGAAAAGCGCGCGGAAGAGCTCGGGGGTTTCCACCGTGAAGCCCTCCGGTCCCTGGCGGAGGAGCGGGAGCAGCTCGGTGAAGCGCAAAAGGCCTTCCTCCTCGAGAAGGCCGAAGTCGAAGAGCGGCAGCGACTTGCCGCTGTGAAGCTAGCCGTGGAGGAGGGTGAGCTGGCGCAGCGGAAGGTCAATCTCGACGCCCACGAGGAGGAGCTTGCCATGCGTGAGGAAAAACTCGGCGGAGCCCTCAAACAAGCAGAGGATGCCGCCGCCGCCGCCGAGGCCGCCAAGGAGGAGTTGAAGACGAAGGTGGCGTGGCTGGAGGCCGATCTCTCCGAGAAGGGCAAGGAGCTCAGCGCCGCTAAGAACTATAATGCAGATCTTGTGTTGAAGCTGTCCGCTTTGACCAAGACGCTGGACGGCGCCAAGAAGCAGGAGGCGGCCTTGAAGGAGGAAATCAAGGCCGACAAGGCGCTGCTAGAGAGTGTTGCCGCCACCCAAAACGCCTTCAGGGAGACTGTGGAGCATTGGACGGAAAGTCTGGTGAATGCCGCCACAGACATCGACAGGGAGTTGGCGCAGCAAGGGATGGAAGATCTCGGGTATCCCTCCGACGACAACCTCCAACCCAGCGCCAAGCTCGTCCTGTTCTTCAAGGGCGTGGCGACGGCTCTTCAGCGGCTTCGGGAGAGGGTCCCAAAGCAGCTGGCCGACGAGTCACGCATGATCTGCGCGGGAGCTCTTCAGAAAGTGTTGATGAAGGTGGCCTTCCGCAATCTGGGCCTCAACCTCACCAACATCCTCAAGACCTTGCCGCCGGATGCTGATCTGGAGGCGCTCAAGGCCCTTGTCGCACCCATTGTGGACAAGGTGAGCGGGATCAAGAGGATCGAAGGCGATCGCGTAGACTAGGCCGCCCATTTCTTGTTTTCTTGTTGCTGTTTGTCATGTTATGAAAACAATCTATTAGAGCTGCGACAAGCTATCTTTGTAATATAACTTTATTCTATGTAATGATTGCCATGTTATTCCCTTTACTTGATTCCTCCCTTTGTATGTCTTTGCCCTACGCTTTTAGGGAACTTGTCGGTGCAGGCACCTGAGCCGCGAGCGCTGAGTGCGGGACGTCAGCAGCCTGCTGGCGGTGCCGCTACCGACAAGAAACCTTGTCGCAACTAGTTGCAGCTCACTTAAGTTGTTGAGCGGACTCGAAACAAAGTAAGGGCGCAACTAGCTACGAGTAGGTTCCTCCGCGCACAGGTTTTCCATACAAAGTGTGGTCGTTCAAGGGAGATAACTTAAAATTTAAAAAATCTGATTGCTCAAACTTTGGCAACTTAGCTTTTCTGTTGTTTGCTTCCTGGCAAGGCGAAACTTTCTTGAATGACGCCTGGTCCATACCATTATCTTCTCCTTTCCCCCCCGGCAAACTTGTGGGCGAGGGAACCTTCCATTCCTTGAGAGAAAAGAAGGAAGAGAAAATAAAGATATGGAGCCTTACGGCTCGTTATTGCTTACCGTGGAGTAGGTGCTGCACAAAGTGTCAGATAACATATGCAAAAAATAGAAAGCATGAAATTGACAAAATGTGCTGAGCACATGAGCTTTACTTATGCACGGGGTCTGCGCCCGGCTTTGTACAAAGGATTACATGCAACAGCGGCAAGACTTGTACAAAAGATGGTTGTCGGAACAGGTTCCGGCAACCGCGCCTTACGGGTAAAACTTACGAAGATGTTCAATGTTCCAGGAGTTTCTCACCGGAATGCCATCTTCGGTCTCAAGGCGGACAACGCCAGGCCTAGTGACTCGTTTCACCCAGTAAGGGCCTTCCCACTTCGGCGTCAACTTGTTGGAATTCTTGGCGGACTGAACACGCCGAAGAACAAGGTCGCCTTCCTCGAGACTTCTGGCGTTAACTTTGCGGCTATGGTAGCGGCGCAAAGCTTGCTGGTAGCGAGCAGCTCGCACAGCAGCCTGAAGACGGTCTTCCTCAAGGAGCAGCGCGTCATCTTGTCGCAGCTGCTCTTGCTCGAGCTCATCATAAGCGAGCACTCGAGGTGACCCGTATACGAGTTCCGTGGGGATAACTGCCTCTGCTCCGTAGACTAGAGCGAATGGTGTCTGGCCAGTGGCTCGATTTGGCGTCGTTCTGATCGACCAAAGAACCACCGGCAGCTCCTCGATCCAGTTTCTTCCGCACTTGTGCAGCCTGTCGAAAGTTCTGGTCTTGAGCCCGTGCAGCACTTCAGCATTTGCCCTCTCCGCTTGACCGTTGCTTCTCGGGTGAGCAACAGAAGCGAAGCAAACCTTGGCGCCAAGATCTTGGACGTACTGCATGAAGGTGCGGCTCGTGAATTGCGTACCATTGTCGGTGATTATCCTGTTAGGGATCCCGAAGCGGCAAACAATCGACCTGAAGAACTTGACTGCTGACTGTGCGGTCACCTTCCTCACTGGTTCCACTTCTGGCCACTTTGTGAACTTGTCGATTGCAATGTACAAGTACTCAAAGCCCCCGACTGCTCGGTGAAAGGGGCCGAGGATGTCGAGCCCCCAGACCGAAAATGGCCAGGATAAAGGGATCGTCTGGAGAGCTTGAGCTGGTTGGTGTATCTGCTTGGAATGGAACTGGCACGCTTCACACTTGGTTACTTGTGCAGTTGCATCCTGGAGGGCTGTCGGCCAAAAGAAACCTTGCCGGAATGCTTTGCTGACAAGTGCTCTTGCGCCAATGTGGTGTCCACATATGCCTCCATGTATCTCTGCCAACAGCTTTTGTCCGTCTTCCCGCTGAATACACTTCAATTTCACACCGTTGAGTCTTCTTCTGTACAGTGTCTTATCGACAAACTGGTACATTGTTGACTGCCGGGCTACTCTTTTCGCTTCTTCTTGCTCTTCGTGAAGTTCTCCTGTCTGAAGGAAACGGACAATCTGTTGTGCCCATGCTGGAGCTTGTGGCTCGACAACAAGGACTAAAGGAAAATCTGCTGCTGTGGGAACATCCGCTTCTATGGCGAGAACCCGCGGCTCTGCCGGAGCTTGATGTTCCCCGGCAAGCTTGCCGTGGCAAAACTTGTCGGGAGCTTCTGCTTCAACGGAACAAACCCTAGGGCTTGCCGGAGCAGACTGCTCCTCAGCGCTCTTGGTGTTGGTCTTAGCTGCTGCGGGAACATCCGCTTCTACGGCGAGAAGCTGCGTCTTTGTCGGAGCTTGACGTTCCCCGACAAGCTTGCCAGAGCTAAGCTTGTCGGGAGCTTCTGCTTCAACGGAACAAACCTTAGGGCTTGCCGGAGCAGACTGCTCCTCAGCGCTCTTGGTGTTGATCTTGGGGACCTTCTTGGCGGCGGCTTCGGGAAGCTCTGCCTGGAAATAGTCACCAGAAATCAACTTCCTCTTCTTGCTCTATCCAGTTGATGGTGTTACGGACGGTTGAGTCAGCTTGAGCACAAAGATCCCTAGTTTCACAGGTAACTTAAGTGCGGCGCACTTTGACAGGCCATCGGCAATGGCGTTCTGAGCTCTTGGAACATGTTCCATTTGTACGCCTTCAAAGTGCTCTTCTAGCTTTCTCACTTCGTCGACGTAGGCTTCCATCAACGGACTCTGATAGCTCTTGTTTACTTGGCGGACGACAAGCTGTGAGTCACCCCTGACAATGAGCTTGTTGATCCCAAGGTCTGCCGCGATCCTGAGGCCGGCAAGCAAGCCTTCATACTCTGCAGTATTGTTTGTTGCTTGCTCCTTGGGAAAGTGCATCTGGACTACGTACTTGAGGTGCTCTCCGGCGGGTGCGATAAGCAGCACGCCAGCGCCGGCGCCTTGCAGCGAAAAGGCACCATCAAAGTACATCAGTCACTCTTTGCTTGCTTCCTTAACGGGGATGCTCATTTCTGGAATTTCTTCATCTGGTGTTGGCGTCCATTCTGCTATGAATTCTGCCAATGCTCTGCTCTGGATAGTCGAAGTACTCTCAAACTTGAGGCCAAAGCTTGACAGTTCCAGTGCCCACTCAACAATCCTGCCTGTCGCTTCTGGATTCTGTAGTATCCTCTTCAGCGGAAAGCGAGTGACAACTGTGATTTCATGTGCTTGGAAGTAATGGCGCAGCTTTCTCGAGGCCATGAGAAGGCCGAAAAGCAATTTCTGCACGCCAGAGTACCTTGACCTAGCCCCCTGCAGAAGGGAACTGACAAAGTAAACTGGGCGCTGCACCATTTTCTTCTGTGTCTCCTCGTGCATCTGCGCAGATCCATCTTTGTCGGGACCAGAGCTTGCCGGGGAAGCCCCTTGCTTGTCACTGGATGCGCTTGCCGTGGTTGCTGGCTCGTCATCCGCCTCCCTCTCTGCTACTAACGCAGCACTAACCACTTGATTGGTTGCCGCTATATATAGTAGCAACTTCTCTTGCGGCTTAGGTGCGACAAGTATTGGAGGGGAGGACAGGTATCTCGTCAAGTCTTGCAGCGCAGCCTCCGCTTCCGGAGTCCATTTCATTGGACCTGCCTTTTTCAATAATTTGAAAAATGGCAGGGCGCGCTCAACAGACCTAGAGATAAACCTGCTGAGAGCAGCCACGCAACCGGCAAGTCTTTGTACATCCTTGACGCGCTTTGGTGCTTCAATCTGCTCAATGGCCTTGATCTTGTCGGGATTGGCTTCAATTCCCCGCTGAGACACGAAGAACCCGAGAAGCTTGACGGAGGGGACTCCAAACACATACTTCTCTGGGTTGAGCTTGAGGCTGATCTTGCACAGATTTGCAAAGGTCTCGTCTAGATCTTGGATCAGAGTTGCCTTGTCCTTGCTCTTGACCACTATGCCATCCATGTATGCTTCCACATTTCTGTATATTTGTGGCTCAAGAGCGACATGGACTATTCTTGCAAATGTTGAGCCAGCATTTTTTAATCCAAAAGGCATCCGTATGAAACAGTACATGCCACATGGAGTAATAAATGCGGTTTTCTCCTCATCCTCTTCTGCCATGAAGATCTGATGATATCCTGAATATGCGTCAAGAAATGAAAGCAAATCACATCCGGCTGTGGAGTCAACAATCTGGTCAATGCGCGGCAAAGGAAATGGGTCTTTGGGACAAGCTTTGTTAACATCGGTAAAATCGATACAAAGTCTCCATTTCCCATTCGCCTTGTGCACGACTACAGGATTGGCCAACCACGTAGGATGGAGCACTCCTCTGACAAGGCCTGCTGCTTCCAACTTCTTGATCTCTTCTGCAATGAATTCTTGGCGCTCCACTGCCTGCTTCCTGACCTTCTGCTTGACGGGCCGCGCATGAGGACAAATGGCAAGGTGGTGCTCAATTACTTTCCTGGGAACACCGGGGATGTCAGACGGTTGCCACGCAAACACGTCGACATTCGCCCACAGGAAAGCAATGAGCGCGCTTTCCTATTTAGGGTCGAGAGCGGCACTGGTGGTGGCGCGCCAAAGATGTCGGGGGGCTGATCCACGAACACCTATGGGACCGGCGGGCCGAGTCCCTTTCGGTTCGGCGGGGGCGGAGGTCGCGCAAAGAGCAGATCGAGGCGAAGCACACGAGCGATTTACCCAGGTTCAGCCCGCACGGATGCGTAAAACCCTACTCCTGCTGTGTGGTTTGTATTGATTTCTTGCTCGGGAGCGCGGAGTGCTACAGTACACACCAGCAGCTAGCAAGACCGAGCATGAGTGTTCTCGAACCCCCCTCTACGTTGCACACGGGCCTCCTTTTATATGCTCAAGGGGTCACCAACACGTGGCAACGGAGGCAAAGGGTAAAAATGGAAAGGTGCTGCGGTAGGTACAACTACCTGCTACAGTGTATCATACCTAACCCTGACGGCAGGGGACAAGGACATTAAATGCCCGTCTGTGTCGCCTAAACAGTGCAAAAGGGACCGTCAGGGATGCCACCGCTCGCCACGATGGCAAACTTGTCAGCGCCGCTTGCCACCGCGCACCGCTGGCTGCACAGCCTCCCGCCACGCACGCCTGGAAGGGTCCCAGAGCGACACGTTGGTGGATGTGCTGGAGCGCGGGCACAGAGTGGTGGCTTGCCGCGGCAAGCGCCTTGCCGCGGTCGTTGTCTTGTCGCGTCCGGGAGCTTGTCGCTCACCGGGCCTTGCCGGGACGCGTGGCGCGTCGCGGCAAGTTCCTTGAGATGCCTTGGGTGGCCTTCCCGGCAAGCTCCTCTTGCCGGGGTCTTGAGGTGCCTTAGTTGGCCTTCCCGGCAAGCTCCTCTTGCTGGGCTCTTGTCTCCTTGAATGGCTCCAGGGGAACCACGGAGGACCTTGGCGGTCACCCGGCAAGCCTTGCCGCGGGATGCTGCGACTGCCCGTGCACAAGTTCGGGATACTAGGGTACCCCTACTCTAGTACACCGACACGCCAGGGACAGAGATGACGCTTATCGGGCCTGGCATCTTCAGCATGTTGTATGCGTAGTGAGAGGCTGCCATGAACTTGGCGAGTGCTGGACGGCCGAGTATCCCATTGTAAGGCAATGGAAAATCGGCAACGTCAAAAGTGACCCTCTCAGTCCTGAAGTTCACCTCGCTGCCAAATGTTACTGGCAACGTGACCTTCCCCTTCGGCTTGCTCCTTCGCGGGTTGATTCCTTGGAATGTGCCGGTCTCTTCAAGCTCGCTGTCAGGGATCTGGAGTTTCTGGAATACAGCGGAGGAGATCAGGTTCAAGCCGGCCCCGCCATCAACTAGCATCTTAGTGACCTTGAGGTTGCGGATAGTTGGTGAAACCAACATCGGCAAGTACCCGACCGCAGTCGTGCGATCAGGGTGGTCCTCAATATCAAAGATGATAGGCGTGCTGGACCATTTCAAAAGCTTGCGTGACTCGACAGGTGGTTCCGCCGCATTGACTTCCCGCACCCACTGCTTGAGTTGGCGGTGCGAAGTATGCAGAGAAGCACCGCCGTCAACGCACAAGACCTCTGTGGCTTTCTGGAACTCCTGCTCACTGGTCTCGACATCATCCATGTCTTCGTTGTCGTCGTCATCTTCATCCTTGTCGCGGCCGCGGGGAGGTCTGTCTCCTTGCCGCTGCTTGGCCTTGCCGTGGCATCCTCCCCGACTGGCGCGCTTCTTGCCAGATTCTCCAGCGCCTCCTTGGGCCATCTCCTTGTCGCGTCGCTCATATTCAGCTTTTTGCTGCTGGACAAGCTGCTCGACCTTCTTGCAGCTCTGGAGGTCATGGCCCTTGGTGCGGTGGATCTTGCAGTACTGCTTGTCGGTGCCGTCCTTCTTGTCGGTGACCGCCACAGTCTGGCAGTTGGTGCATGCGGCAATCTCCTTGCCGGAGCTACCAGCTTTGGCTTTCTTGGCGCCACCTTCATTGCCGGACTGCTCAACGACTAGCACATCTTTGCCTTTCTTCTTCCTGTTGTTCCGCCACCGGTTTCTCTTTGCCGGGGCAGCATCCTCGCTGTCAGATCCTCCTGCTCCTGTATTCTCTCTGGGGAGTTTCCTCCCTTCCTCAGCACGTGCACACTTGTCGTCCAGGGCATACAGCTCACTGACGACTTTGATCCTGCACATCGCCATCTCCTCCCGCATCCTGCGGTTACGCACGTTCTGATGGAACGCGCTGATGACCGCGGCAGGGTGGACATCTGGGATGTTGTGCTATACACGGCTGAATCTCTGAATGTACTTGCGCAGGGGCTCTCCTTCCTTCTGGGCGAGCAGATGAAGGTCACTCTCTTGGCCATGGGGTTTGTGGCCGCCTGTAAAGGCGCCGACAAACTGATGGCATAGGTCCGCCCAGGAGGATATGGAGTTGTCCGGCAAGTGCATGAGCCAGGACCTGACATTGGGCTTGAGCACCAGCGGGAAGTAGTTGGCAAGGATCTTGTCGTCCCGCCCCCCGGCAGCCTGCACCGCGATGGTGTAGATGCTGAGGAACTCCGACGGATGCGACTTGCCGTCGTACTTCTCTGGTACGTCTGGCTTGAAATTCTTCGTACTGGGCCACTGGACTTGCCGCAGCTCACGGGTAAACGCAGGGCAACCTACCGCGTATGGCAAGTCGCCTGGTTCCTCTGGCGCATGCATGTCGACAGAGGGCCCAGCGCGCTGGTCCGATTGACGTCGCGCTTCTCTTCGGCGCTCGATGCGAGTACAAGCGTCTTCTTGCTGTCGTTCATGAAGAACTTGGCGCTGATTGCGACGAGCTCGTGGATCTGATGACGCGGTGGAGTCGCTGTCGATGTGGATCCGGCGAGTCGGCGATCTTGGCCTTCGGGGCAGAGAGTGCACAGTGGTTGCACCCCCACCGGTCTTGTCACCACCGGCTCGTGCCTGGCTGACTTGCCGCGGCTGCGACGTGCTCGGCTGCCGTTGAGTGTCGCCATTGGCGAAGCCGATGAGACTTTGAATTGTGGCCCTCCAGTCGTCGATCTTGTCTGCCGTTGGAGGGTAGTCCAGGAGCAGTTGAGCTCACGCCAAAGCTTCTGCTGGAGTGGCGGGTGGTGATGGCGAACGGTGCGAGGAGCGGGATATGCTCGGACTTCTAACTATGTTAGAAGGAGCAGTATCTCGTCCAGGCGACCGTGCCTCGCTCGTGCCGGCATGTTGGCGTGCATGCTGGTCTTGAGCACTCCGAGATCCACCAGCTCGATCTTGGTCCAGCAAACGCATGGTACCGTGAGTACCATGACGCTGCCGGTCCCGCGCCTCCTGTGATGGGCGCGGTGCATGTACGGACGCCGAGGCCTTGGAGTGCACCCGGTCGTTGTGGGAGCCGGCTACGCCGCCGATGGGCAGCGCAGCCTTGTCCTTGGACCTGGCAGCACCGTGAGCTCCCTCGTCGACGCCCGTTCTTTCGCCGGCGTTTGGCCCACCAGCCGTTTGCTCCGGCGGTGGTGGGTTCGGCACGGACGGAGCAGCCGCCTCTGAAGCCTTCTTCTTTGGCGGCATGTCGACGAAGATGATGAAGATCTAGCCCGCGCGAACGCCAAATCTGGTTCACACAACCTCGACGCCCCCTACCTGGCGCGCCAAAGATGCCGGGGTTCTGGTCCACGAGCACCTATGGGACCGGCGGACTGGGTCCCTTCCGGTTCGGCGGGGGCGGAGGTCGCACGAAGAGCGGATCGAGGCGAAGCACACGAGCGGTTTACCCAGGTTCGGGCCGCACGGATGCGTAAAACCCTACTCCTGCCTTGTGGTTTGTATTGAGTTCTTGCTCGGGAGCGCTGAGTGCTACAGTACACCCCAACAGCTAACGAGACCGAGCCTGAATGTTCTCCTTTTTTTCGAACCCCCCTCTACGTTGCGCATGGGCCTCCTTTTATATGCTCAAGGGGTCACCGACAGGTGGCAACGTAGACAAGGGTAAAAATGGAAGGTGCTGCAGTTGGTATAGCTACCTGCTACAGTGTATCATACCTAGCCCTGACGGCAGGGGACAAGGGCATTAAATGCCCGTCTGCGTCGCCTGAATAGTGTAAAAGGGACCGTCAAGGACGCCACCGCTCGCCACGATGGCAATCTTGTCAGCGCCGCTTGCCACCGTGCACCGCTGGCTGCACAGCCTCCCGCCACGTACGCCTGGAAGGGTCCCACAGCGACACGTTGGTGGATGTGCTGGAGCGCGGGCACAGAGTGGTGGCTTGCCGCGGCAAGCGCTTTCCCGCGGTCATGGTCTTGTCGCGTTCGGGAGTTTGTCGCTCACCGGGCCTTGCCGGGACACGTGGCGCGTCGCGGCAAGTTCCTTGAGATGCCTTGGTTGGCCTTCCCGGCAAGCTCCTCTTGCCGGGGTCTTGTCTCCTTGGCTTGGATACTTTGTTCTTGAATGGCTCCAAAGGAACCACGGAGGACCTTGGCGGTCACCCGGCAAGCCTTGCCGCGGGATGCTGCGACTGCCCGTGCACAAGTTCGGGATACTAGGGTACCCCTACTCTAGTACACCGACACATTAGTAGAAGCCAAATAATTGACTCGTCGTACAAACTCAGGGTATCACGCATAAGTCACACACATAAATAAATGTTGCAATAATGAACACCGCAGCGACGTCTAAAATGGGAATGGTAACTGGACGGGGTCCCTAGAAAACGTCTCCGGTACTGGGATACACTCCTCTTCTATCGGGGGAAGTGGATTGACCAGTCGATGCACGTGTCTCTCCTGGTCGGGCCTTAGTGCTCTGCCGATGGCGATCTGAGGATTTAAATCTGCGAGGCTCTGGAGATAACCCATCACACGTTGGGTTAAACGCTCTTGAGCGATGACGTACTGGACAAGGTTGGCCAGGACTGGGTCTCTCTCAATGTGTCCACCGGGAAAAGATGTCACCCCTCCAGGTGCTGCACGGCTTAGGAAGTACTAATACCCTCGTTCGCTGGCATAGGGTACCGTGAGTCGAAGGCGAGCAAGCGCTTCGTATGCAACAGCTTCTATGGCCATATGTGGGGTTGGCATAGATTTCCCCACGAAGGAGACCTCCGTTGGATCTTGGATTGAGTTTACGGGAGGGATGTGTACTGCTGCCCAATATCTCGAGGTGGAAGGGGTAATTCTCGATTTGAACAGCTCGTACTGGGGTGGCTGGGTAGCGCCCATGGTACTGCAGGTAAAATCCCGTAATATCTTGACAAAACTACCCGTGGTTGCATCTGGGGTTCTCAGATAAATGCTAGGGCTCGGCATGGCTAGGAAATGGTAGTGAGGGTGGTGCACAAGGTGAGAGGTGCTTGGCAAGGTCACGCGGTGGCCTTTTTATAGCACCGGAGCTGGGTCATTTTTACCGAGGTGAATGGTAAAGAAAATTTTCAGCTCTATTCCAAGGGTCGGGGTCAAGCCACAGATTCACACATTTCACTATAGTGATGTGTTACTGTGATGTTGATGGGGTGATTTTTGGTAACTGTGTCCGGGATAGAAATCTTATACTGCATACTGGCGTATCCAGGCAAGGCTACTATTAAAACAGAGGCACGACAACAGGCGGCATTTAATTACAAGGCCACACGATTACAAAGCGAGGGTACACTGGGACTTGATACGACTCGGGCGACTTAGTCTACCACGTTTACATCCAAGCGGGCGTGCCTTGAGGCTCCTCCATGGGTCTCGTCATCGGAATTAGCTGGAGTGGGTTGAGGGGATGCAGGCTCGGGGTAGCGATGAGGACCATCTCGGGGATTGTTGGCCACAATCCCGTTGGAGTGTGCTCCCAATATGCGACGAAGCACCTCTGGGGTTATCGCAGCACCTTGGCCGATGGCTGGGGTAGGCCTCAGGGACTCGATCGGGTGTCCAAACAGCACGACTGGGTTGTCGGCGTTGGGCTCGTTCTCTTCTCTCGCCGGGGCTCGACGAACCAACTCTCCTCGAGCTGCGATCAGATCAATGGTGATCTGGTCGAACAATACCTCTAGTGCTCTTACATAGAGCACTAGGTGTAATAATGCGGGATCTGTCTCGTGATCTCCGTTGGCAACTTGGGGTGGTCTACCATTCCCTTCACGTCTGGGGTAGTAGTGGAACGAGCGACAGTTAACTCTGGGCGACAAGTGCCAGAGATGAACTATAGCCTCTCGAGCAGCTAGTTGGATGGCTTGAGGTTCAAAGGAAGTTGTCCTTCCGGTGAAATTGTAGGGGCGCTTGGGCTCTAGACCCCTACCGTAGATGTGTACAATGGCCCAGAATTGACGGTTCTCACCGCTCATGGGTCCTTGGTACACAACATATTCTGGGGGCTCTTCTAACGCATAGGCACGACGGGTGAGGTTTGCGAGTATGGTCACAAAGCCTCCAAGGTTGGTTGCCGTGGTCTCATTGTGCACGACAGGGCCAGGCATTGTAGCTTGGTTTGGGGTAGAGGCTGTGTTGTGCTGTGTTGGGGCTAGCGTGCCCCTTTTTATAGGAAAAAGGGGACGGAGTCCTCCTTTGCACGCTTGCGAGAAAGGACTATTTAAGATTCGATCACTGGCGCATGAGCGACAGGTTAGGTTGATAGGTTGGGCACCGACTGCCAAAAGGTGTTGGGTCACTGTGTGGCTATCTTGCACGAGAAGCTTGGCTGGGGTTTGGTTATAGTTTGGTGGGTTGGTATGCATAAGTTTATAGACCCGGCTAAGATAGGATTAGCCAATGGTCAACCTGGCTCTGATACCAAGTCTGTCATGACCCGATTTTTCCATACATTGATTTCCAGAAAATGGCCGTCGTGCTCACCAGCCCCAGGATTACTGTTAGCTGATGAGGCACCAACTTGATACAGAAATTCCAAGCAAAAATACAAAATATGTAGAAAAAACCATTCTGGCCTGTGAGTACAACAATTGGGTTTCTAGTGGTTGATGGCGGAAGCGGTTTGTGGGTCGTCAGTGTCTATGGGACTCCATTTCCCACAGGAACAGCTGACCAGGTCAACTCCTATCTTCGCGAGGCTGCTATCACCATTGCTTAGTTTCCGGGGATGTCACCGCAATGCTCCTCTCCAAGCAGAAATCTGGACAAGACAATAGCCAGGGACAAGCCAGTGAGTACTTTGAATGTACTCGCAAACATTATGAACACTGGGATAATATAATTGATAATCATGCACTGAAAAATTCTATGATCACATCGTCAGTCATAAATAAAACATCTTTTATGCATGCAAGCAGGTTGTTTATGAAAATGTAATAACATAATAATAATAAAAGGCACCGATCGGGCGTCTGGAGCGACACCACATAAAGGGCTTTAAACAAAATGCCACAGTCGGGCGTCTGAGCGACACCACATAAGGGGCTTTAAAAGAAATGCCACAGTCGGGCGTCTGAGCGACACCACATAAGGGGCTTCAAAAGAAATGCCAGAGTCGGGCATCCGAGCGACACCACATAAAGGGCTTTAAAAGAAATGCCACAGTCGGGCGTCCGAGCGACACCACATAAAGGGCTTTAAAAGAAGTGCCACAGTCGGGCGTCTGAGCGACACCACATAAAGGGCTTATAAAAGAAATGCCACAGTCGGGCGTCTGAGCGACACCACATAAAGGGCTTATAAAAGAAATGCCACAGTCGGGCGTCTGAGCGACACCACAGAAAGGGCTCATAAAATAAATGATCACAATGAATATCCAGGAGGTAGAACCATCCCAGGGATACAAATAATGCAACGGGTTAGTCCATCACAAAATAATAATCATGGTCCTCACAAGTAACTAGTCGGTATCCAAGTTTGGTTTAACAATATCTCCTCCGAAGACCGACACTAAGACCAACACTTGACCCATCCCAGACTGTAATCCTTAACCATGGACACGGCTATTCGAATAGGTTTAATCTCTGCAGAGGGTGTACTCTTTACCCATGAGTAACGGATTCCTTTAGTCCATCAGGACTAATTCCGTCTACGGCCTTTTAGTTGAAAACACGCCTAACTTGCACACACCAGCTTAACTCATCGGTCTCTAGAATCACCCACGACAAGTGGTAGTACGAGGCAAGTATGGGGGTTACTGGAACAAGACTCGGTCTACGGTCGACTCAGGAGGTTTATAAGTTCCCTGCATGACATGTATATCAAATATATTTCAACCGACGAAATCACCACCCATTATACCTTACTATGCCATACCGGACATAACCGTCCCGACGGGGACCGGCGACAAGCTCACTCCTACCCAAGGTAGAGGCTTTCCCGGATTCCTTTCCGGCATGCATGCAAGGCACATGAGGATGATTACCATCACAAGTATATTCATTTCCAACAGCAAGGAAATCACTATATGCATTCATGCAAATGATCATATCAGATGAAATAACAAGTTCTCCGATATAAGGTGGTGTTATAAACGTGTCAACTAACACACCAAAAAATATTATTCCGGGGTTTAGAATGCTTGCCTTCAATGGTGTGGAAAGGCAGGGTGCACTCCAAAACTTTTGAAAGCTTTCTTCTCTTCCAAAATCCTATTTTCAAAAATATGCAAATAACACATATTTCAAAAACAGTACAAAAAAGTTGTTTGGAAAATTTTCAAATAAATCTTAAAATAAACTAGACAGAATTTGAGAGATGTAAGAAAAAGAATCAATTCATTTGGAGTTATATTTAAAAAGTTAAGCTCAGTCAAAGTTTTGGTCAAAATCTATTATTTAAAATTAAAACAGAAAAAGAAAAACGTTTCGAATATACGTACACGTCGAAGGCGTACTCTGGAAATACGCCTCCACTTATCCAGTGTGGACTGCGCGTGGGTCACCGACAGTGGGCCCGCCTGGCCCACTGGTCAGGTTTGACTGGTCCACGCGCGCGTTGTCTCCCCCTGACCAAACTGAGGCGGAGCTCCGGCGAGGCTCGCCGGCGAATGGCGGCGTCCCTCGGTGATCTGAGCGCATGGGCGTGCTCAGGAGGTCGAGACGAACTCGGGGGTACCCGCCATGGTCGCCGACGTGGACGGAGTTGCCGGCGACGAGCTTCGCGGCAGAGATGGCTTCGGGGGCGAAGTGAGTTTGGGGCTGCGGTGGTTCCCGATCAAAATCGAGCAGGGGAACGAGTTCACGGGAGGATGAGAAAGTTCCTGGTGAAGAGAACGGAGAGGGGGAGGCCCTGGTGGTGCCGGAATGGCTGGGGCAGTGGCGGCGGCTGCGGTTGCCGGAGATGGGGAAGGAGACCTCCCCGGGTCGATTGGCTGCCAATGGGGGTCCTAGGGAGATGGCTTGGGGTTGCCTGTGTGCGGAGACGAGCTCGGGGCTCCTTTATATAGCGTCTCCAAGTCGGTTCGCGGCTGCCGTGGATGAGCTCGTCGGCGGACCGCCTTACTGTGTTGCAGGGCGACGTGGAGGCGACGAGAGCTAGCCGACGAGCGAGGGGATAAGCTTGCGCTGTTCCCAGGGGCAAGTGGCGAGCCGGGGTGGCTTGGGCGGCGCCGACCGGGGCTGGAGCCACTGCGGATGCCGGCGTGCCGCCAAGAATGCCCTGACGACGGCGTTGTAGCGTGCCAGGGTGGTCGGGGTGGCGTGGCGGTGCAAGAGGATACGTGGCGGCTAGCTGCTGATGGCCAAGAGCCGGAACGGGTGCGGGGCGTGACGCGGAAGCTCGGGCGCACGTGCGTGCCAAACGCACGCTCTAGGCGCTCCCAGAGCACGCCCGGGACGTGTTCGATGGAATGCCCTTGCATGCTAGAGGTCGCAAGAGAGGCTGGCAAGGGACAGGGCTAGGTTAGGGTTAGTGATAAGGTGAATGGACATGCTAGTTTTCCCAGAGGTGCAAGGTCACAGTGTAATGACAAAATTCATGTCAAAGCTGTTCATGCACTCTAGGTGTTTGACAAAATACCACAGGCACCTAGGCATTTCTTGGAGTGGCCAAAACTTCCAGAGTGGGGTCTCTTTAGATGAATAAGAGGGTGGTGAGGTTAGTTTGTGAAAAGCACAAACTTGTTAGTGCAAGTTTTGCAAAACTACAATTCTGGACAGGAGATAAATGGCATTATTTCATGAACCAAAAATGACCCAAAGGGTGCATGCTCCTGGACTTAGGGGTTTGGTAGGGCTGTCTACAAGTAGGAGAAGGCACAAGGTTACTAGAGCAAAAATAAATAGGGTTGCAGTAGAAATCACAAGGCTGGACCAGAATGGAAAAGAGGTTGATTCACTCAAAATTTTCAAAGAACATCACTGGGTTTTTGCATAAAGTTGAATCATATGCTACTACCAACATCCCATAATTTTGGTGGAGGCCAGAGAGAAATATTTAAATGGGTTGTAGTGCAAAATTGCACTCTGGACCAGAGAAGAAAAATGGATGCAGAGCTCAAAATATTACATGAATAAAAGATATTTTTGTATAAAAGTGATTTAAAAACATCACATGACATCTCCAAATTTTGGTTGGAACTTTAAGTGAATTTATCAAATGGTTGTAGTTCAATTATGGCCATATAACCTTGAAAAACCATTTTTCAAGAAAATAAAGATCAAGCAAATTAATTATGTAATTAGTCATACTGGTAAAAGAAAAGTTTTTCTTGAGAGGTTAAACAAGTCCAATAACATATTTGAAAGGTTTTCCCTTTAGGGAACAACTCAATGATAATAAGAAAGGAAATGTTTCAAAAAATCAAAAGGGAGTCCAAAAAATCAAAGTTTTAATTCCTGGCAAAAAATTTAATTAACAAACATAGTTAAAATTTTGGGGTGTCACACATTCACCGTGTAATGTGGCACGGACGACCACCGGGCAGGACGTTGCCAGTGCGTACTCCGTACCCATGGTATAAACCATGTTTTATAATGAATAATTGTCCTGCATATCATAATATCCGGTCCAAAGTAATTGTTCCCTTGATAAAAACAATATATAACAAGAAACTAGATTTAGATGGATATCACCTGATGTTTTTTGTTCGGACAACGGATGATCTGTTTGTCGCGACAGAGGAGGTTTAGGCTGGTCGGCGACTCAATATGGTCCCGACGGTTCAAGTAGAAACCCTCCGGGTTATTCTCCAGGTCTTTAAACGCCCGGCACGGGCGGTGCAGATGTATACGTTGCCTCCGACGCCGGTGCACGAGGACCGGATCATACCTTGGCCATGAGTCCGTTGACCTGTGTATAGCATAGCATACCGTGGAAAAAACTTTGGATGATACTTAATTATACCATAAAAGTTTAGAAAAATAGCACCTGATTTGTTCGTATGGCAGATGATTCATATGTAATATCCATCAATAAATTTGGGAGTGAAGCGCAGCAGAAGAGGCAGGCAAGCCGGCAGGCGTAGCGGTGAAACGCCGTGGTGAGGTCAGCAGAAACGCGGCCAGCCCGTGACTTCGGCAACTTGGAGCAAGGGACGGCTTCAGGTCGTAGCTACTCCTCCCTTTTTTTTATCTTTTTTCCCGCAAAGGCTGTCGCATGTCCTCATTAGTTCTGACATTTATCTGGAGGTACGTGGCTGACGATCCTTTGATACCACATCCTTGTGAGACTTTGGGCCCTGTGCTAATTCATTTGATGAATAGTACTAGTACTAGACCTCCCGTACTAATAATAGTCCTTTCCTTATTCTCCTTTTCTCTTGGCCTTTGACTCCCGCAGATTTCTCCTGCATGTGCGTGCCCCGTCAAACAAGGCTAGCGGGCACATGCCCCGAGTACCTCTTTGTCCGCGGCCTTGGGCGTCTGCTACTCTATATATTTCTTTTGTCGCAGGTGACAGCCATAACAGTAGATCCTGCCGCTGCCCCTTTACTTTGTTGATGCTGTCCACACGCAGCCGCTAATCACCGTCCATATGATTGCTATCAGTATTAGAACCCAAGCCCTCCTGACCGCTGCTCCATCAATCGGTTTAGCCGACCAGTCCCAATAAACCGCCCGCTTTTTCATCAATCCGGTAGGCATCGTCCAATTTGAGTACGCAACACGGGCATGGGCCCGAGTCCAACTCTAGTACAACTCGGTGTTATTGCTTTTGCTTTATGCTTCCGAGTCGCTGAATCCGTATTGTCCTCCGGTGCAGCAGCAAAGTCCCTGATGTTCATTGAAGAAAATCTGACCAGCTAAAATCTCAATCACGCGCACAACGCTCCGCGGGAACAGCTGCTCTCGGGAAAGCCAACCCTAATTTTTCTTAAACTTAAATCTCATAGATTGTAAATCTGAACCGATGAACTTGAAGTTGATAAAGATCTTTCAAAACCGGCTCTTCTTATCCGGAAAATCACGCTTCTCGATCCCTCGGAGAAATCCCTCCAAGAACTCAACACCACCGTGTGCAGGCCCCACGGTGGGCGCCAACTGTCGTGGAATTGTCACGGCAGATGTCCTTAGTGTCAGGACTTAGTCGCGAGGCAACGCATCTATGTGGTAGCTTGAGAGGGGTTGAGCGGGACGAGAGACGCGATGTTTACCCAGGTTCGGCCCCTCACGGTGGAGGTAAAAGCCTACATCCTGCTTCATTGATATTGATGATGATGATCACGGTTACAAGAGTGCTCTATCTTGAGAGCTATTGTCTAAACCTAACTTGTCCAACTTATGAATCTTGTAAAACTTCTCTCCTTTTGGGGAGCCCTGCCCCTCCTTATATATGTTGAAAGGGCGGTTTACATGTGGAGTCCTATTAGGATTAGGACTAGTCTATCTCTAATACAAATCGGATACAAGTCCAGGTCTTAACTCTTTGTAAGACAAATATTCCTCATGCCTTTCCTCTTAAACCGGCCCACCATTAAACATGAACCGGCCTTCTGGGCCTTGGGCCTTGTTATCCATCTGTCCCGCACGCTGGATCACCAGTGAGTCATAATGACCAGGTGGGTTGCTTGTAAACCGCCAGGTCAGGGCGGGTCGCCAGTAACTCGCCAAGTGTCAGCGGGGTCTTCAGATAAACCGCCAAGTCCTGGCCGTGTTAACTTCCGGCCGGTTTACGCCGCGGGGTATATCCCCGACAAGTACGTAAGTAAACCGACTCCAAAACAGTTCTAATAGCAATTTTCACTGTTTTCGAATATTTAAAAAATAGGAAAATTAGAAGCAGTCCGGGAAGGACACGAGGCTTCCATGAGGGTGGAGGGCGCGCCCTACCCCCCTGGGTGCGCCACCTGCCTCGTGGGCACCTCGTGTGCTCTCCGAACTCCGTTTTCTTGCACGATACTTCTTTTGGTCGATAAAAATTCATTATATAATCTCCCGAAGGTTTTGATCACCGTATCACGCAAATATCTTCTGTCTTTGTTTCGAGCTGTTTTCTGACAGATCTAGATCGCCATGGCGTCTTCAAGTGCCCCCAAGGACAAGTTATTCGAGAAGGTCATCAACCCCTACCTCGCAGAGGTGCTGCAACACCCTCAAACCATTAAGATGCGTGAGGGGTTGCTACACATCCGCGATGTTGAGGGACCAAGGAGGACCGGAAGCGTGGAGACAAGACTCTAAGCAATGGAGCAACAAGTTTTCAAGTGCCAGGAGATGGTGGAACGTGGACTCGACTCCAATCACATAATGATCACAGAGTTCACCAACAACCACAAGCTGGATGACAAGAACATTGAGGAGGGCATCTTCAAGCTTCACGAGAAAATTGAGCGCCTCCAAGCCCAGATCTATGACCTGCAAAACCAAAACTATGAGTATGAATATAGATTCAAGAGGATGAGTTTGGCTGCAGATTTGAGGATCCCGGAGACTCGATCATCCTTCTATGATGGTGAGCCTATGCCTTGGAAGATGGACGACAAGCCTACATCATCAACAACTCCATCATCACCACCTCCGAGGAAGGAGACATAATCACATGGGTATGGGCACTCCCCTTGGCAACTGCAAAGCTTGGGGGACTGCCCCGGTATCGTATCACCATCACACCTTTATCTTTACCGTTTTTCTTAGTTCAATCCTTTTGGTAATATCTTGATCTAGTAGAATAAAGTTTTAGTATGATCTAGTTTTGAGTTTTTCTTTATGATCCTTCTATGTAATCGAGTCTGTAAGCTATATATAATAAAGATTAGTGTTGAGTCAAGGGCTTGATTATCTCGCTATGATCTTGAGGGAACAAAATAAAAGAGAAAGAATAAAAAGAAACCAAGAGATCATATGGATCTTATGGAGAGTAATGACTTCACATATAAAGAGTATGATGAATAAAAATTGTTGAGAGTTGACAAGCATAGGTTTGGTCATCATTGTAATTAATAGGAAGTAATAAAGAAAGAGAGGGTTTTCACATATAAATATACTATCTTGGAAATCTTTTATGATTGTGAGCACTCATTAAAATATGACATGCTAAAAAACTGATGTTGGACAAGGAAGACAATGTAATGGGTTATGTTTTCTTACATCTGAAATAAATTATATTGTCATGGATCATCCAACATGTTGAGCTTGCCTTTCCCTCTCATGCTAGCCAAATTCTTTGCACCAAGTAGAGATACTACTTGTGCTTCCAAATATCCTTAAACCCATTTTTGCCATGAGAGTCCACCATATCTACCTATGGATTGAGTAAGATCCTTCAAGTAAGTTGTCATTGTTGCAAGCAATAAAAATTGCTCTCTAAATATGTATGATTTATTAGTGCAGAGAAAATAAGCTTTATACGATCTTGTGATGTGGAAGAAATAAAAGCGACAGACTGCATAATAAAGGTCCATATCACAAGTGGCAATATAAAGTGACGTTCTTTTGCATTAAGATTTCGTGCATCCAACCATAAAAGCACATGACAACCTCTGCTTCCCTCTGTGAAGGGCCTATCTTTTATTCTTGTCTATTACTTCATTTCAAGAGTCATGGTGATTTTCACCTTTCCTTTTTACATTTTATCCTTTGGCAAGCACAATGTGTTGGAAAGATCCAGATATATATAGCTAATTGGATGTGAGTTTTCATGAACTATTATTTTTGACATTACCCTTGAGGTAAAAGGTTGGGAGGCAAAACTATAAGCCCCTATTTTTCTCTGTGTCCGATTAAAACTTCATCCCATAAGTATTGCGTGAGTGTTAGCAATTGTGAAAGACTAAATGATAGTTGAGTATGTGGGCTTGCTGAAAAGCTCTGATATTGACTCTTTCCAATGTTATGATAAATTGCAATTGCTTCAATGACTGAGATTATAGTTTGTTAGTTCTCAATGGAGTTTATGATTCATATTTGAAATTGTGAATGAATTTTTACTTTAGGATAAGAAATCATATGACAATATTATATATATGTATATATATATGTTGCTGTTATAAGAATGATCATGATGCCCCCATGTCCGTATTTTATTTTATCGACACCTCTATCTCTAAACATGTGGACATATTTTTTGATATTGGTTTTCTCTTGAGGACAAGCAAGGTCTAAGCTTGGGGGAGTTGATACGTCCATTTTGCATCATGCTTTTATATTGATATTTATTGCATTTTGGGCTGTTATTACACATTATGTCACAATACTTATGCCTATTCTCTCTTATTTTATTAGGGACCTATTCTGCACAACTCCAAAAGTCATGAAAATCCACGGGAATTATTTTAAGAATATATAAAAAATATTGGGCGAAGAAAGTACCAGAGGGGGGCCACCCACCGTCCACGAGGGTGGGGGCACGCCCTACCCCCTGGGCACGCCCCCTGCCTCATGCCCCCCCTGGCAGGCCTCCGGTGCCCATCTTCTGCTGTATGAGATCTTTCATCCGAGAAAAAATAATAAGCTAGCTCACGGGACAAAACTCCCCCGCCATGTGGCGGAACCTTGGCGGAACCAATCTAGGGCTCCGACGGAGCTGTTCTGCCAGGGAAACTTCCCTCCGGGAGGGGGAAATCATCACCATCGTCATCACCATCGATCCTCTCATCAGGAGGGGGTAAATCTCCATCAACATCTTCACCGGCACCATCTCATCTCAAACCCTAGTTCATCTCTTGTATCCAATCTTTGTCCCAAAGCCTCGGATTGGTACCCGTGGGTTGCTAGTAGTGTTGATTACTCCTTGTAGTTGATGCTAGTAGGTTTATTCGGTGGAAGATCATATGTTCAGATCCTTTATGCATATTAATACCCCTCTAATTATGAACATGAATATGATATGTGAGTAGTTACGTTTGTTCCTGAGGACATGGGAGAAGTCTTGCTATAAGTAGTCATGTGAATTTGGTATTCGTTCGATATTTTGATGAGATGTATGTTGTCTTTCCTCTAGTGGTGTCATGTGAACGTCGACTACATGGCACTTCACCATTGTTTGGGCCTAGAGGAAGGGATTGGGAAGTAATAAGTAGATGATGGGTTGCTAGAGTGACAGAAGCTTAAACCCTAGTTTATGAGTTGCTTAAGGGGCTGATTTGGATCCATATGTTTCATGCTATGGTTTGGTTTACCTTAATACTTCTTTTGTAGTTGCGGGTGCTTGCAATAGGGGTTAATCATAAGTGGGATGCTCATCCAAGGAAGGGCAGTACACAAGCACCGGTCCACCCCCATATCAAATTATCAAAGTACCGAACGCGAATCGTATGAGCGTGATGAAAGCTAGCTTGACGATAATTCCCATGTGTACTCGGGAGCATTTTCCTTCATATAAGAGTTTGTCCAGGCTTTTCCTTTGCTACAAAAAGGATTGGGGCATCTTGCTGCACCTTATTTACTTTTACTATTTCTTACCCGTTACAACTTACCTTATCACAAAACTACCTGTTACCAAAAATTTCAATGCTTGCAGAGAGTACCTTGCTGAAAACTGCTTATCATTTCCTTATGCTCCTCGTTGGGTTCGACACTCTTACTTATCGAAAGGACTATGATAGATCCCCTATACTTGTGGGTCATCAGGGGTCCAGATCTAAAATCAGGAGTGGCCGCCCATGTGGCGCCGTGAGGTTCGGTGATGTAGAACCACTCCTGCTGCCATACCTTGACAGTTTCCATGAAGGCTCCTTTGGGCCAGGTGGTATTGGGGCGCCTTCTCACCATGGCACTGCTGCAGTCCGCGTGCTGCCGGTCGACCACCTTCGGCTTCACGTTCAAAACCTTGAGCCATAGGCCGAAGTGGGGGGATGCAGAGATGCGCCTCGCACATGATGATAAATGTCGAGATGTGGAGGAAGGAATTTGGGGCTAGATCGTGGAAATCTAGCCCGTAGTAGAACATGAGGCCGTGGACGGAAGGGTGGAGAGGAAACCCTAGTCCACGGAGGAAGTGGGGGATAAACACCACTCTCTCGCCGAGCTCCGGAGTAGGGGTGACTTGCTTTTTGGCAGGGAGCTTGTGCGCGACGTCCGTAGCCAGGTACCCCACTTCCCGGAGCTCCTTGACGTCCTTCTCCATAATGGAGGAGGCCACCCACTCGCCCTGTGAGCTGGATCCGGACATAGCTGGAGAGGTTGGTGGCAGTGGGAAATATCGAAACTTGGGCGCTGCAGCTCAAGGATGGGAAAGCAGAGGGAGGAAGAAGGCGTGGGGTGAAAAGAAGGGATCTTTATCTACTTATATAGGCAGTGAATATCAAACGCCCCCCCCCCCTCAAGCCTTAAAATTTGCCTGTTCGCAAGGGGTCATGCGAACGGCACGGTTAGATTACCCAAACCCGTATTGTTGAGAATCCCGCAATAAGGGGACATGATCTCTGCTTTGACAAGATATGTTAATAGAGGTTGCGCCTCAAAACGTGAAGCGGGAGGCTAAAACGGTTTGAAATGATAATGAGGCCAGACGTGGCGTTTCGCCAAAAAAAGTTGTCAGTTGACAAACCTTATTTTGATTAAGTATATTGCCTTCGTGGTTGAGGGTGGTGGCTGTTATACAGAGCCAGATACAGTTCTTTTATTCAGAAGATTCCTTTGAAGTATTCGGAGGAGGAACCCGCCTTGCAATGCCGAAGACATTCTGCGCGCCGAATACATCGTCATTGAAGACTCGTTCATAGGCTACTGAGGGTGTCCTGGATTAAGGGGTCCTCGGGTGTCCGGCCCATGTGTTGTGGCCCACCCATATATCAAATTATCAAAGTAGCGAATGCGAATCAAACAAACATGATGAAAGTGACTAGATGAAACTCCCGTGTGTCCTCAAGAACATTTTACTTATTATAAGAGACTATTCCAGCTTGTCCTTTGCTACAAAAAGGATTGTGCTACCTTGCTACACTTTTGTTATAGTTACTATTATTTGCTCATTTCAAATTATCTTGCTATCAAACTACCTGTTACCGATAATTTCAGTGCCTGCGGAAAATACCTTGCTAAAAACCACTTGTCATTACCTTCTGCTCCTCGTTGGGTTCGACACTCTTACTTATTGAAAGGACTACGATTGATCCCCTATACTTGTGGATCATCAGCTACCCCTTCTGTCACGAGGTGAGGACACCGCAAGATAGAACCCCATTACAAAGTACCCCTCCCACTGAAGATAAATTAATCTAGTTGGCCAAACCAAACGGATAGATCGGAGAGAAATGCAAAGATATAACAATCATGCATAATAATGTTCAGGAAAGACTTAATTGCTTTCAATGAATAATCTGATCATAAACCCACAATTCATCGGATCCAAACAAATACACCACAAAAGAAGATTACATTGGATAGAACTCCATGGAGATCATGGAGAACAATGTATTGAAGATCATAAAGAAATAAGAAGCCATCTAGCTACTAGCTATCGACTCGTACGCCTGTGGTAAACTACTCACACATCATTGGAGGTGCAACAAGGATGATATAAAAGCCCTCCGTGATTGATTCCCCCTCTGCCGAAGTACCGGAAAACACCTCTAGATGGAATAGCGGAAGAACCGAAGCTTGCGGTGGTGGAAAAAGTGTTTCGGCTGGATCTCTATTGGTTTGGGTATATTTGGGAATTTATGGAGTTGGAATTAGGTCAAATGGAGCTGCACGGGACCCACGAGCTCAGGTGTCGCGCCCCCTATGGGAGCGCCGTGTGAGCTCGTTGTTCTCCTGTAGATCTTCTGGCCTCCCCCTGAACGTTCTAGGGCCCCTCTTGGTCCAGAGAAAATCATCATAAAGTTTCATCGTGTTTGGATCTCGTTTGGTACTGATTTTCTAAAAAGCCAAAAACAAGCAAAAAAACAATTGGCGCCGCACACTGAGTTAATCGGTTAGTTCCCAAATGATATAATATTGCATATAAAGTATCTAAGATTGGTAATATAATAGCATGAAACAATGAAAATTTATAGATATGTTGGAGTATCAATCACCCGCCATCACAAACCGCTTTGACACTGGAGCCATCATAACATTGTTAATTACAGAGGAAAAATCATTAAGACCAAAATCCTATCGAGCCCATCACCCTAGAGAAGAAGTCATCAAAATTTCAGTCACCTTTTGCATTAATTCAATCAAATCTTACCAAAACCATGTCCTGCATTAACTCAAATCAAATCTTACCAAACCTCCACTAAATCAAAACTTTCCTTACATTCCCCTACCCATACCCAAATCAAATATTACCAAAACCTGAACTAAATCAAAACTTTTCCTACCTTCCTCTACCCATACTCAAAGCAAATTAAATCTTACCAAAAATCTAATTTGGTGGGTGTAAGGTACATGTAGGACACGATTAGTGTTGAATCACTAGAATAGGTATGCCCCTGTTGTAATGCACAGGCAGTTACCTAGTATAGTCTAGGTGTAAAGGTGTATGGGGAGAGGTGAGTTACACAGGCTCTAGCTTGAACTGATATGCAAACCAAGCCACCATAAAGTCTGGTCCGGATCCACAGGACTATGAAATAGTGCATTCTCTGGAAGCACCAGTGTGGGGCCAGATAGTCTTGTCTGGTGGACCAAACAGTTTGGTCCGTCCAAAGGCTAGGATCGAGGTGCCAGTCTGTCTGCTCCAGAAGGTTGAGGCTGTGGGACTCTTGCTCTCTGGACTGTCTGATCAAGGAGGTAGTGCAAATTATGCACCCTTTTCCTCCTCCTCTTCTTCGAGTTTCCCCTTCTCGCTTGGAAATTGGCCATCCTTCCTCACTGCTCTGGGACTCATGTCTTTGTACCTAAGACCATCTCCACTCGCCTACCCCAACAGCCCCCAAGGCCCTTTTTTATTGCCGGCGTGAAAAAAGCGACCTAGTCGCGCCCCTAGAAACCTAGTTTTCGCCGGTTAGGGACGAATTTGGCGCCGGCGTGGACCCAGGCTGAACCCGGTGCACTGGAGGCGCCTGAGGGCGCCGGGGGAAATGGTTTTGGCGCGAATTCTTGTGGCCCCGCCAAGTCAGCGACTAGGCGCGTTCGTTGTCCTCATCGCCTTGGTTTCTGATACGTCCATTTTGCATCATGTTTTCTTACTATTATTCATAATGTTTTTATCCATAATAATGCTTTTTGAAGTAATTCTAATGCCTTTTCTCTCATAATATGCAAGGTATACACAAAGAGAGAGAATTCCGACAGTTGGAAATCTGGACCTGGAAAAGCTACGTGAGGCCACCTATTCTGCACAACTCCAAACAAGATGAAACTTCACGGAGATTTTTTATGGATTATTTGAGGAATATTGGAGCAAATACCTACTAGAGGGGCCCACCAGGTGGGCACAACCCACCTGGGTGCGCCAGGGAGCCCAGGCGCGCCCTGGTGGGTTGTGCTCACCCAGGCCCACCTCCGGCGCCCATCTTCTGGTAAAAAAATCATTTTGACCTAGAAAAAATAAGGAGAGGACTTTCAGGACGGAGCACCGTCGTCTCGAGGCGGAACTTGGACAGGAGCACTTTTACCCTCCGGCGGAGCGATTCTGCCAATGGAACTTCCCTCCCAGAGGGAGAAATCATCGTCATCATCATCACCAACAACTCTCCCATCTTGGGGAGGGAAATCTCCATCAACATCTTCGACAACACCATCTCCTCTCAAACCCTAGTTCATCTCTTGTGTTCAATCTTGTTACCGGAACTATAGATTGGTGCTTGTGGGTGACTTGTAGTGTTGATTACATCTTGTAGTTGATTAGTATATGGTTTATTTGGTGGAAGATTATATGTTCAGATCCAATATGCTATTTAATACCCCTCTGATCTTGATCATGATTATCATTTGTGAGTAGTTAATTTTGTTCTTGAGGTCATGGGAGAAATCATGTTGCAAGTAATCATGTGAACTTGATATGTGTTTGATATTTTGATAGTATGTATGTTGTGATTCCCTTAGTGGTGTCATGTGAACATTGACTACATGACACTTCACCGTATTTGGGCCATAGGGAATGCATTGTGGAGTAGCAATTAGATGATGGGTTGCGAGAGTGACAGAAGCTTAAACCCCAGTTTATGCGCTATTTCGTAAGGGGCCGATTGGATCCAAAAGATTAATGCTATGGTTAGAATTTATTCTTAATACTTTTCTCGTAGTTTCGGATGCTTGTGGGAGGGTTAATCATAAGTAGGAGGTTTGTTCAAGTAAGAACAACACCTAAGCATCGGTCCACCCACATATCAAACTATCAAAGTACCGAACACGAATTAAGCCAACATGATGAAAGTGACTAGATGAAAATCCCGTGTACCCTCAAGAACGCTTTGCTTACCATAAGAAACCGGTTTGGCCTGTCCTTTGCCTCAAAAGGATTGGGCTACCTTGCTGCAATTTTGTTACTACTCCCATACTTACAATTTCAGCACTTGCAGGCATCACCTTGCTGAAAACCACTTGTCATTTCCTTGAAGGAAAATAACCTGACAGAGGTGGTTGCGGTCGGCGGTGCAGGACATGAAGGAAAATAACCTGACAGAGGTTTTATGTCCGTGTCGAAAATGCAAAGGAATAGTTTGGCTTGACCCCCATGTCGATGGTCGTGTCGAAGTGCACCTGCTCATGACTGGTTTCATGGATGGCTATACTCGGTGGATAACTGAAGATGAGGATGACGATGTTGAGGATGCCGATGGGGTAGGCAATGATGATACGGGGCAAGACGAAGAGAGGATTGATAATGGTGGTGGGGAAGAGGCCGGACATGGCGGCGGAGAAGGGGCCGGACATGGCAGCGGAGAGAACGACATGGACTCCACGCAGCAGAGTTCGTCGGTACTAAGTTTAATCGTGCAGGACCCTCATGTTCAAGCATTGCTTCGCAAGGAGACGAGTACTGAAAGAGCTGCTTCTAGAGAGGAGGCTAAGCTGGAGCAACTGGTGGTAGACTCGAACACTCCATTGTATGATGGTTGCAATCCTGAGGTGACCCGCTTGAGTTTCACGCTCCAAGTGCTGAAGACGAAGGATAAAAACAAATGGACCGACACTAGCCTCGATGAGTATCTCAAGTACATAAAGGATGTTCTTCCCGAGGGTAATCTATGT
The DNA here is from genome assembly GCF_056163025.1 of Triticum urartu. Classification (NCBI taxonomy): domain Eukaryota; kingdom Viridiplantae; phylum Streptophyta; class Magnoliopsida; order Poales; family Poaceae; genus Triticum; species Triticum urartu. The sequence continues at coordinate 568,770,051 of NC_141876.1, forward strand.
CCTAGTAGTGTTGATGAGGCCAAGAAGATCGTGTGCCCTCTTGATCTGCCACACGTTAGATACCATGCATGCATCAACGATTGCATAATTTATTGGAAGGAGCACGCGGAAAAAACAAGTTGTCCGGTGTGCAATGCTTCTCGATACAAGAAGGCCGAGAAGAAATGTCCCTAGAAAGTGGTATGGTACTTACCGATCACTCCCCGTCTCCAGAGGTATTTTGTAGATCCGAAGGAAGCAAAGCTAATGCGCTGGCACGCGGAGAGGAAGAAGCCCAACGATGGAGATGATCCGAAGCTGAGACACGTCAAGGATGGAAGCCAGTGGAGAGCGTTGAACAGCTTCTATTGGTATTTTGAATGTGATGCAAGGAACATCATGCTCGGTGCGTGTACCAATGGCATGAATCCGTTTGGCAACCAGAGCACCAACCATAGCACATGGCCCGTGTTTGTATGGATGTACAACCTCCCCCCTGGTTGTGCATGAAATCAAAGTACATTCACATGAGCATGCTTATTCAAGGGCCGAAACAACCAGGAAATAATATTAATTTGTATCTGGGGCTACTTCAGGAGGAGTTAGACACGTTATGGAAGACACCGGCCAAGACATGGGACGCCAACAAAGGCAAGTATTTCAACATGAGAGCCGCGCTGATCACGATAGTGCACGACTATCTTGGTTACGGATATCGGGCAGGCCAGGTGTGCCATGGATATTGTGGATGCACGCGGTGCATGGATGATACGATGTCTGAGCAGCTAACGTCAAGGAAAGATGGCGGGTCTGGGAAAATCGTGTACATGGGGCATTGAAGATGGCTCGAACAGGACGACCCGTGGAGAAACCGTGGAGATCTATTCAATGGTCACGCTGAGCACCGAGGACCTCCACGTAAGCGGAGCGGTGCCAAAAGCGATGAGCTGTTGAAAAACTGGAAGGAGTGCCCCGCGCCGGGAAAGACGATGAGAAAGGCGCTGGAGCCGCTGCTGAAGGTATGGAAGACGAGGTCTGTGTTCTGGGACTTGGAGTACCGGCACAAACTCGATACACCTCATTACCTTGATCAAATGCATATCTGTAAGAATGTCCTTGAGAGCTTGCTCGCAACACTGATGAACATGCCGGATAAGACCAAGGATGGGCCGAAGGCAAGAAAAGACTTGCAAGATTTGAAAATCAGGGAAGATCTGCACATGCCGCCCCGTAAAATGTCAGACGAGACAGAGACGGAGACAGAGGCACGGGAGAAGAAGGGCAAGAAAATAAAGAATGAGGATTATTGCCCCCCTTCTTGCTTCACCTTAAGTCAGGCTGAGATCAATCAATTCTTTAAGTGCCTTACCGGAGTCAAAGTTAGTTTCGGTTACTGTGGCAAGATAAATAGATATCTAGACACGAACAAGAAAAGGTTCAGCGGGATGAAGTCTCATGACTGTCATGTGATGATGACGCAGATATTACCTGTTGCCCTTAGAGGGATAATGGACAAGCACGTCCGTGACATGCTTATTGGTCTCTGCAACTTTTTCGACGTCATCTCTCGAAAGTCGATCAGTGTGAAGCAGCTCCGAAGGCTACAGGAAGAGATCGTTGTGATACTGAATGAGCTTGAGATGTACTTCCCGCCCGCGTTCTTTGACGTGATGGTGCATCTGTGTGTCCATATTGTGGATGACATAATAGACCTGGGGCCATCATTCCTGCACAACATGATGCCGTTTGAGAGGATGAATGGGATCATCAAAGGATTCATTCGTAACATGTCCCATCCGGATGGAAGCATCGTCCAGGGCTATTTGACACAAGAGTGCATCTCTTTCTGTGAGAATTTTCCATATGGCGCAGACCAGCCGCCTGGTGTTAGTGTTGGTTTGCCCATTATAAAGCATGATGGGAGGCTCAAAGGAGAAGGTCACTGCAACGGTCACAGGGAACTGCACGTGGCATACTCAGATCGATGCAGCGACTTTGACAGAGCAAACTTGGTAGTGCTACAACACCTAGACGAGGTAGATCCTTTCGTGGCACTGCACAAAGAAATTATTGCAAAGAAGTATCGTGACCGGGGGGTATGCAGGACGGACGCCGAAGTTACTAGAGAGCACAACTCCACTTTCCTACATTGGTTCAAAGAGCATATTATTGCTAATCCCCCGGAGGAGGGCTCTAAGGACGGATTGCTCATATACGCCTTAGCACATGGCCCCTCGCCCAACCTCGTAACCTATCAGGCATATGATATCAACGGATACACGTTCTACATGGAGGCCAAAGATATGGACAGTGATGAATATCAGAACTCAGGGGTAACGATGGAATGCATGACCGGCAGCGACAACGGCGCAACTGAACGATTTTATGGAAGGGTCGAGGAGATCTGGGAGCTTGACTACTCTGGACTGCACAACACGACGATGTTCCGAGTCAGATGGGCTAAGAATGTCGAAAGAGAAAGCCGGATTTTCAATATCATGACTATACCCGACGCCAAAAGTGCTACCGTGAACGCTATCGCAAAAAACGAGCCATGGGTACACGCTAAGCACGTGACACAATGCTTCTTCATAACCGACCCATGCAATCCCAGTCGTGTTGTCGTGAGGAAAGGCAAAAGAAACATCATTGGAATGGATGGAGTCGCCAACGAGGAAGACTATGATCAGTACGGCAACCCAATGAGGGAAGATGACGATGATGATGAAGTATACGTCAAAAGAAGAATCAATACTACATTACCAAAGAAAAATCATACTCCATGGAAAAGGCAAAGTCACAATGAGGGGCTCAATTATTCTTTGACGAACAAGAAGGGAAAGAAGCTGACTCAAAAACGAAAACGTCAGCGCTGAGGAATCGGTCAAATGATGTAATATATATATATATATATATGTTCCTATTTTGTATACACACTTAATTAGCCATTATTATGCATGGGTCCAATGATGTAATATATATACGTTCCTATTTTGTATACACACTTAGCCATTATTATGCAAGGGTCCAATGATGTAATATATATGTTCCTATTATGCTGAGGAAAAGAAAAAAGGGAAACTGGTTATAGCAGTAGCGCTTTAGTGAAAAAGAGCTACAGCTAGTCAAGGTAGCAGTAGCGGTTTCTGCAGAAAATCGCTATAGCTGCTCGTAATAGTAGTAGTGCGTTCCGTGAAAACGCGCTACTGCTATGTCCACTTAACCCAAAATTCTCCCTCTCCCTGCTTCATCCCGCCTCTTTTCCCCCAAATCCCCACTCTCTCTTCCCCGGCCCCGTCGCACCGCTGCGCCCGCCCCCGACCTCGGCGCGCTCGCCCCCGACCCCGCCGCGCCCGACCCCGGCGCGCTCGCCCCCGACCCCGCCGCCCCCAACCCAGGCACGCTCGCCCCCGGCACCGGCGCTCGCCCCCGACCCGTCGGCCCTCACCTCCCTCCTCTGCTTCCTCCCCTCCCAACCTCGGTCGTCGTCGGGCCTGCCTCCTCGCCCTACACCCTCTGTAAACCACCCCCCTCTCTCTCTGTCTGCTAGCTAGGGTTAATTTACTTAGGTTTTAGTTATGTTAATTAGGTTATCTATTTAGTTATGAATTTAGATAGGTTTCAAAATTTGCTGAATTTATATGCAAATTTGAACTGGACATGTGATATATGGATATGCCATGTTTTGGACATGTCATGTTTTGGTAAATGATCCGAGTTGCCTATGTTACGCCGGAATGTTGATTCATTTCCGTTCCGGTGAATTTCAGGCGCTCGATATGTCCATTTTTTAGCAAAGGTCATGCCGAAATTGTCCTCGTGCCTTATCATCCAAAGTAAGTCAGTTTCGAACAACCCTTTCATACACTTCAATCATTCCTTCTCTCTCTATGGGGAATAATTTGAGGTGTCTTTTCCCCGCAGCAACGGGCGCGCCGTCCTTATCGTTCTTTATCCGCAAGTCTCCCACGCCGTGTATTTTGACCCTTCCAGAGACTACGAGAAAAAAGACTACACCCACATAATGAATATTCTAGATGATGCTCTCCAAGGCTTTAGCTTTAGAGGTGGCCACATGCAGATTAGGAAACAAAGGAACAAGAAGATGGGTTTCGCGCATAAAACTAACTTCTCCTGCATCCAGGTCCCAAAACCAAGCCAGAAGGATGGATTCCTCCATCTCATGATTCAGTTCAACACGGATCACCAAAAGCTTCGCATGAGAAGTAGAAATGATGATCATATCCACAAGTGGCTAGAATCTCATGGAGAAGCGGATTATAAACTTAGAGATGACTTCTTTCGCATCCAAAGCGACATTGCGATGATCATCATGAAAGAAGTCATCGATGAGAAGGGGATGTTCCACCACGGCCCTATATCGCGAGCTAACGTCCGAACTCGCATAGGCATGCAACGTCTAGACCACACTCCGTTCAAGAAGCTAGGGTCCATCCTCGATGATATGGAAGGATGGAACTTCTAGTGATTTATGATGCCGATGATGATGATATGTGTCGGTTGAACTTGTATACTATTTGTAGCGATGCAACTTTGTGATGTCCACGATCCCTAGTTGCATCTAGTTGCTAACCCTTTCTTTTTCGGTGTTCTCTAGTATATTTTGTTGCATATATATGATTGTACATCCTCTTCATGAACATGCATCTCTAAAAGGTACCTAGTTTCTTGATGGCGAGATGGAATTGCTATGTCGTGTACAAAGGGAAGGTTCCGGGGGTGTACAACGAGTGGCATGAGTGTCAGGCGCAAGTGAACGGGTTCTCGGACGCCAGCCATAAAGGCTTCAAAAGCAGACAAGAAGGAGAAGCTAGTTACTTGAGGTTCACGCTAGCGCGAGAGAGGACTCGTAACCGCCATCTCATGTACTACATAGTTCCGCTCTCACTCATAGTGATAGCTCTTCTCGCGTATACCTTTGTTTAGATGGATGACGTTGTAGTTGCAAGTATTCGAGACTTGCATGTATCTCTATTTTCGAGATGATGACAAGATACCACTTTGTGTTGGATGATGATTATGATGAGACTATTTGTATGTATATGCTATGATTACATTTGTGGTCTCGCAGGCATTTGTATGTGTATCATGATGACATTTGTATGTGCTAAATATTCTTCTAGAAAGCCTGTTCAAATACAAAACAAATATGCCGAAAAAAACAAAAAACTACTAAAATTAGTAGTAGCAAGTGGAGAAAAGTTAGCAGCAGTGCGGTTGTAGCAGTAGCGCGCACAGGGGAAGCGCGCTATAGCTATTAGCAGCAGCGAGGTTCCTTTAAGCGCGCTGCTGCAACACTTGTGTAGCAGTAGCGCGGGTGGACCAGCGCTACTGCTATACGTTAGCTATAGCGCCGCCCCCCGCGCTACTAAAAGGCCGAAAACCCGCTCTGCTGCTAGGCTTTTCCCTGGCAGTGTTATAGGGATTGACAACCCCTATTTGCGTTGGTTGCGAGGATTTATTTGTTTTGTGCAGGTACGAGGGACCCGCGCGTAGCCTCCTACTAGATTGATACCTTGGTTCTCAAAAACTGAGGGAAATACTTACGCTACTTTGCTGCATCATCCTTTCCTCTTCGGAGAAAACTAACGCAGTGCTTAAGAGGTAGCAAGACACTATATCACCAATTGGGATTGTTAGAGATGTTGAAGTCTTGTGTGGGAAAATAAAATACCCTACTAATTTTCTTGTTCTTGGTTCCCCACATGATGACTTTTGTCCCATTATCTTTGGTAAACCTTTCTTGAACACCGTTAATGCTAAGATAGATTGTGAGAAACAAACTGTCAGTGTTAGTTTTAGTGATGGGTCTCGTGAGTTTAATTTTTCCAAGTTCAGTAGAAAGCTTCATGAAAAATAATTGCCTAGTAAGGATGAATTAATTGGTCTTGCTTCTATTGTTGTACCACCTACTGATCCTTTAGAACAATATTTTCTAGACCATGAAAATGATTTTCATATGCATGAGAGAAATGAAATAATTAAGATTTTCTTCGAACAACATCCTCTGCTTAAACACAACTTGCCTATTGAAACTCTACGGGGTCATCCTCCACCTAAAGGTGATCCTGTGTTTGAATTAAAATAATGGCCAAACACTTTTAAATATGCTTATCTTGATGAAAATAAGATATATCATGTTATTATTAGTGCTAACCTTTCAAAACATGAAGAAGAAAGATTATTGAAAGTCGTAAGGAAGCACCGAGCTGCTATTGGATATACTCTTGATGATTTAAAGGGCATTAGTCACACTCTATGTCAGCACAAAATTAATATGGAACCTGATGTTGAACCCGTTGTTGATCACCAACGTCGGTTAAATCCAAAAATGAAGGAAGGGGTAAGAACGGAAATCTTAAAACTTCTTGAAGCAGGTATAATCTATCCCATAGGTGATAGTAGATGGGTAAGTCCTATTTATTGTGTCTGAGGGAGTCCTGGATTAGGGGGTGTTCGGGTAGCCGGACTATACCTTCAGCCGGACTCCTGGACTATGAAGATACAAGATTGAAGACTTCGTCCCATGTCCGGATGGGACTTTCCTTGGCGTGGAAGGCAAGCTTGGCGATGCGGATATTCAAGATCTCCTACCATTGTAACCGACTCTATTAACCCTAACCCTTTCTGGTGTCTATATAAACCGGAGGGTTGTAGTCCGTAGGCAACCAACTCCATATACAACAATCATACCATAGGCTAGCTTCTAGGGTTTAGCCTCCTTGATCTCGTGGTAGATCTACTCTTGTACTACCCATATCATCAATATTAATCAAGCAGGACGTAGGGTTTTACCTCCATCAAGAGGGCCCCAACCTGGGTAAAACATCGTGTTCCCTGCCTCCTGTTACCATCCGGCCTAGACGCACAGTTCGGGACCCCCTACCCGAGATCCGTCAGTTTTGACACCGACATTGGTTCTTTCATTGAGAGTTCCTCTGTGTCGTCGCCTTTAGGCCCGATGGCTCCTTTGATCATCAACAACGATGCGGTCCAGGGTGAGAGTTTTCTCCCCGGACAGATCTTCGTCTTCGGCGGCTTCGCTCTGCGGGCCAATTCGCTCGGCCAGCTGGAGTAGAACGAAAGCTACGCCCCTGGCCATCAACTCAGGTTTGGAAGCTTAAACTACATGGCTGACATCCGCGGAGACTTGATCTTCGACGGGCTCGAGCCACGGCCAAGCGCGCCGCACTATCTTGATGGGCATGATCTAGCTCTACCCCCGGACAGTGTCCTGGAGGCCGCACACGCATCGGTTCCGACCCCTAACTCGGAGCCTATTGCGCTAATCGAGGATGAGCGGTTGGACGTCACCTCGGGGGCTGCGATCCCGAAAGCGATCGAGCCGAACGCTAGCCCCGCACTCTGCACGACCCGTGACTCCGAGGATCCGGACTCCTCCCCGCACTCCGAATCCCCCGCGCCCATGCCAATCGAATCCGATTGGGCGCCGATAATGGAGTTCACCGCCGTAGACATCTTTCAGCATTCACCTTTTGGCGACATCCTGAATTCTCTTAAGTCTCTCTCTTTATCAGTAGAGCCCTGGCCGGACTACGGTCAGCGAGGGTGGGATACGGATGATGAGGAAATTCAAAGCCCACCCACCACCCACTTTGTAGCCACTATCAACGATCTAACCGACATGCTTGACTTCAGCTCCGAAGACATCGACGGCATGGACGACGATGTAGGAGACGAACAGGAACCAGCACCTGTAGGGCGCTGGAAGGCCACCTCATCATATGACATATATATGGTGGATACTCCAAAAGATGGAGATGGCGATGGAACAGTGGGGGATGACGCCCCCAAGAAACAGCCAAAGCGCCGGCGTCAGCGGCGCCGCTCTAAATCCCGCCAAAGCAAAAACGGTGATTCCGGCACGGGAGATAATACTACCCCGGATAGCGCCGAAGAACACCCACCTCAGCAAGATTCGGCACAGGAAGATGGAGAAGCCAGCCCTCATGAGAGAGCGGCAGACCGAGAGGTCGAGGATGATAACTATACGCCTCCCTCCGAAGACGAGGCAAGCCTCGATGACGACGAATTCGTCATACCATCAGACCCCGCCGAACAAGAGCGTTTTAAACGCAGGCTTTTAGCCACAGCAAGCAGCATCAAGAAAAAGCAGCAACAGCTTAGAGCTGCCCAAGATTTGCTAGCTGACAGATGGACTGAAGTCCTTGCGGCCGAAGAGTATGAACTCGAACGCCCCTCCAAGAGTTACCCGAAGCGCAGGCCGCTACCTCGATTAGAGGAGGAAGCACCTACATCACCAGCGCATGACATGGCAGACCGGCCACCTCGCGGCCGTGACAGAGAGGCGTCTCGGCCCTCCACCCAAGCCATGCCCCGACGCCGCTCAACTAAGGCACGGGAAAATGCGCCCGACCTGCGAGACATACTGGAGGATAAGGCAAGACAAACAAGATCGATCTACGGATCGCGCAAGCGCCCTACGGCATGTGACAATGATCTTCACTCCGGATACAACAAATCCGACCGGGCCGAACACAACAGACATAGCTCTTCCGAGCTGCGTCATGATATAGCCCAGTACAGAGGCGCCGCACACCCGCTATGCTTCACGAATGAAGTAATGGATCATAAAATCCTAGAGGGTTTCAAACCCGTAAACATCGAATCATACGATGGCACAACAGATCCGGCGGTATGGATCGAGGATTATCTCCTTCACATCCACATGGCACGCGGCGATGATCTACACGCCATCAAATACCTCCCGCTCAAACTTAAAGGACCGGCCCGGCATTGGCTTAACAGCTTGCCAACAGACTCAATCGGTTCTTGGGAGGACCTGGAAGCCGCATTCCTCGACAACTTCCAGGGCACTTACGTGCGACCACCAGATGCCGACGACTTAAGCCACATAATTCAGCAGCCAGAGGAATCGGCCAGACAATTCTGGACACGGTTCCTAACAAAGAAAAACCAGATAGTCGACTGTCCAGACGCAGAGGCCCTAGCAGCCTTCAAGCATAACATCCGCGACGAGTGGCTTGCCCGGCACCTGGGACAGGAAAAGCCGAAATCCATGGCAGCCCTCCCGACACTCATGACCCGCTTTTGCGCGCGAGAAGACAGCTGGCTAGCTCGCAGTAACAACTTATCAAAGAACCCTGGTAATTCGGATACCAAGGACAAAAGTGGCAGGACACGTCGGAATAAGCAAAAACGCCGCGTTAGCAGCGACAACAATGAAGACACGGCAGTCAATGCCGGATTCAAAGGCTATAAATCCGGTCAGCGGAAAAAGCCATTCAAAAAGAATACTCAGGGCCCGTCCAGTTTGGACCGAATACTCGATCGCTTGTGCCAGATACATGGCACCCCCGAAAGGCCAGCCAATCACACTAACAGGGATTGTTGGGTGTTCAAGCAGGCAGGCAAGTTAAGGGCCGTAAACAGAGACAAGGGGCTGCACAGCGACGACGAGGAGCCCAAGCCGCCGAACAACAATGGAAAGAAGGGCTTTCCCCCACAAGTGCGGACGGTGAACATGATATACGCAACCCACATTCCCAAGCGGGAGCGGAAGCGTGCGCTACAGGACGTATATGCGATAGAGCCAGTCGCCCCAAAGTTCAACCCGTGGTCCGCCTGCCCGATCACTTTTGATCGAAGGGACCATCCCACTAGCATCCGTCATGGCGGCTTCGCCGCATTGGTTCTCGACCCAATCATCGACGGATTTCATCTCACAAGAGTCCTCATGGACGGCGGCAGTAGCCTGAACCTGCTTTATCAGGATACAGTGCGGAAAATGGGAATAGATCCCTCAAGGATGAAGCCCACAAGAACGACCTTTAAAGGCATTATACCAGGTGTAGAAGCCAACTGTACAGGCTCAGTAACACTTGACGTGGTCTTCGGATCGCCGGAAAATTTCCGAAGCGAAGAGTTAATCTTCGATATAGTCCCGTTTCGCAGTGGCTATCACGCCCTGCTCGGACGAACCGCATTCGCAAAGTTCAATGCGGTGCCGCACTACGCATATCTCAAGCTCAAGATGCCAGGCCCTCGAGGAGTAATTACGGTCAACGGAAACACCGAACGCTCCCTCCGTACGGAGGAGCATACGGCGGCTCTCGCAGCGGAGGTAAAGTAGCCTTCTCAGGCAATTCTCCAGTCCGGCCATTAAAAAGCCAGACACTGCCAAGCGCGCCCGGAGTAACCGACAGCAGGACCGCCTGGCACACTCTGAGCAAGCATAGCAATGCGGCCCCAACCCCAGCTTTCGCGACATAGCAAAATCAGTACCTCGCGTACATAACTACGCCCTTGAAATACCATGGGCACAGGGAAAGGGGCACAATAACGGCACGCCCAAAATACGGCTTAAAACGTACTAGGGGCTGCCGGATTCTTTCTCAATTTTTTCTTACTTTCAGGACTCCATACTTCGGACGACCTGTTCGGCAATTCGACTGCCGCACAAACGATGCAAGATCCAGGGAGGCAGACAAGCCATGCCGCATTATGGAACTCCCAGGTGGTCTTTGTTACGAGTGGTATACCTGTTTTAAATACAATTCCGCGGCCTGCCCCTAGTCAGGACATACTGAATAGTCCAATATCTTTTGCTTACCGCACTATTTGTATCGTTCGGCTTTGATAAATAGCCTCTCTATAAACAATGCTTAGCTTCTTGTCTATTTTTTACATTATCTTCTTTTCACATTTATGTTTATTAAATGACATGATTGCACCCGTACACCATGGTACGGCAAACACGCCAGGGGCTTCAGTACCCCTCATAATGGTGTGAGAAGTCCGTACACTTTCACAAGTGCGGCACCTCGAACTTATAGCACTATATGCATCGGCTCCGAATCATGATTTGGGTCCATAGTTGGGTTTGCCCGACTCCTATGTTTTGGTGCCTTACATTCCGCTTTATCGGCTAAGGTAGCACTAGGAGAACCACTGCGATTGTGCCCCGGTTCAGCTGGGTTAAGCACCTCAGTGGAGAAAGCTAAAACTGATTGTCATGATGTGGCAAGAGATCGGTCGCTGTTCGAGTGGTTTTTCGAGTCCCTAAAGGCTTATGCCGCTTCAAGCGAGGAGCTGGCTTTGTCCGGCCAAGGCGTGGATAGCGCCTCGAACTCGGTCTTCCGAACTAGGGGCTTCGCTGAAATTTAAAATTATAGAGTTCTATGGCTAAGTGAGAGTGTTCAAGCATTATAGTCCTATTGCCTGGTTCGTTGTGCTGAGCGCCTCCCTCGAAGGACCCAACTATGGGAAAAAGAGCGCTCAGGTTTATCCTGAACACCCCAGCACTAGTGGCACGGGGGCAGAAGCCGACGACTGGCCATCTCTCAATTTTTGATAAATGGCCGCACAGAAAGTAATATTTTAAATTCAATAAGCATTGCTTAGCGCATATGAACAAGTTTTCAGCGCACAGGATAAACACGAGCGAGTTCATTCAAACATCACATCCTTGGTACATTCATCCGCCACAAGGCGGGCACCTGCAAGAACATCCTTGTAGTAGTTCTCGGGCTTGCGATGCTCCTTCCCCGCCGGTGGCCCGTCCTTCACAAGCTTCTCACCGTCCAGCTTACCCCAGTGCACCTTTGCACGGGCAAGGGCCCGACGGGCACCTTCGATGCAGACGGAGCGCTTGATGACCTCAAGCCTTGGACAGGCCTCCACCAGCCGCCGCACCAGCCCGAAATAGCTCCCAGGCAGGGCCTCTCTGGGCCACAGCCGAACTATGAAGCCCTTCATGGCCAGCTCGGCCGCCTTGTGGAGCTCGACCAGCTGTTTCAGCTAGTCGCTCAAGGGCACAGTGTGTCCGGCCTCAGAATACTGAGACCAGAACACCTTCTCCGTCGAGCTACCCTCTTCAGCTCGGTAGAATGCGGCGGTGGCGGATACTCTGCGGGGAAGATCTGCGAATGCCCCTGGAGAGCTCCGGATTCGGGTAAGTAACAGGTAGTTCACTTTTATATTTCTGCTTTGCATAAAGAATGCCTTACCCGCTGCTATCTTCCTCATCTCCTCCAACTCTTGGAGGGCCTTTTGGGCTTCGGCCTTGGCAGACTTGGCAGCCTCTAGGGCCGTTGCAAGCTCGGATGCTTGCGCCTTCGACTCCAGCTCCAAACTCTCATGTTTTTTCATGAGAGCCTGAAGCTCTTGCTACACCTCGCCGACCTGAGCCCCAAGTCTGTCTCGCTCGGTGTGCTCCGCGGCCGTTTTCTTTTCGGCCTCAGACAGCGCCTGCTTAAGGGTCGCCACCTCAGTCGTGGCCCCTACAATAAGCAGTACAATGATGTTACTCTTTTGCAATCAAGCCTTTTTATAGGCACTTTTTCTGTAAGGTATTTCATACCTTCTTCCTCCTCGAGCCGCCGCTTGGCAAGGCCGAGCTCTTGATCGGTCCGCTCGAGGTCCTGCTTCAGGACACCCACCTCCGCAGTCAATGCGGCGGTGGATAGCAGCGAAGCCTGCATACGCATATTGACTCTTTTTTTAGACTCCTGCGAAATTTACTAGATCCTCTATTCGGCTTTTCTTTCCGAACGCCAAACAGAGCATCAGGGGCTACTGTCTATGCGGTAATATTTTTACATATTTTTACTTACCTCGAAGCCTGTTAGAAGGCTAGCGCAAGCTTCAGTCAGTCCACTCTTGGCGGACTGAACCTTCTGGATCACCGTACTCATAATAGTACGGTGCCCCTCGTCGATGGAGGCGTCGTCAAGCACCTCCAGCAGATTGTCCGGCACCTCCGGTTGGACGGAGGCCGCTGGCTCAGAAGGCTTGCTCCTCTAGGAAGGAGTTCGCCTACCGCCGTCCGGAACTATGGAAGATTCCGGCGCGGTGTCCGGCACAAAGCCGGACTGAGAGCCCTGGGGAGCCTTATCCCCTTCACTCCTGGAGTCCGGGAGGTTGCCTTGCGGCTCCTCCGGGACCTCCTCCTCCTGCCCCGGAGCTTGTCGCGACGCCACTTCGGCGTCGTCTGCAGTGCGGGGGGAGACAGCGGGCGGAACTGAGTTCACGTCCGATGAGTCCAGGGAGCCGCCCGACAATTCGTCGAATTCGGCCCGGGGCGGACTGCATAATTACATTCGACATTAGGGAAAGTTGTGCAACAAAGGAACATCATGAGTTACTCTGATATCCGAACTTATGATTTCGCCGGACGCTTGGCCCTGTTTGGCCACTCCTCTTTGCCCTCTTCGGCGTTGGGGGCGTAGTCCGGCGAAGGGGTCTTCCTTTTCCTAGACCCCTCGGCCTCCCCCATTGGGGCGGCCCTCCTCTTATCTCCTCCCTCCGCTGGGGGGGAGAGTTTTCTTCTTCCTCCTCCTCGTTTTCACGGGAGGAGGGCGTCTCGGACTCGTCAGATGACGAGTCCGACACCACCACGTTGCAGGCACTCTTTCGAGTCCCCGTGGTCTTCTTCTTCTTAGCCTTCTTCTCCGGCACCACATAAGGCGCCGGAACCAGCAGCTTCGCTAGTAGAGCTGGGGCTGGGTCTTCGGGCAGCGGAGCCGGACAGTTAATCGGTCCGGATATCGCCCGCCAAGCCTGTCAAAGGTAAGGGAGTTTAGATCCCGCATAGAGTCAAACTATGAAAAAAGCTTAACATCCTGTAAAAGGTGCAGATGGCATACCTCGCTAGCGTGACGCTGCGAGCTGTATCCGCGGTCCTCGGAAGCGGATGCGGGAGCCTCGGCGCCCTTGAACAGCATCTTCCAGGCGTCTTCGTACGTCATGTCGAAGAGCCTGATGAGGGTTTGATGCTGCGTCGGGTCGAACTCCCATAGATTAAAATCCCGTTGTTGGCACGGGAGGATCTGGCGGACGAGCATAACCTGGATTACATTAACAAGCCGGACTGGCATGTTCACCAGGGACTGGATGCATGTTTGCAATCCGGTCACCTCTTTTTCGTCACCCCACAACAGGCCCGTCTCTTTCCAGGACATAAGCCGCGTGGGGGGTCCGGATCGGAACTCGGGGGCTGCGGTCCATTTCGGATCACGCGGCTCGGTGATATAAAACCACCCGAATTGCCATCCCTTTAGGGTCTCCACGAAAGAGCCCTCGAACCATAGGACATGGGCCATCTTGCCCGCCATGGCGCCTCCGCATTCCGCCTGGCTGCCGCGCACCACCTTGGGCTTGACGTTGAAGGTCTTGAGCCAGAGGCCGAAATAAGGGCGGACGCGGAGAAAAGCCTCGCACACGACGATAGACGCCGAGATGTTGAGGATGAAGTTCGGAGCCAGATCGTGGAAATCCAGGCCGTAGTAGAACATGAGCCCCCGAACAAATGGGTGGAGTGGAAAACCCAGTCCGGGGAGGAAGTGGGGGAGAAATACTACCCTCTCATGGGGCCTTGGGGTGGGGAGAAGCTGCCCCTCTTCGGGAAGCCGGTGCGCGATGTCCTTGGACAGGTATCCGGCCTTCCTTAGCTTCTTGACTTTGCCCTCCGTGGCGGAGGAGACCATCCACTTGCCTCCCGCTCCGGACATTGCTGGAGAAGGTTGAGGTGGGAAGTGCGGGCTTGGGCGCTGGAGCTCGGGTGCGCAGGAGATGGATAGGCAAGGGAGGAAGAAGGCGTAGGTAAAAAGGTGGATCCTTGTCGCCTTATATGGGCGGATGCGGTTGTGCGTCCCCACCTGCCTAGTAGAACTCACTTGCCTCCCAAGCGCCTTGATAAGTGGCGCGGTTGGGTTACCCACGTCCGTATTGATGAGAATCCCGTAAAAGGGGGGGGTACACGATCTCTGATTTGACAAGACGTGCCAAGGAAACCGCCTCGCAAAACACGCTGAGGTGGAAAAGTGAAAACGATTCGAGTGAAGGACTTGGCTGTAGTGTGATGACGCACTGTGGAATACGTCAGCAGATTTGATTTGTGTTAATATCATTCCCTCTATGGCAATATGTGGAGGCTTATTTTGCAGAGCCGGACACTACTCTTGGTGTTTACAATCTTCTATGAAGGACTTGGAGGAGGAACCCGCCTTGCAATGCCGAAGACAATTTGCGCGCCGGACTCGTCGTCATTGAAGCCTGGTTCAGGGGCTACTGAGGGAGTCCTGGATTAGGGGGTGTTCGGGTAGCCGGACTATACCTTCAGCCGGACTCCTGGACTATGAAGATACAAGATTGAAGACTTCGTCCCGTGTCCGGATGGGACTTTCCTTGGCGTGGAAGGCAAGCTTGGCGATGCGGATATTCAAGATCTCCTACCATTGTAACCGACTCTATGTAACCCTAACCCTATCCGGTGTCTATATAAACCGGAGGGTTGTAGTCCGTAGGCAATCAACTCCATATACAACAATCATACCATAGGCTAGCTTCTAGGGTTTAGCCTCCTTGATCTCGTGGTAGATCTACTCTTGTACTACCCATATCATCAATATTAATCAAGCATGACGTAGGGTTTTACCTCCATCAAGAGGGCCCGAACCTGGGTAAAACATCGTGTTCCCTGCCTCCTGTTACCATCCGGCCTAGACTCACAGTTCGGGACCCCCTACCCGAGATCCGCTGGTTTTGACACCGACAGTGTCCCTAAGAAAGGAGGTATAACTGTTGTTCCTAATGATAAGAATGAACTTATTCCACAAAGCATTGTTACAGGCAATAGAATGGTAATTGATTTTAGAAAATTAAACAAAGCAACTAGAAAATATCATTACCCTATGCCTTTTATTGATCAAATGCTTGAAATATTATCTAAGCACACACACTTTTGCTTCCTTGATGGATATTCTGGATTTTCACAAATACCTGTTTCTCAACCTGATCAAGAAAATACCACTTTTACTTGTCCCTTTGGAACTTATGCTTATAGACGTATGCCCTTCGGTTTATGTAATGCACCTGCTACCTTTCAAAGATGTATGACTGCTATATTCTCTAAATTTTGTGAAAAGATTGTTGAGGTTTTCATGGATAAATTCTCTATTCATGGGAAGTCTTTTGATGATTGTTTAAGCAATCTTGATCGAGTTTTGCAGAGATGTGAACCAAAAAATCTTGTCTTGAATTGGGAGAAGTGCCACTTTATGGTTAATGAAGGCATTGTCTTGGGTCATAAAATTTCTGAAAGAGGTATTGAAGTGGACAAAGCTAAGTTTGATGCAATTGAGAAAATGCCATGTCCTAAAGATATAAAAGGTATTCGTAGTTTCTTACGTCTTATTGGTTTCTATAGGAGATTTATCAAAGACTTTTCTAAAATTTCTAGGCCTCTTATAAACCTTTTGCAAAAGGATGCTCCTTTTGTTTTTGATGATGATTGTTTAGAAGCCTTCGAAACTGAAAGTGCAACTATCCCTGGGTGGTTTTGGTAATTCCTAACAACATGTAGCTCATTGAGCTAATACTATTTCAAGATGAATATTTTAGGAAAGCTCAATGATTGGCATGGCATGGATTAGAAATGTGGACCCCTCAAAATGCTAAGGAAAAGAGATTGGCTCAAGCTCTAAAGCTCAAGACTCTACATTTTACCTTTTAGTGATCCAAGATCACATTGAGTCCATAGGAAAAGCCAATACTATTAAAAGGGGATGAGGTGTTGCTTAATGGGTTACTTGCTCAAAATGCTTAGTGATATGCTCCAAAATCCTCAATCACTTTCTCATATCCACATATGTCCCAAACCAAAAGTCAAACTTGGCCCCACCAAAACTCTCTATCCAGCGCCACTGAGTTTAGTTGACATAGCCACTCCCACAAAACCCTAGTCTTTCCGGTATCACCGATAGGGATCTCGGTCTCACCGAGATGGGATTGCAAAATCTCTATTTCCCTTTGTGACGTTTCAGTCCAACCAAAATGAGCGATCGGTCCCACCGAGTTCACAATGCAAACTCTCTGTTTCCCCTTCGTAACGTTTTGGTCTCACCGAGATGAGCGAATCGGTCCCACCGAGTTTTCCTGACCAAAACTCTGGTTAGCTTATTACCAAAATCGGTCCCACCGAGTTTGTGTAATCGGTCTCACCAAGATTACGTTATGCCCTAACCCTAATAAAATCGGTCTCACCAAGTTGACATGTCGGTCCCACCGAAAATCCTAACGTTCACATTTTGAACTAAATCGGTCCAACTGAGTTTCACTATTCGGTCCCACCGAGTTTGGTGATTTGTGTGTAACGGTTAGATTTTGTGTGGAGGCTATATATACCCCTCCACCCACTCTTCATTCATGGGGAGAGCCATCAGAACATGCCTACACTTCCATCATACATTTTCTGAGAAAGAGCCACCTACTCATGGGTTGAGGTCAAGATATTCCATTCCAACCATATGAATCTTGACCTCTAGCCTTCTCCAAGTTTCTTTCCACTCAAATCATCTTTCCACCAAATCCAAATCAGTGAGAGAGAGTTGAGTGTTGGTGAGGGAGTCCTGGATTAGGGGGTCTGCGGACAGCCAGACTATATCCTTTGGCCGGACTGTTGGACTATGAAGATACAAGATTGAAGACTTCGTCCTGTGTCCGGATGGGACTCTACTTGGCGTGGAAGGTAAGCTAGGCAATACGGATATGTATATCTCCTCCTTTGTAACCGACCTTGTGTAACCCTAGCCCCCTCTAGTGTCTATATAAACCGAACGGTTTTAGTCCATAGGACAACATATAATCAAACCATAGGCTAGCTTCTAGGGTTTAGCCTCTCTGATCTCATGGTAGATCAACTCTCGTAACACTCATATTATCAAGAACAATCAAGCAGGATGTAGGGTATTACCTCCATCAAGAGGGCCCGAACCTGGGTAAACATCGTGTCCCCTGCCTCCTGTTACCATCCGCCTTAGACGCATAGTTCGGGACCCCCTACCCGAGATCCGCCGGTTTTGACACCGACGTTGGTGCTTTCATTGAGAGTTCCACTGTGTCGTCACCATAAGGCTGGATGGCTCCTTCGATCATCGCTAGTGATGCGGTCCAGGGTGAGGTTTTCCTCCCCGGACAGATCTTCGTATTCGGCGGCTTCGCACTGCGGGCCAATTCGCTTGGCCATCTGGAGCAGATCGAGAGCTACGCTGCTGGCCATCAGGTCAGATTTGGAAAGTTGAACTACACGGCTGACATCCGCGGAGACTTGATCTTCGACGGATTCGAGCCCATGTCGGATGCGCCGCACAGCCATGACGAGCATGACGTAACTCTGTCGTCGCACGGTGTTCGGGAGATCGCATCCGCAACTGCTCCGGCCATTAATCCGGGGCAAATCGCGCCATCCGAGAGCGGAGGGATAGACCCCGCCATGGAGGCCGCACTCTCAGTGGCGATTGAGCCAAATACTGACTTCACCCCTTACGAGAGCCGTGTCGCCGAACCACTGGATTCATCTCCGGCCACGGACTCCGAGCCGCTCACATCCGTGCCCATCGAATCCGACTAGGCGCCGATCATGGAGTTCACCTCCGCGGATATCTTTCAGCACTCACCTTTCGGAGATGTGCCAAATTCATTAAGGTCTCTCTCCCTGTCAGGAGAACCTTGGCCGAACTATGTCCAGCTAGAATGGGATGCGGACGACGAAGAAATTCGCTGCCCACCCACCACCCACTTAGTAGCCATTGTCGACGAATTAACCAACATGCTCGACTTCGACTCCGAAGACTTCGACAGTATGGACGACGAAGCCGGAGACGAACAGGAACCACCGCCCTCAGGGCGTTGGACCATCACCTCATCATCTGATATATACATGGTGGACACCCCCAAAGAAGGCAATGGCGACGAGACAGCGGAGGATGACCCCTCCAAGAAGCAACCCAAGCGCCGATGTCAGCGGCGCCACTCTAAGTCCCGCCACAGCAAGAGCAGTGATACTTGCACAGGAGATAATAACACTCCGGATAGTGCCGAAGACAGCAAAAATCCCCTCCAGCACGATGTAGAGCTGAAGGATGACAAGCTAGCCCTCCAGAGCAGGCAGCAGATGGAGAAGCGGAGGAGGATAATTACATGCCTCTCTCCGAAGACGAGGTGAGCCTCGGCGACGATGAGTTTATCGTGCCTGAGGACCCCGTCGAGCAAGAGCGCTTCAAGCGCCGGCTTATGGCCACGGCAAATAGCCTAAAGAAAAAGTAGCAACAGCTTCAAGCTGATCAAGACTTGCTAGCAGACAGGTGGACCGAAGTCCTTGCATCCGAGGAGCATGAACTCGAGCACCCGTCCAAGAGTTACCCAAAACGCAGGTTGCTACCTCACCTCGAGAAGGAAGCATTGAAACCTCATTCACTAGTGTACGATGCGGCTGACCGGCCACTATGTGGCCGAGCCAAAGAGGCGTTTCAGCCTGAAGTTCAGCACGCACCCCGTCGCCACTCAACCAAAAATACTAAGGCCTGGGGTAACACAGAGGACCTGCGAGACATATTGGACAGCAAGGCAAAAATCGCAAGGTCAATATACGGGACACGGGCACGCGCGCCAACACGGGACGATGATCGTCGCGTCGGATACACCAAGAGTAAGTCCAGCCGGGCCGGATACAGCAGACAAGACTCATACGAACTGTGTCGGGATATAGCCCGGCACAGAGGCGCTGCACACCCCCTATGCTTCACTGATGAATTTAAGAATCATGAATTCCCGGAGGGTTTCAAACCCGTAAATATCGAATCATACGATGGCTCAACAGATCCCGCTGTATGGATTGAGGATTTCCTCCTTCACATCCACATGGCTCGCGGTGATGATCTACATGCCATCAAGTACCTCCCACTAAAACTCAAAGGACCAGCTTGGCATTGGCTGAACAGCTTGCCAGCAGATTCCGTCGGCAGTTGGGAGGATCTGGAAGATGCATTTCTTGACAACTTCCAGGGCACTTATGTGCGGCCACCGGATGCTGATGACTTAAGCCACATAACCCAGCAGCCAGGGGAATCGGCCAGACAATTCTGGACACGGTTCCTGACTAAGAAAAACCAAATTGTAGACTGTCCCGAAGCAAAGGCCCTAGTGGCATTCAAGCATAACATCCGTGATGAGTGGCTCACCCACCACCTCGGCCAGGAGAAGCCAAAATCTATGGCAGCCCTCACAACACTCACGACCCGCTTTTGCGCGGGCGAGGACAGCTGGCTGGCTCGCAGCAACAACACATCGAGGAATCCGGATACCTCGGATACCAAAGATGTTAATGGTAGGCAGCGTTGTAATAGACCAAAGCGCCGCAATAACGGCGATAACACCTAAGATACGGCAGTCAATGCCGGATTCAGAGGCTCTAGATCTGGTCAGCGGAAAAAATCATTTAAAAGAAATACTCCGGCTCTGTCCAGTCTGGATCACATACTGGATCGCTCGTGTCAAATCCACGGCACCCCCGACAAGCCAGTCAATCACACCAACAGAGAATGCTGGGTGTTCAAGCAGGCCGGCAAGTTAAATGCCGAAAACAAGGACAAGGGGCTGCATAGCGATGATGAGGAGGAGCCCCGGCCGCCGAACACAGGAGGACAGAAGGGGTTTCCCCCACAAGTGAAGATGGTGAACATGCTATACGCAACCCACATTCCCAAGAGGGAGCGGAAGCGTGCACTAAGGGATGTCTATGCGATGGAGCCCTTGGCCCATAGTTCAACCGATGGTCTGCTTGCCCGATCACCTTCGATCGCAGGGACCACCCCACTAGCATCCGTCATGGCGGATCCGCCGCACTGGTCCTAGACCCCATCATTGACGGATTTCACCTCACTTGAGTCCTTATGGACGGCGGCAGCAGCCTGAACCTGCTTTATCAGGATACAGTGCGAAAAATGGGTATCGATCCCTCGAGGATCAAACCCAGCAAAACCACCTTAATTGCGTCATCCCAGGTGTAGAGGCCCATTGCACAGGCTCAATCACACTGGAGGTGGTCTTCGGATCACCGGACAACTTCCGAAGCGAAGAGTTAATCTTCGACATCGCCCCGTTTCGCAGTGGCTATCATGCACTGCTCGGACAGACAACATTCGCAAAATTCAATGCAGTGCCGCATTACGCATACCTCAAGCTCAAAATGCCAGGACCTCGCGGGGTCATAACAGTAAATGGAAACATAGAACACTCGCTCCGTACGGAAGAGCACACTGTGGTCCTTGTAGCAGAAGCACAAAGCAGCCTCTTCAGGCAGACCACTCATTCGGCATCACCGCCCCCGGACACCTTCAAGCGAGTCCGTAAGAAGCTGCAACAGGATCACCTGGCACGATCAGAGCTCTCCTAGCAATTCAGCCCCCGTCCCAGTCCCAGTGAAGCAATGAAATTCATGTCGCGCATACATAACTACGCACTAAAAATACCATGGCCATAGGTGGGGGCACGATCAGGACACACCCCGCATTGTGGCTTAACCGCACTAGGGGCCGCATACCTTTGTCATTCCTTTTCTCTTTCAGGGCCTAACTCTCTGGAAACCCTCTCCGGCGGTACGATCGTCGGACACATTCCGGAAGCAACAACCAAGGCGGCAAGAAGCTAAGATGAACATGGGAACCGCCAGGTGGTCTCTAGTAATAATTGATATACCCGCTTTTCACTATTTATGCATAGCTTGCCCTGGGATAGGACATTTCGAATTGTCCTACTTTATGCTTATTGAACTACCTGTATCAAGTATGCTTCAACGTATTATTTACATAACAATGCATATCATTAATCTGTCATTGCATTATTTAAGTTTTTCTCTTTCTCTTATATGTCCACTTACGACAATCCGCACCCGCATGTTCGGGTACGGTCAGTTCGCCAGGGGTTCTCGTTTACCCCATAATATGGTGCAAGAAGTCCGAACACTTTTGACAGTGTGGCACCCTGAACTTATAGCATTATATGGATCAGCTCCGAATCATGTCTTTGGTCAAATGTTGGGTTGCCCGGCTCCCATGATTTGGTACCTTACGTTCTGCTATATCGGCTAAGGTAGCGGTGGGATAACTACTGCGATTGTGTCCCGGTTCTTCCAGACGAGCACCTCAGTAGAGAAAGCCAAAAACTGACTGTCATGATAAGGCAAGAGACTGGTCGCTGTTCGAGAGGTCTCAAGTCCTTAAAGACTTTTTCCGCTTTGGGCGAGGAGTCGGCCTTGTCCGGCTTAGGCGTGTATAGAGCCCCAAATTCGGCCCTCCGAATACCAGGGGCTTCGCCAAAATTTAAAATTATAGACTTCTATGGCTAAGTGAGAGTGATAAAGCATTATAGTCCGATTGCCTGGTTCGTTGCGCTGAACACCTCCCTGGAAGGACCCAGAATTGGGGTAAAGAGTGCTCAGGTTTATCCCGAACACCCCAGTACTAGTTACATGGGGGCTGTAGCGACCAGACCTCAAACAGTCTGATCTCTGTGCTCCGGTGTCATCCCTGGATCAGTAATGCTGACACCACACAGTACTCGGAGGATTTATAGCAGAGTAGCAATCACACACTTATTACATCGAGTGTCTCAAAAGAGAACTTATTACAATAAATATGGCTTAAGGCCATCTAATAACGATAACAACGGAAGGCTTGGAAGATAAGTGAGTCCATCAACTCCAACGGCATCACTGAGTGTAGAACCACGACCTAAAACTCCTTACTCGTCGTCTGAAAAGTCTGCAACATTAACGTTGTAGCCCGAAAACGGGTCAGCACATGGAATATGCTGGCAAGGTAACACATAGAGAGTAATGGAATGAAACAGCTATACTATATGCATATTTGGCTGGTGGAAAGCTCTATGGTTATAGTTTTGCGTAAAGCCAATTTTTCCCTACTTCAAAGGAATAATTTTTATTTAACTATCATGGTAGTTGTTAAACATTGAGAATGGTTGATAGCATTCTCAATCCCAATTAAGCATCATCATTAAACATAACCCAACAAAATTAATTTAGAGTAACATGTTGAGATTCACATGATAATCCAGGTACTAGATACTCAAGATGTCCATAACCGGGGACACGGCTAATCATGATTAGTTTATTACACTCTGCAGAGGTTTGCGCACTTTTCCCCACAAGACTCGATCGCCTCCGTTTGGTTTCTCGCACTACATGGTGTTTGAGAATACGGATGACCGAGACATAGTCTTTCAGAAGCGCTAGCACCTTACGATCGGGTAGACCGTACCACCTACATCCCCTACATCTGCTAGTCTACCACTGTAAGAGTTCGCACGACTTAGTCAACTATGCTAGAGCCCATAATAGCTTGTGGCTGCACACGGAAGTTTCTAGTATGAATAGTCTCATGATCCCTTTGAGCCTGGGTGGCGGTCCAAAAGAAAACAGGCAAGTCCTGGAATACCCAGGTGCCTCAATCCACCCAGATGTGTGTTTAAGTTGCCACCTTTGATCAACCATTAATTAATAAAACTCACATTTGTCATGGATATCATTCACCCAATCCACGTCTACTAGCATAGCATGGCATAATAAGCAAACATAGAAGTAACTCCCAAAGGTTTGATAATAAAAAGGTAATAGGTACTACCTCAACTACTTCCAATCCCACAATTTAATTAGATCCTAATCATGCAATGTGTGAGGATTGATCTAATGCAATAAAACTGGGTAGTAGGAAAGGTATGATCAAAGTGTTACTTGCCTTGCTGATGATCCGGGAAACCTAGCGATTCGAAGTAACAAGCGGCGCACTCCGGGTATTCTATCGCAGACAAACAAACAAGCATACAATAAGTACTCATCTAATGCACAGGTAAAACTCAAATAAGAGATCTAACCAGAAGGTTCAACTTAAGAACTCTGGTTGGCAAAAAGAATCAAATCGAACGAAGCAACGAAAGTCAAACGGCGAAAGAAAACAACTTCGTTCTACTAATCTGGATCTAAGGCAACTTTTTACAGTAGCAAAATCTTGTTTAAGTTGGTTAAACGGATAGAGGGTTTCGAGACGAAACTCTAGGCGCTTGAATCGCCTGATTCCGATAAACGAGCGAAAAGTTATACTAAAACAAAAATCGGATCAGGAATCGCGATCAGAAAAATCACGGATTTAATCCGAGAAAAAAGAAAAAAACGACAAACGTTCGTTAGAACGAATGAACGGACGAACGCTCGCTAATTAAATAAACCGGAAAAACCGATCTATTTAAAAAACCGAATCTAAAAAAACCGACGAAAACCGATCGGTTTTAAAAAAACCGATGGCACGGATTTCGAGGCGGCAGCGAACCTCGGCGAGCATGCGGCGGCGGCGGCGTCCGGCGGCAAGGCGGCAAGGCGGCGCGGCGGCGGCGGCGGCCGAAGGGGGGCGGCGGCGGCGGGGTCGGGCGGATGGGGCTAGGGTTTCCCCGGGGCTGGGCCTCCCCCGGCTTATAAAGGGCGAGTCGGGCCGGAGTTCGGATAGGACACGGCCCGTAGGTCGGTTCATTTTTTTTATATTACGCGCAGAAGAAAAATAAAAAGAAATACTAAACGGAGTCCAAAAATTCTGAAATAAATTTTCACGGGCTTCTAAAATCAAGCCGCACAAGGTGAACATTTATTTGGGACCTAAATGCAACTTTGAAAAACGCGCATTTTTCCTAAATCCAAATAAAACACCGAAAAACTCCGAAATAAAATCTTATTTGATTTTATTATTAAATCCTCAATATTTCTTTATTTTGGGAAAGTCATTTTATTCCCTCTCTCATATTTTTGTAATAGAAATAATTCATGATAAAATAAATAAAATCAAATGATCCTATTCTGAAAATTTGAGAAAGCTCAAATATGAAAATAACGAAATCCCCAACTCTCTCCGTGGGTCATTGAGTTGCGTAGAATTTCTAGGACCAACCAAAATGCAAAATAAAATATGATATGCAATGATGATCTAGTGTATAACATTCCAAATTGAAAATTTGGGATGTTACAAACCTACCCCCCTTAAGAGGAATCTCGCCCTCGAGATTCGGGTTGGCTAGAAAATAGGTGAGGGTGGTCCTTGAGCAAATCTTCCTCTCGCTCCCAGGTGGCTTCATCCTCCGTGTGGTGGCTCCACTGAACTTTGCAAAACTTGATAACCTTGCTGCGAGTAACTCGGCTGGCAAACTTGAGAATCTTAATTGGTTTCTCCTCGTAGGTCAAATCGTTATCCAACTGAATAGTTTCCAATGGCACTGTGTCTCTCAAAGGTATGTCAGCCATCTCCGCGTGGCACTTCTTTAACTGAGAAACGTGGAACACATCATGAACTCCTGACAATCCTTCAGGCAATTCCAACTTGTAGGCCACTTCTCCCATGCGCTCCAAAACTCGATATGGTCCTACAAATCGTGGCGCTAACTTCCCTTTAACTCCAAAACGCTTTGTTCCCTGAAGTGGAGATACTCGAAGATAAGCTCTATCTCCGACTTCGTAAATGGTCGCCTTGCGTTTAGAATCTGCATAACTTTTCTGCCTAGACTGGGCTATCTTGAGCCTATCACGAATCAACTTCACCTTCTGTTCAGACTCTTTAATCAAGTCAGGTCCAAACAACTGGCGGTCTCCAACTTCGTCCCACGACAACAGTGTCCTACACCTCCTTCCGTACAAGGCTTCGAAAGGGGCCATCTTCATACTGGTTTGGTAACTGTTGTTGTAAGAGAACTCTGCATATGGCAAATTATCGTCCCAACTAGATCCATAATCTAGCGCACAAGCTCTCAGCATATCCTCCAAAATCTGATTTACTCTCTCGGTCTGTCCATCTGTTTGTGGATGAAAAGCTATACTGAACTCTAGCCTGGTACCCAAAGTTTCGTGCAACTGCTTCCAGAACTTTGAGGTAAACTGGGTTCCTCTATCTGATACGATACTCCTTGGAACTCCATGCAGACATACAATCCTGGTCATGTATATCTTTGCCAACTTAGCACCGGTGTAAGTGGTCTTTACTAGGATGAAATGAGCTACTTTCGTCAACCGATCGACTACAACCCAAATCGAGTCATAGCCTGAATGAGTCCTGGGCAATCCCGTGATAAAATCCATGCCTAGCTTATCCCACTTCCATTCGGGTATCGGCAATGGTTGTAATAATCCTGCTGGCTTCTGATGCTCTTCCTTTACTCTCTAACATACATCACAAACTGCTACATACTCCGCAATATCCTTCTTCATTCCGGTCCACCAGAAGATATCCTTCAAATCCAAATACATCTTGGTATTTCCTGGGTGAATTGAATACGGTGAGTCATGTGCCTCTTGCAGTATCAAATTCCTGATCTCCAGGTCATTGGGCACGTAAACGCGGTCTTCAAACCATAGGGTGTCGTGCTCATCCTCACGAAATCCTTTAGCTTTTCCTTTGTTCAGTTTCTCCTTTATAGCGGCAATCTCTTTGTCGGTCCTTTGAGCTTCTCTGATTCTATCCATCAAAGTTGATTGTATCTCCAATGCTACTACATAGCCTCTCGGAACTATTTCCAAACATAGTTCGCGAAGATTTTCTGCTAACTCCTTGGGTATTTCTCCCGTCATTAACGTATTGACATGGCTCTTACGGCTTAATGCGTCAGCTACTACATTAGCCTTCCCGGGATGATAATGCAATTTCATATCACAATCCTTGATGAGCTCCAACCATCTCCTTTGTCTGAGATTCAACTCCTTCTAGGTGAAAATGTACTTCAAACTCATATGATCCGTGTACACCTCACAATGGTTTCCAATGAGGAAATGTCTCCAAGTCTTCAATGCATGCACTACGGCTGCTAATTCCAAATCATGCGTGGCATAATTCAACTCATGAGGTTTCAGTTGTCTTGAGGCATATGAAACAACTCTCCCTTCCTGCATAAGCACTTCTCCAAGTCCTCGACGTGAAGCGTCGCAATACACCTCATAATCTTTGGTCTGGTCTGGCAAAATCAACACTGGTGAGGTAACCAAACGTTTCTTCAACTCTTGGAAACTAGCCTCACTTTCCTCCGTCCATATGAACTTGGTATCTTTCTTTAACAACTCTGCCATAGGCTTCGCAATCTTTGAGAAATTCTCAATAAATCTCCGGTAGTATCCTGCGAGTCCAAGAAAACTCCGGATCTCTCCAACTGTTGTTGGGGCTTCCCACTTGGTCACGGTATCAACTTTAGTGGGATCAACCACTATACCTTCTCCATATATAACGTGTCCGAGGAATCCTACTTCCTTCAACCAAAACTCACATTTGCTGAACTTGGCATATAATTGATGTTCTTTGAGCTTTCCAAGTACCAAACGCAAATGCTCCTTATGTTCCTCTTCATTCTTCGAATAAACTAGGATATCATCAATGAACACTATGACGAACTTATCCAAAAATTCCATAAACACTTTGTTCATCATGTTCATAAAATAGGCAGGTGCGTTAGTCAGACCAAATGACATAACGGTATACTCATACAGCCCATACCTGGTGGTAAAAGTTGTCTTCGGAATATCCTGTTCTCGAATCTTCAACTGGTGGTATCCTGATCGTAGATCGATCTTGGAAAATACCTTAGCTCCTTGCAATCGATCAAACAGACCATTGATCATTGGTAGTGGGTACTTGTTCTTGATTGTTACTTCATTCAATCCTCGATAATCAACAACCATCCTTAATGATCCATCTTTCTTCTCCACTAGTAGTACTGGCGATCCCCAAGGCGAAGAACTTGGGCGGATATATCCCTTATCCAGTAACTCCTTAATCTGCTTCCTAATTTCCACCAAATCCTTTGCTGGCATCCTATATGGTCTCTTTGATATTGGCCCTGTGCCTGGCAATAGCTCAATCAAGAACTCAATATCTCTATCCGGTGGCATGCCTGGAAACTCTTCTGGAAATACTTCAGGGAAATCCCTTACCACTAGTACTTCCTCCTGCACAACTCCTATTAGGCAATTTACTTGAGTCCTCTTTGGCACATGTCGGGATACATACTTGATCCTTCTCCCTTCTGGGGTGGTAAGCAAAATTGACTTACTAGCACATTCTATATTCCCTTCATACTTTGATAACCAATCCATGCCTAATATCACATCCAATCCTTGAGATTCCAATACTATTAGGTCTGAGGGAAAAACATAGTTACCAATCCTTAATGGTAACCGATCACACCATAGACTAGCCACATACTCTGCTCTAGGCGAGGTTACTAACATGGGTGACCTAAGGGCTTGGGTTGATAGGTTATACTTATCCACAAATCCCCTTGAGATGTATGAATGCGATGCACCAGTATCAAAAAGAACGAGTGCAGTAAATGACTTAACCAAAAACTTACCTATTACTGCATCGGGTTGGGCTTCAACCTCCTCCACACTAACCTGGTTCACCTGTCCCCTATTGAAAGGGTTCGGCTTCTTTCCAGAACTTCCATTGCCATTTTGGCCTTCAGGACATTCATTGGCATAATGTCCGGTTTTCTGACACTTAAAGCAAGTGACTTGGCTCAGGTCCTTCTTGGCTGGGGTTGATGGGTTGGTGCAATTCTGGCCGTTGCTTCCTCTATTGCCATTACCATTCTTGGTGCCATTGTGATTGTGCGAGCTACCTCCTCCATGGGTATGCTGAAAATGTCCTCCCGGTCTAGGGGTAAAACGTGGCTTCTGCTGAGCTCCTGAATTGTACTTTCCTTGTCCATACTTCCTCTTGCGATTCTCAATTTGCTGCTGCTTCCCTTCAACCATAAGAGCACGATCTACCAACTCCTGGTAGTTGTTGAAGGTTTCTACCATCAACTGCATGCTCAACTCATCATTCAGTCCTTCCAGAAACTTCTCCTGCTTTGCTGCATCCGTAGCGACGTCATCTGGGGCATAACGTGCTAACTTACTAAAGTCCTCCACATACTGGCCAACTGTCCGTCCTCCTTGGCGCAGGTTGCGAAACTCACGCTTGTTCATGGCCATAGCTCCTGCAGAAACATGTGCAGTACGAAAAGCCTGCTGAAACTGGTCCCATGTGACAGTGTCGACTGGGAAAGTGGCTGTGAAATTCTCCCACCATGATGCTGCGGGTCCTTCTAGCTGATGTGTGGAAAATTTCACCTTCTCCGCATCTGTGCATCCTGCTGTGGTCAACTCTCTAGCTGTCTTGCGGAGCCAATCATCTGCTACTATCGGCTCGGTGCTACTGGAAAACACCGGCAGATTCAGCCGAAGAAAACGAGCTAAGTGGTCAACTGGTGGTGGTGGTGGTGGTGGGTTGTTGTTGTTGTTCCCCTGATTCTGATTCTGGACTAGCAACTGCATCAATGTGTTCTGCTGCTGGATCAACTGGGTGAGCTCCGGTGGAAAGGCAAATCCGGGGTCACGTCTCGGAGGCATCTGAGGGGTTTAGAAAAGATGAGATGTAAGAATAGAGGGGGTCTAAAGAGAAAACACTACCCATATGCACATGAGGCAAAAGCAAACAATTCACTTCATTCAATCAAACAAGGGCATACAATCGATCTATCTATCGCAAAAGTGCTCGGACTACTATATTTACATGATGGACTACTACTACCGATGAGGTGGTCTACTAGAAATATTCTTCGGTTGCAGACTCCATGATATCTGCTCCAGCTTCATCAACATAGTCATCATCGCTACTATCTGGATCCGAATCGGTGTCGTCGATGATGATGTAGTCTTCTGGGCTAATCTCCTTGGGTACTTCGTCTTCCTCTACTGGCGTAGGGCTTCCCATAAATATTCCAATCTTCTTGATCAGGTCATCATTCTTCTCCACCAATACTTCAATTTCCTCTTCATAATCTTCACGTGTAGCCTTGAGTTCTTCCTCCAGTTCCTTGATTCTAGTCTTAGCCTTCTTCAGATCTATCATGTCGGCGCACATCTAGTTCTCCTGTTGTCAAATGTGCTGGTTTAACTCCTGGATAAAAGATGCGATTGATCTATCCTTCCTGGTGCTGATCATCTCCCAATGTTCATCTCGGCGCCCACAAATCTGGTAGATAGTATCCTTGAGATCCTTGCGGTAGACTTCTCCAATGCGTCCCATGGCGATGTGAGCTACCATGCTCTTTCCTAGACTCCAAGTTGGTGCATCAAAAGAAAACTCTATGGGCTCAGTGACTGGCATGGAAGTCCTTCCTGGAACTTGAACTTGAATCATCCAGTGCTCTTCTTCAGGTAAAGTGGTGTTGTAGGTTCCGGTGAAGCTTGGTACTCCTATATTCAGGTATCTAGTGACTTCCTTCAAGTGACGTCCAAAGGGTGTATCTTCATCCGGTTGTGTGAACTTGTTCCTTGCATTCGCCATCCTAAAAGAGTAGAAAAGATGAGAAGTCAGAAGAGAAGAGAATGGATAGTGATCTAGGTCTTTTAGCTTAGTGGTCGTGTCCTATAGTCAGTGTGTGCTTTGATACCATCTCTGTAGCGACCAGACCTCAAACAGTCTGATCTCTGTGCTCCAGTGTCATCCCTGGATCAGTAATGCTGACACCACACAGTACTCGGAGGATTTATAGCAGAGTAGCAATCACACACTTATTACATCGAGTGTCTCAAAAGAGAACTTATTACAATAAATATGGCTTAAGGCCATCTAATAACGATAACAGCGGAAGGCTTGGAAGATAAGTGAGTCCATCAACTCCAACGGCATCACTGAGTATAGAACCACGACCTAAAACTCCTTACTCGTCGTCTGAAAAGTCTGCAACATTAACGTTGCAGCCCGAAAACGGGTCAGCACATGGAATATGCTGGCAAGGTAACACATAGAGAGTAATGGAATGAAACAGCTATACTATGTGCATATTTGGCTGGTGGAAAGCTCTATGGTTATAGTTTTGCGTAAAGCCAATTTTTCCCTACTTCAAAGGAATAATTTTTATTTAACTATCATGGTAGTTGTTAAACATTGAGAATGGTTGATAGCATTCTCAATCCCAATTAAGCATCATCATTAAACATAACCCAACAAAATTAATTTAGAGTAACATGTTGAGATTCACATGATAATCCAGGTACTAGATACTCAAGATGTCCATAACCGGGGACACGGCTAATCATGATTAGTTTATTACACTTTGCAGAGGTTTGCGCACTTTTCCCCACAAGACTCGATCACCTCCGTTTGGTTTCTCGCACTACATGGTGTTTGAGAAGACGGATGATCGAGACATAGTCTTTCAGAAGTGCTAGCACCTTACGATCGGGTAGACCGTACCACCTACATCCCCTATATCTGCTAGTCTAACACTGTAAGAGTTCGCACGACTTAGTCAACTATGCTAGAGCCCATAATAGCTTATGGCTGCACACGGAAGTTTCTAGTATGAATAGTCTCATGATCCCTTTGAGCCTGGGTGGCGGTCCAAAAGAAAACAGGCAAGTCCTGGAATACCCAGGTGCCTCAATCCACCCAGATGTGTGTTTAAGTTGCCACCTTAGATCAACCATTAATTAATAAAACTCACATCTGTCATGGATATCACTCACCCAATCCACGTCTACTAGCATAGCATGGCATAATAAGCAAACGTAGAAGTAACTCCCAAAGGTTTGATAATAAAAAGGTAATAGGTACTACCTCAACTACTTCCCATCCCACAATTTAATTAGATCCTAATCATGCAATGTGTGAGGATTTATCTAATGCAATAAAACTGGGTAGTAGGAAAGGTATGATCAAAGTGTTACTTGCCTTGCTGATGATTCGGGAAACCTAGCGATTCGAAGTAACAAGCGGCGCACTCCGGGTATTCTATCGCAGACAAACAAACAAGCATACAATAATTACTCATCTAATGCACAGGTAAAACTCAAATAAGAGATCTAACCAGAAGGTTCAACTTAAGAACTCCGGTTGGTGAAAAGAATCAAATCGAACGAAGCAACGAAAGTCAAACAGCGAAAGAAAACAACTTCGTTCTACTAATCTGGATCTAAGGCAATTTTTTACAGTAGCAAAATCTTGTTTAAGTTGGTTAAACGGATAGAGGGTTTCGAGACGAAACTCTAGGCGCTTGAATCGCCTGATTCCGATAAACGACCGAAAAGTTATACTAAAACAAAAATTGGATCAGGAATCGCGATCAGAAAAATCACGGATTTAATCCGAGAAAAAGAAAAAAACGACGAACGTTCGTTGGAACGAACGAATGGACGAACGCTCGCTAATTAAATAAACCGGAAAAACCGATCTATTTTAAAAAACCGAATCTAAAAAACCGACGAAAACCGATCGTTTTTTTTTTAAAAAACCGACGGCACGGATTTCGAGGCGGCGGCGAACCTCGGCGATTGTGCGGCGGTGGCGGCGGCGAGGCGGCGCGGCAACGCGACGGCGGGGCGGCGGCGAGGCGGCGGGGCGCGGCGAGGCGGCGGCGGCGGCGGGGTCGGGCGGCTGGGGCTAGGGTTCCCCCGGGGCTGGGCCTCCCCCGGCTTATAAAGGGCGAGTCAGGCCGGAGTCCGGATAGGACACGGCCCATAGGTCGGTTCGCTTTTTTTAAATATTACGCGCAGAAGAAAAATAAAAAGAAATACTAAACGGACTCCAAAAATTCCGAAATAATTTTTCACGGGCTTCTAAAATCAAGCCGCACAAGGTGAACATTTATTTGGGACCTAAATGCAATTTTGAAAAACGCGCATTTTTCCTAAATCCAAATAAAACACCGAAAAACTCTGAAACAAAATCTTATTTGATTTTATTATTAAATCCTCAATATTTCTTTATTTTGGGAAAGTCATTTTATTCCCTCTCTCATATTTTTGTAATAGAAATAATTGATGATAAAATAAATAAAATCAAATGATCCTATTCTCAAAATTTGAGAAAACTCAAATATGAAAATAACGAAATCCCCAACTCTCTCCGTGGGTCATTGAGTTGCGTAGAATTTCTAGGATCAACCAAAATGCAAAATAAAATATGATATGCAATGATGATCTAGTGTATAACATTCCAAATTGAAAATTTGGGATGTTACAGGGGCAGAAGCCGACGACTGACTAACTCTCAGATTTTATAAATGGCCGCACAGAAGGTAATATTTTAAATTAAGAAAGCGTCGCATGGCGCAAACGAACTCGTTTCATATTACAGGATCACATGAGCATGTTCATTCAAAAATTACATCCTTGGCACACTCATCTGCCACTAGGCGGGAAATCCTCAAGACACTCATAATAATTCTTGGGGCAGCGATGCTCCTTGCCCTCCGGCGGCCCCTCCTTCACCAGCTTCACGGCGTCCAGCTTCACCCAGTGCACCTTTGCCCGGGCAAAAGCCCTGCGTGCACCCTTGATGCAGACGGACCGCTTGATGACTTCAAGCCGTGGGCAGGCTTCCACAAGCCGCCTCACCAGGCCGAAGTAGCTGCAGGACAGGGGCTCGCCAGGCCACACCCGGATTATAAGGCCCCTCATGGCCTGTTCGGCCGCCTTGTGAAGCTCGACCAACTGCTTCAGCTGGTCGCTCAAGGGCATGGGGTGTTCGGTCCCAGTATACTGAGACCACAGCAACTTCTCCGTTGAGCTCCCCTCCTCAGCCCGGTAAAACTCCACGACATCCAGTACACTGTGGGGAAGATCTACAAATGCTCCTGGAGAGCTTCGAACTCGGGTAAGAAAAAGGAAAGTCTCCTTCACGTGCTTGTTTTGCATAATGAATGCCTTACCCGTTGCTATCTTCTTCACCGTGTCAATATCTTGGAGGGCCTTGTGGGCTTCGTCCTTGGCGCTCCAGACGCTTTCAAGCGCCTGCGCGAGCTCAGACTCTCGTGTCTTAGAGTCAAGCTCCAAGGACTCGTGCTTTTTGGCGAGAGCCTCGAGCTCTTGATGCACCTCGCCTACTCGGGCTTCTTGCTTCTCCCGTTCAATGCGTTCTTTGGCCGCTTTGTCTTCGGCCTCGGACAACGCCTTCCTCAGGGTCGCCACCTCGGTCGTGGCCCCTGACAAATCCATGATGATCCTATTACTTTACACCCGAACTTCTTTTTAACTATATAGACAGGGGTATTTCTTACCTTTGCTCTGTTCGAGCTGCCTCTTGGAAAGGCCGAGCTCATCCTCGGACCGCTTCAGGTCCTGCTTCAGCGCAGAGACCTCCGCAGTACGTGCGGTAGCGGCCAGCAGTGAAGCCTGCACATACACATAGACATACTCTAATTAGACTCCTGAGTCATCATTTGATCCTCTATTCAGCTTTTCTTCGCAAACGCCGAACAGAGCATCAGGGGCTACTATCTATGCGGTAATGTTTTCTTTTATTTTGATTGCTTACCTCAAAGCCTGTTAGGAGGCTGGCGCAAGCTTCGGTCAGTCCGTTTTTGGCGGACTGAACCTTCTCGGCCACCGCACTCATGATAGTGCGGTGCTCTTCTTCAATGGAAGCGCTGCGAAGCACTTCCAGCAGGTTGTCCGGTGCCTCTGGTTGGACAGAGGACACCGGCACGGATGGTTGGCCCCCCTTGAGGGGGGACCGCCTGCCGGAGTCCGGAACCATCAAAGGTTCCAGCGCAGTGTCCGGTTGGGGCCCGAACTCGAAGCCCATAGGAGCCTCACTCCCTTGGTTCCCAGGGTCCGGGAAGTCGCCGCGAGGCACCCCCAGAACCACCTCCCCTTGGCTCGATGAGTTTTGAGACAACACCTCGGCGTTCTCCATAGGGCGAGGGGTGGAAGCGGTCGGAAGAGAACCGTTGTTCATATCCGACGAGTCCAAAGACGCGCTTGACGAGGGTACGTCGAGATGAGATCGGGACGGACTGCATAATCATGTTCGGCATGAGGAGAGGCAGTGCAATAAAACATACCATGAAGTACTATGATGTCCGGACACTTACGACTTCGCCAGGGGCTTGTCCCAAGGTAGCCACTCATCGCCGCTGTCGGCGGCCGTCGTGGCACAGTCCGGAGGGAGGGTCCTTCCCTTCTTGGACCCTTCGGCCTCCCCGGATGGGTCGGCCTTCCTTTTCTTGTCTCCCCTGGCTGGGGGGGAGAACTTATCTCCTCCTCCTCCTCATTTCTGTGGGAGGAGTGCGCGTCGGAGTCATCGGACGATGAGTCCGATACAATCTTGCGCCGGAGACCCTTTCGGGTCCCTGTTGCCTTCTTCTTGGCCTTCTTTTCCGGCACCTCGTAAGGTGCCGGAGTCAGCATCTTCGTTAGAAGAGCGTCTGCAGGATCTTCGGGCAGGGGGCTGGGCAATCAAGCTGCTCCGCCATCTCTATCCAGTCCTGTTAATGACATGGAAGTTCAGATCCTGCACACAACTAAACCGGGGCAAATAAATACCCTGAGAGATATAAAAAGCCTACCGGATTGGCGTGGCGCTTTGCGCTGAGTCCGCGGTCCTTGTTGAGGGGGGAGGAATCTCGACGCTCTTGAATAGCACCCTCCATACGTCCTCGTGCGTCGTGTCATAGAGCTCTCGCAGCGTCTGGTGCTTGGCCGAGTCTAAATCCCACAAATTGAATGCCCGTCTTTGGCACGGAAGGATCCGGCGGAAGAGCATAACCTGGACCACATTGACAAGCTTGATTTTTCTGCTCGTCATGTTCTGGATGCAGGTCTGGAGTCCGGTCAACTCTACCGAAGAGCCCCAGGACAGGCCCTTCTTTTTCCAGGAGGTGAGCCGCGTGGGGATTCCGGATCAAAATTCGAGGGCCGCCACCTAGTTGGAGTCGCGCGGCTCGGTGATGTAGAACCACCCCGATTGCCACCCCTTTATGGTATCCACATAGGTGCCCTCGAGCCAGGTGACATTAGGCATCTTGCCCACCATGGCGCCTCTGCACTCTTCTTGCTGGCCACCCACCACCATCGGTTTGACATTGAAGGTTTTCAGCCATAGGACGAAGTGGGTCCTGATGCGGAGGAAGGCCTCGCACACGACGATAAACGCCGAGATGTTGAGGATGAAATTGGGGGCCAGATCATGAAAATCCAGCCCATAGTAGAACATGAGCCCGTGGAGAAACGGGTGGAGGGGAAATCCCAGTCTGCGGACAAAATGGGTAAGAAAAACTACCCTCACACGAGGTTCGGGCGTCGGGATGATCTGCCCCGCATTTGGCAGCCGGTGTGCGATATCCGCGGCCAGATATCCGGCTTCCTGTAACTTTTTGATGTTATCCTCCGTGACGGAGGAGACCATCCACTTGCCTCATGCTCTAGACATGCTTGGAGTGGTTTGACAAGAAGAACGCGAGCTTGGGCGCTAGAGCTCGAGTGTGCGGGAATGGGTAAGCGAGGAGGAAGAAGGAGTGGGTGAAAAAAGGTAAATCCTTGTCCCTTTATAAGGGCGGAAGAGGCGATGTGTCTCCCCACTTGCCTGGTAAAACCACTTATTCCCCAGGCGCCTTAATTGATGGCGCGGTTGGGTTACCCACGTCCGTATTGATGAGAATCCCGTGGTAAGGGGAACACATCTCTACTTTGACAAGACGTGTCAAGAAAACCGCCTCGCGATATGTGCGGAGCTAGTTGAGAAAAGCGGAATAATAACCGGGCCATGGCGTAATGTCGTGCTATCAAAACATGTCAGCAGATTAGATTTGTGGAAATATTATTCTCTCTATGGTGGTATGTGGAACTTATTTTGCAGGTCCGGACACTATCCTTGTATTTAAAACTCTTCCATGGTGTATTCGGAGGGGTAACCCGCCTTGCAATGCCGAAGACAATACTGCGTGCCGGACTCATCGTCATTGAAGCCTGGTTCAGGGGCTACTGAGGGAGTCCTGGATTAGGGGGTCTCCGGACAGCCGGACTATACCCTTTGGCCGGACTGTTGGACTATGAAGATACAAGATTGAAGACTTCGTCCCGTCTCCGGATGGGACTCTACTTGGCGTGGAAGGCAAGCTAGGCAATACGGATATGTATATCTCCTCCTTTGTAACCGACCTTGTGTAACCCTAGCCCCCTCCGGTGTCTATATAAACCAGAGGGTTTTAGTCCATAGACAACATATAATCATACCATAGGCTAGCTTCTAGGGTTTAGCCTCTCTGATCTCGTGGTAGATCAACTCTTGTAACACTCATATTATCAAGAACAATCAAGCAGGACGTAGGGTATTACCTCCATCAAGAGGGCCCGAACCTGGGTAAACATCGTGTCCCCCGCCTCCTGTTACCATCCGCCTTAGACGCACAGTTCTGGACCCCCTACCCGAGATCCGCCGGTTTTGACACGACAGTTGGGGAGACTATAATTTGAAGCACAAGAGCAAGGAGTTCATCATCAACACACCATCTATTACCTTTTGGAGAGTGGTATCTCCTAGATTGGTTAGGTGTCACTTGGGAGCCTCCGTCAAGATTGTGGAGTTAAACCAAGAAGTTTGTACGGGCAAGGTGTTGGAAATATGCCCTAGAGGCAATAATAAAAGCATTATTATTATATTTCCTTGTTCATGATAATTGTCTTTATTCATGCTATAATTGTGTTATCCGGAAATCGTAATACATGTGTGAATAACAGACACCAACATGTCCCTAGTAAGCCTCTAATTGACTAGCTTGTTGATCAACAAATAGTCATGGTTTCCTGACTATGGACATTGGATGTCATTGATAACGAGATCACATCATTAGGAGAATGATGTGATGGACAAGACCCAATCCTAAACATAGCACAAGATCGTATAGTTCGTTTGCTAGAGTTTTCCAATGTCAAGTATCTTTTCCTTAGACCATGAGATTGTGTAACTCCCGGATACCGTAGGAGTGCTTTGGGTATACCAAACGTCACAACGTAACTGGGTGACTATAAAGGTAGACTACGGGTATCTCCGAAAGTGTCTGTTGGGTTGACATGGATCAAGACTGGGATTTGTCACTCCGTATGACGGAGAGGTATCGCTGGGCCCACTCGGTAATGCATCATCATAATGAGCTCAAAGTGACCAAGTGTCTGGTCACGGGATCATGCATTACGGTACGAGTAAAGTGACTTGCCGGTAACGAGATTGAAAGAGGTATTGGGATACCGACGATCGAATCTCGGGCAAGTAACATATCGATTGACAAAGGGAATTGCATACGGGGTTGATTGAATCCTCGACATCGTGGTTCATCCGATGAGATCATCGTGGAGCATGTGGGAGCCAACATGGGTATCCAGATCCCGCTGTTGGTTATTGACCGGAGAGTCGTCTCGGTCATGTCTGCTTGTCTCCCGAACCCGTAGGGTCTACACACTTAAGGTTCGGTGACGCTGGGGTTGTGAAGATATGTATATGCAGTAACCCGAATGTTGTTCGGAGTCCCGGATGAGATCCCGGACGTCACGAGGAGTTCCGGAATGGTCCGGAGGTAAAGAATTATATATAGGAAGTGCTGTTTCGGCCATTGGGACAAGTTTCGGGGTCACCAGTATTGTACCAGGACCACCGGGAGGGTCCCGGGGGTCCACCGGGTGGGGCCACCTATCCCGGAGGGCCCCATGGGCTGAAGTGGGAGGGAACCCAGCCCATAGTGGGCTGGGGCGCCACCCCCCTAGGGCCCATGCGGCTAGGGTTGAGGGGAAACCCTAAAGGGGGGCGCCCCCTTGCTTGGGGGGCAAGCCCCCCACCCTAGGCCGCCGCCCCCCCTAGTAGATTCCATCTACTAGGGCCGGCGCCCCCCCTAGCACCCCTATATATAGTGGGGGAGAGGAGGGACTTCATACCCCAGCCCCTGGCGCCTCCCTCTCTCCCCGTTACGTCTCTCCCTCGTAGTATAGGCGAAGCCCTGCTACTGTGACGCCCTGCATCCACCACCACGCCGTCGTGCTGCTGGATCTTCATCAACCTCTCCTTCCCCCTTGCTGGATCAAGAAGGAGGAGACGTCTCCCATCCCGTACGTGTGTTGAACGCGGAGGTGCCGTCCGTTCGGCGCTTGGTCATCGGTGATTTGGATCACGTCGTGTTCGACTACATCATCACCGTTCTTTGAACGCTTTCGTGCGCGATCTACAAAGGTATGTAGATGCATCCGATGACTTGTTGCTAGATGAACTCCTAGATGGATCTTGGTGAAACGAGTAGGAAAATGTTTGTTTTCTGCAACGTTCTCCAACAGTGGCATCATGAGCTAGGTCTATGCGTAGTTCTTCTTGCGCGAGTAGAACACAATTTGTTGTGGGCGTAGATTTGTCAACTTTCTTGCCGCTACTAGTCTTTTCTTGCTTCAGCGGCATTGTGGGATGAAGCGGCCTGGACCAACCTTACATGTACGCTTACGTGAGACCGGTTCCACCGACTAACATGCACTAGTTGCATAAGGTGGCTGGCGGGTGTCTGTCTCTCCCACTTTAGTTGGAGCGGATTCGATGAACAGGGTCCTTATGAAGGGTAAATAGAAGTTGACAAATCACATTGTGGCTTTAACATAGGTAAGAAGTCGTTCTTGCTAGAACCATAATTCAGCCACGTAAAACTTGCAACAACAATTAGAGGACGTCTAACTTGTTTTTGCAGCAAGTGGTTTGTGATATGATATGGCCAAAGTTGTGATGAATGATGAATGATCTATATGTGATGTATGAGATGTTCATGCTATTGTAATAGGAATCACGACTTGCATGTCGATGAGTATGACAACCGGCAGGAGCCATAGGAGTTGTCTTTATTCTTTTATATGACCTGCGTGTCATTGAGAAACGCCATGTAAATTACTTTACTTTATTGCTAAACGCGTTAGCCATAGTAGTAGAAGTAATAGTTGGCGAGCAACTTCATGGAGACACGATGATGGAGATCATGATGATGGAGATCATGGTGTTAAGCCGGTGACAAGATGATCATGGAGCCCCAAGATGGAGATCAAAGGAGCTATGTGATATTGGCCATATCATGTCACGTTTATTATTTGATTGCATGTGATGTTTATCATGTTTTGCATCTTGTTTACTTAGAACGACGGTAGTAAATGAGATGATCCCTCATAATAAT
Source organism: Triticum urartu (assembly GCF_056163025.1). NCBI lineage: Eukaryota > Viridiplantae > Streptophyta > Magnoliopsida > Poales > Poaceae > Triticum > Triticum urartu. The sequence goes on from NC_141876.1 coordinate 568,809,891, forward strand.
TTCAAGAAGTGTTCCCCCTAACTGTGCACCGTTGCGACAGTTCGCTGTTTCAAAACACCACGTGATGATCGGGTGTTTTATTCAGACGTTCACATACAACGGGTGTAAGACAGATTTACACATGCAAACACTTAGGTTGACTTGACGAGCCTAGCATGTACAGACATGGCCTCGGAACACAGAAGATCGAAAGATCGAGCATGAGTCGTATAGAAGATACGATCAACATGAAGATGTTCACCGATGTTGACTAGTCCGTCTCACGTGATGATCGGACACGGCCTAGTTAACTCGGATCATGTAATACTTAGATGACTAGAGGGATGTCTAATCTAAGTGGGAGTTCATTAATAATTTGATTAGATGAACTTAATTATCATGAACTTAGTCTAAAATATTTTACAATATGTCTTGTAGATCAAATGGCCCACGTAGTCCTCAACTTCAACGCGTTCCTAGAGAAAACCAAGCTGAAAGACGATGGCAGCAACTATATGGACTGGGTCCGGAACCTGAGGATCATCCTCATAGCTGCCAAGAAAGATTATGTCCTACAAGCACCGCTAGGTGAAGCTCCCGTCCCACAGAACCAAGACGTTATGAACGCTTGGCAGACACGTGTTGACGACTACTCCCTCGTTCAGTGCGGCATGCTTTATAGCTTAGAGCCGGGGCTCCAAAAACGTTTTGAGAGACATGGAGCATACGAGATGTTCGAAGAGCTGAAAATGGTTTTTCAAGCTCATGCCCGGATCGAGAGATATGAAGTCTCCGTTAAGTTCTTCAGCTGTAAGATGGAGGAAAATAGTTCTGTCAGTGAGCACATACTCACTATGTCTGGGTTGCATAACCGCTTGTCTCAGCTGGGAGTTAATCTCCCGGATGATGCGGTCATTGACAGAATCCTCCAGTCGCTTCCACCAAGCTACAAGAGCTTTGTGATGAACTTCAACATGCAGGGGATGCAAAAGACCATTCCTGAGTTGTTCTCAATGCTGAAATCAGCGGAGGTAGAAGTCAAGAAGGAACATCAAGTGTTGATGGTCAATAAAACCACTAAGTTCAAGAAAGGCAAGGGTAAAAAGAACTTCAAGAAGGACGGCAAGGAGGTTGCCGCGCCTGGCAAGCAAGCTGCCGGGAAGAAGCCAAAGAATGGACCCAAGCCTGAGACTGAGTGCTTTTATTGCAAGGGAAGCGGTCACTGGAAGCGGAACTGCCCTAAATACTTAGCAGACAAGAAGGCCGGCAAAACAAAAGGTATATGTGATATACATGTAATTGATGTGTACCTTACTAGTGTCCGTAGTAGCTCCTGGGTATTTGATACCGGTGCAGTTGCTCACATTTGTAACTCAAAGCAGGGGCTGCGGAATAAGCGGAAACTGGCAAAGGACGAGGTGACGATGCGCGTCGGGAATGGTTCCAAGGTCAATGTGATCGCCGTCGGCACGCTACCTCTATATCTACCTTCGGGATTAGTTTTAAACCTTAATAATTGTTATTTAGTGCCAGCTTTGAGCATGAACATTGTATCGGGATCTCGTTTAATTCGAGATGGCTACTCATTTAAATCCGAGAATAATGGTTATTCTATTTATATGAGAGATATGTTTTATGGTCATGCTCCTATGGTGAATGGTTTATTCTTTATGAATCTCGAACGTGATACTACACATGTTCATAATGTGAGTACCAAAAGATGTAAGGTTGATAATGATAGTCCCACATACTTGTGGCACTGCCGCCTTGGTCACATAGGTGTCAAACGCATGAAGAAGCTCCATGCAGATGGACTTTTAGAGTCTCTTGATTATGAATCATTTGACACGTGCGAACCATGCCTCATGGGTAAGATGACCAAGACTCCGTTCTCAGGAACAATGGAGCGAGCAACCAACTTATTGGAAATCATACATACTGATGTATGCGGTCCAATGAGTGTTGAGGCTCGCGGTGGCTATTGTTATGTTCTCACGCTCACTGATGATTTAAGTAGATATGGGTATATCTACTTAATGAAACACAAGTCTGAAACCTTTGAAAAGTTCAAGGAATTTCAGAGTGAGGTTGAAAATCAACGTGACAGGAAAATCAAGTTTCTACGATCAGATCGTGGAGGAGAATACTTGAGTCACGAATTTGGCACACACTTAAGAAAATATGGAATAGTTTCACAACTCATGCCGCCTGGAACACCTCAGCATAACGGTGTGTCCGAACGTCGTAATCGCACTCTATTAGATATGGTGCGATCTATGATGTCTCTTACCGATTTACCGCTATCTTTTTGGGGCTATGCTTTAGAGACTGCCGCATTCACTTTAAATAGGGCTCCGTCGAAATCCGTTGAGACGACACCGTATGAATTATGGTTTGGGAAGAAACCTAAGCTGTCATTTCTAAAAGTTTGGGGATGCGATGCTTATGTCAAGAAACTTCAACCTGAAAAGCTCGAACCCAAGTCGGAAAAATGCGTCTTCATAGGATACCCAAAAGAAACTATTGGGTACACCTTCTACCTCAGATCTGAAGGCAAGATCATTGTTGCCAAGAATGGGTCCTTTCTAGAGAAAGAGTTTCTCTCGAAAGAAGTAAGTGGGAGGAAAGTAGAGCTTGATGAAGTATTACCTCTTGAACCGGAAAATGGCGCAACTCAAGAAAATGTTCCTGAGGTGCCTGCACCGACTAGAGAGGAAGTTAATGATAATGATCAAGATACTTCTGATCAAGCTCCTACTGAAATTTGAAGGTCCACAAGGACACGTTCCGCACCAGAGTGGTACGGCAACCCTGTCTTGGAAATCATGTTGTTAGACAACGGTGAACCTTCGAACTATGAAGAAGCGATGGCGGGCCCGGATTCCGACAAATGGCTAGAAGCCATGAAATCCGAGATAGGATCCATGTATGAAAATGAAGTATGGACTTTGACTGACTTGCCCGTTGAACGGCGAGCCATAGAAAATAAATGGATCTTTAAGAAGAAGACAGACGCGGATGGTAATGTGACCATCTATAAAGCTCGACTTGTCGCTAAGGGTTATCGACAAGTTCAAGGGGTTGACTACGATGAGACTTTCTCACCGGTAGCGAAGCTAAAGTCCGTCCGAATCATGTTAGCAATTGCCGCATTCTACGATTATGAGATATGGCAAATGGACGTCAAAACGGCATTCCTTAATGGTTTCCTTAAGGAAGAATTGTATAATGCAGCCGGAAGGTTTTGTCGATCCTAAGAATGCTGACAAGGTGTGCAAGCTCCAACGCTCGATTTATGGGCTGGTGCAAGCATCTCGGAGTTGGAACATTCGCTTTGATGAGATGATCAAAGCGTTTGGGTTTACACAGACTTATGGAGAAGCCTGCGTTTACAAGAAAGTGAGTGGGAGCTCTGTAGCATTTCTCATATTATATGTAGATGACATACTTTTGATGGGAAATGATATAGAACTCTTGGACAGCATCAAGGCCTATTTGAATAAGAGTTTTTCAATGAAGGACCTTGGAGAAGCTGCTTATATATTAGGCATCAAAATCTATAGAGATAGATCGAGATGCCTCATAGGTCTTTCACAAAGCACGTACCTTGATAAGATATTGAAGAAGTTCAATATGGATCAATCTAAGAAGGGGTTCTTGCCTGTGTTACAAGGTATGAAATTGAGCTCATCTCAATGTCCGACCACGGCAGAAGATATAGAAGAGATGAGCGTAATCCCCTATGCATCAGCCATAGGTTCTATTATGTATGCCATGCTGTGTACCAGACCTGATGTAAACCTTGCCGTAAGTTTGGTAGGAAGGTAGAAAAGTAATCCCAGCAAGGAACACTGGACAGCGGTCAAGAATATCCTGAAGTACCTGAAAAGGACTAAGGAAATGTTTCTCGTTTATGGAGGTGACGAAGAGCTCGTCGTAAAGGGTTACGTCGACGCTAGCTTCGACACAGATCTGGATGACTCTAAGTAACAGACCGGATACGTGTATATTTTGAATGGTGGGGCAGTAAGCTGGTGCAGTTGCAAGCAGAGCGTCGTGGCGGGATCTACATGTGAAGCGGAGTACATGGCAGCCTCGGAGGCACCACATGAAGCAATATGGGTGAAGGAGTTCATCACCGACCTAGGAGTCATACCCAATGCGTCGGGGCCGATCAAGCTCTTCTGTGACAACACTGGAGCTATTGC